>NC_051176.1:102147950-102505581 GCF_013339695.2 Rhipicephalus sanguineus | reverse complement strand
TTTAAAAATGGGCAACGCATTCGTAATTACGCCGCTGCAAGACATTTACTCTGGAAGTAGAATGCCCGATGTTTCTGCAATAACAATTTTGTGCTAGCCTGGTTCACCGTGGCCCGGCTAGATGGCGCCACCTATCCAGCCTGTCGGAAGCTTTAAGACCGAACCATATAGAGCGTTTTTGCCGGCGTTTTCCCGGCGTTTCGTACGCCGGCGTCCCTCGACGTCGACGCTACCGGTGACGGTGGCCGAAACGTCCACCTCTGGACGGTCCAGACTATCACGGGCGGCAGCGTCGACGCCGGAAACAGTTCGACGGACGCAGAACCAATCAGCGTGCGGCTGGCAGCGACTTCCGCTACGTAACGGCGTCGTCACTGCTGCCAAAATGGCTGTCGCCCGCCTCGGATCTAATAAGTCATTAATAAGTCGTCGCCGTGCACTGTGTGGCCCTTAAGTTCTCAACTGATGCTTGTATTTGACTTAGCTTGTTCCCTAGAAGCTTCGACAGCAAAGCGATCGTGATATCTTTGAAGTCTTTCCGAGTGCCGTACTCAAGTTCATCGGTAGGCTTAGCAGGAATAAGTGTATTGGCCGAATACGTGGCCTCAAAGATGTACGGCAGCTTCAAGCTCAGAGGCCATATATTACAAGTTTGTGCTTCTTCTTAATGCCAATAGCTGGCGCTACAAGTCAACTAAAAAAAATAGACTTTTCGGTGGCGTTGTGTCACTGTGACTTGTTTTCTGCACCACAGAACTGCTAATGAGACATAAAAGCTATAATCAGGAATATATCTTGTTGGTCCATTGACGGAAACTGTACACTGCTTTACGAGGTGTCAGGTTCATTCCCTCTGGTCACACTGTGTGATGCTGAGCTAACGCTCTTCATATGGTTTGCCGCCCTCTCTGACGGCGTTGATGCGACGACGCCGAGGGACGCAACGCCAGGAAACGCCGGCAAAAACGCTCTATATGGTTCGGGCTTTAGGCTTCTCACGTTTACGGATTCGGTATTCTAGGTCGCTCTAGCCTGGGTATTCCGGCTGAAACAAGGTGATCGTAAGTGGCGCTCGCACTTCGGCTTATTTTGAGTCCGCGGCTGGAGTCTCCGCAAAGCAGATATCGCGAGTAGCCACGAATGAAGGTGGATTTGTGGGATAGCGCCGTAAACGTAAAGCCTATCTGGCAAGTAGTTTACGTTCCGTAAAGGTTCGCGCATGCACAGATTTCATCCAGCACCCGGTAACACGGTAACGTAAAGAACTATACGTTACAAGTTAAAAGTCCCTACAGTTCCACCGATCCTCAATGGAACGGTGGCGTTCCTCCGTTCCTCCAAAAAAACACGGTTGATCCCTCCGTCATAGGAATCGGAATAACACGAAAGTAAAGCGTGCCCTTACACAAGTGAATGAATGCTTACTGTACATTGATATAAGAGAGTTCGCACAATGTATATTGATGTCTGGCAGCTAATGGCGCCGTGTAATGTGTATGCACCCACTTTGATGATTGGTGGTACAGCTCCATCCCGACGACCAACGTCCATGGTAAATGATTAAACAAACCCTTGTGGTAGCTGTAGTAGTTAACGGTGAAAGCGTAATCAGAGAACGAGGTGTGATAGCCAGAAGAGCGTCGCATATTGGACGCAGAGCTTGTTCGCCATCCCGCGGCCTGGTAAAATGTGATTGAACACCCACAGCCGTACTAGAGGGAAACGCAAAGCGCGTCGTGTCGCCCCGGTAGCCCAGCCGCGATTTTTCTCGGGGCGAGCGCGACAACGGGGAACGCGGGGTTACAGCCAGATGAGGCAGGCGCGCGTCGCAGAGCTATTTTTGGTTTGTATTAGCGTGATGCTGAGCGAGGCCGACGCTTTTACGACGCTTGGGCAAAGATCGCCACCTCTCGGTGTGTTAAGGCATTGACAAAATTCAACTTCTATTGAAAACGCTCCGAATGAGACGGACGCGTAACGCGTTGCAGGTGCTAGTCGCGGAGGCCACAGCAATGACGAATTACTTTGCCTTACCACTCCCAGAGGTCAACACCACCCAGCCGACCGGGAGAGTGGTAGATATAAAATGCGCGTTCGCGAAGCCTCCAGAGTCTGTGACCGTGGCGCAGTGGATAGCGTGCCCGGCATCTGTTGCTGCGGACCGTGCGGTCGTGGGTTCGATGCCCGTAGACGGTACCTTTCTTTCTTTGCCATCTGGTTGTGTATATTTTTTCGACGTCATTTCCGTGACGGAAATACGTCGCTGAAGTCTTGGTGGACCCCGGCATAAAACACTTTCGTGTTGAAAAGCACCTATAGTTCCTGGAACGTCGTTCCGTACAATGCTGCTCACAACTGTTTATTCATCGCACGAATGCTTGAACATATACATCATGTGGGACATGCGCGCATTGGCACCAACGAAGCCAACTGCACATATTAACAAGAACATACTTTTTCTCTCTTTCTTTTTAATTCTCACAGACTAGGATCGACAAACTGAAGTTCGCCGGGAAACAAAGATAGCGATTGTGCGCTTATACCGCGGTGCTCATCCTTTTCAATGAAAAAAGCCTCTAAAACCTCACGTGCTGTCTTTCTTGTTCTTCTGCCAAGAATCTTTGTCTGAAAAAGACGTGCCTCACATCCACATAATACAGCATACGCAGCCAGGTGCGCATACTTGTCGTCTCCTTTACTCAATTTTTGGGCATGCTCCCTTAACCGGTCATTAACACACGTCACGGTTTGACCGATGTATACCACGCCGCAGGATAAGGGTATCGAGAATACGACACCCGTGGAGCATTTCACAAATGGCATCTCACCGGTCTCCTCGCAGTCGCGCTTTTTGCGCGGCTGCGAGAAGAAACATGAGACATAAGAGAACTTCCACAGCAGGACACCGGGCGAAAATTGTCTCAACCAGAAGTGAGAGTGGGTGCGAAGCGACTGCAATTCACCTTCGCCTTTCGTATAGGTTTGACCTTCTTCAACCTCTATAGGACACTATTTTCTGAGGGATTCGCTTTCTCTACCATTCCTTCCAAGTGTTGTACCACGTCCCATTGCTCCCGCATGGTGGAATGAAGTGGGACAACCTTTGCTGTTCACTCCTTCTTTTTTGGTTTGCTAGTATATTTTAGAGGAAATATTTTCTGGCAGCCGTTAATGGGCTCTCACTTGATATTTTGGTACGCTGAACTTACTTCTACGTTGTAAATAAACGAGCAAAAAAAAAAAAAAAGAGTGGAAACCATTCCATCCCTCCCACCTCTCAGTAGTTAATTCGGCTTTCACACAAACGTTCTGCGCCTTTGTTTCAGTGAGTTGTCATTATGCCATAGGTGAGGTAGGTTAATGGTTTCTGATCAACAAGCGAGCTCTCAAAACAGGAATAAATAAAGCGGAGGCGCGACGGTTAACAAACAAAGGCCGAATACTTTATCAGAACATTCTATATTCCTGCACTGGACACGTTAAGCATGCGAATTGTACGTTTTTTATGAGGCTGACTCTGTACGTTTTCATACGAAACTGAAGTTCCCTAAAGAGCTAAGGAAAACGGACAGAAACCGCTCTTCATCGTATCATAACGTTTACAGAAAAATGTGTAACGTTCATAACGCATCTCCTGACGCATCATCTCAGACAGCAGCGGTGGTGCAGTGGTTGCGGTGCTTGGCTGCTGACTCGAAGGTCGCAGGTCGTGCGTTTGGAGTGATGAGGATAGCTTCTCGTTCTATTAGGCTGCGCTGCTCGCTTCTGTTAAGGCTTGCGAATCGAAATAAATTCTTCAGCACCGAGAGAATATGCTTCAGACTACTCTCGCAGAAGAAAATTGCCACAGAAGCTGCCAGTTTTTGTGTCTGCGGCTTACTTCTTGCAACACCCGAGTGGCTCAACTACATCCTCGCATGAATACATGCGATGCTACAGTAGTACAGTGTTCTAGAAGTTCTAGTACACTGTAGTACACTCTAACTGTACACACAGTAGTAACGACAAGAACGATTGACCTGACCCCTACTTTGTTTGAAACGAAGTGCGGCGAGCCCAGAAGCCATACAGCCAATTCTTTTTTTTTTTCGACTGCTCGACTTAGAGTACGTGGCATCGCAAGCAGAATATGTTACTAAGGTATCTCGTGAGCAGTGTGCTCGCGACAGCGCGGAAGTCAGCGGGCAGCTCACGGCACGAGATATACTTGCCGTGAATCAATCCAGTTTGTTTTTCTTTTTTTCATTCGAGATGTAAGCGTAATCAGTCGAGCTGTAGCTGATTTTGCACGCAACAAATATTTTAGTATTCTGTAATGAAGTTACCGTTCAAACTGGACAAACCCGGCCAAACACACCACGATCTGGAATTGACGCAACTGCTAGCACCATCTTTCGACGAAAGCGTGGAACTACTGGTCAAACCGGCCTGGAATGATTAAAACTAGAAGGCGCTGGTGCTCCGGCAGTTTTTGCGGCAAGTTTGACTTAGCGCTGCACTCGTGGTTGGGGGGTTGTAGGAATACGAGTTTTTAGCCGCCTTGTCGACAGCATCTGCTTGAGCCATATTGTTAGGAGGCATGGGGTTAGCGGCGTTTCTTTTTCAGCCATGTAACTTACCTAACATGTAACTGCCAGCATGTTAAGATCCATCAAGGGATCTTGGACAAGTTAGCCCCCCCCCCCCCGCTCTAAGTATTTCTTTTTGCCTGTCCTTATGCGGTCTCAACACGTACCGCATTCGAGCGCTCTAGCTAGAGCTTTAACTCGGGGCCAGCTCCGATGCCGCCATTCAACCACAGGCAAATGTCAGAAGTTATTTCATGTAACAACTGAACCTATCTGAATCAAAGTTGTAGCGTTTGGCTATGACAATCTATGGCTCGAAATTTATTTTAATTTGGAAACGAAGCTTTTTGTCGGAAATCCTGAACATCAATAACCAAAAAAAAAAATCCAATGACGCGAAGTTTACACATGCGTAACAATGCCTCAGCAGCGTATACAGCCAACTTAGAAAGGTCTGGGTGTAGGCCAGATGGCGATACGTGATAAGCAGAGCTAACCGCAAAGCCACACGGGACACAGAAATAGACAACACGAAGTGGTTCGTGTTGTCTCTTTAGCGCTTCGTGTTGTCTCTTTTTGTGCCCCGTGTGGTTTTGCGGTTATCTTTGCTAATGACACATAGAAAAGCAGTTGCGCATCTGTCAGAGTATCTAAAGTGGACAAATTCGATGTATTAGTTTAGAGCTTACTCTAAATTATTTTGATGATTATGCAATTTCGCATAATTCAAACTAATTGCTCAATTAAATATTTTTCAGAGAGGGGGTAACATATCAATTTTGTCCGCTTTAGTTATGCTGTAACACGAATGCAGCTGAAAGAATGGTAATATAATCTTTCATTTCTGCGTTACAGAGTTGTAAGCTTGGTACTGCACTTCTTGAAACCTTCAGATTTTCCACAACTTTTATAAAATATTGCAGAATGCCCAAATAAAAAATATGCTTGTACAGTCACTATTCATCTCCTTTTCCGAAAATAACATTTCCTTTTAACCGAAAATAACCTCGTCAACATTGGTGCAGTCCTGCTAATAAAAATTATGTATAGGGTGTCACAGATCACGTTAGCCAAGGTGTAGTTTGTGTTATTTTTAGTTCTTTTTTTTCGTATTAACCAAGTAACTGATGCACAAACACTGTATTGTGGACGAAAGTGGACAGAGGACGAAACACCATAGGGGTCTAACAACCGTATATTGTAGGATTTCTTTGTTTCTATTTTGTAAGCTTGGCTAAACTTAGCTGAGACACCGCGCGATGTATGTATGTATGTATGTATGTATGTATGTATGTATGTATGTATGTATGTATGTATGTATGTATGTATGTATGTATGTATGTATGTATGTATGTATGTATGTCTCCCTGACGGTGCACGTATATAGTTTAATAACTATCTTCAGACTCGTCAATTCTATTACGTCCATGAAGTTAAGTTTAAAGGGGTACGAACACGAATGTTTTCAGTTGTCGTTTTTTTGCGTCAAATGAAAGGTCACGCCCTCAAGAGCCTAGGAAAGGTAGTGCTAAGCGCGAGTGCGCCCTGAAAAAATAATTACAGTATGTTTTTAAAAGCTAGTTTCGGTTCCTACTCTACCCTGACGTCACAACACGGTATCAGCTTCTCGTCACGTTCTCGCACAATATATAGTGACGTTTCCACGGTCGCTCCGCACCGTGGCTCCGTTGGTGACGCACAAGCGGCCATATTGGAAGTTTTGGTACCTAACGTCATCACAACTAGCCACACTGCTGCGTGAATTCACCAGAATTTGTACTGTAGCCTGACTTCAAGATAGTGTCGATGTCAGTAGGTGCGCCATGGAAAAATTGACTTTAATATCAAATTCAAATATCGTATCAGCATTTGCTGACCTTCACATTTGCTCAGAACCGTCTCTGCATACAGGAGATTCCTATGGCAAACTCGCCTTCGAAAAAAGGTGTCAGTGCCCCTTTAATATTCTTGATGCCTGAGGATCTTGTACATGTTTTCGATCAGCCTTCCATTATAAGCATCGCCAACAATGCTTGGGTGATTTTCTTTTTTATGTCCTTTTATTACCATTGTTATTGGCGAGTGTTGACACACATGTTAAGAAAAGCAAGCGCGAAGGGAGAAACGAATGAAGTGGCTTGAAACTATAGCCACTTTACGAACTCAAGTGCGAATGCAATGCGGTGATATTTCATGTAACAATTGCAGCAATGTTGACAAAGAGAAGCAGCGTTAAGGATAGGCTGGAGATTGTTTAGCTCATTGCCTGACATGCAATACAAGTGCTGCGTGATAATGGTACAAAAAGTGATGGCATCGACAATAAAAACAGGACATACTCAAAGACACTCACATGCGTCATGATAAAGCTGTTCACAGTTTCGTTAAATGGACTACAAAAAGAAACACAGTGTTCAAATCAGTGGCGGATCCAGAGGGGGGGGGGGGGGCGGTAGGGGCGATCGCCCCCCCCCCCCCCAAAGCCTGTGTGATATCCCCCCCCCTTTCCCTCCAGTGCCTGCGTCCACCTCCTTTGCAGGTTGCCCCGGCTACCACTTCCCAAACCGCAGAGGAAGCCGAATGGCTAGAGCGTTCGCTTCTAATGAAATGTTCTAATGCGGGGCTATCGGGTTCGATTCTCAGTGGCGCCGGACACCCGCTGGTTTTTCTAATAGGCAAAAGAGTTGCCCCGGCCTGCCAGTTTGTGTTCTGGGAACTCGGGACGGTGCCCTCGTCTTTCCTCCAACTTCTTTCACACCCTTTTTTAACGACGCTGAGCCTCTGTCTGCTACTTTAATCCCCCACCCCTGAATAGGAGGATTGAGATGTCCTTCTCGACTAGAGACACCCTGTGCTTTTCGCTTCTTCTGTATCCAAGAATTTCTTCCCCCCACCCCCTTGCTTCCTCAGCAAAAGGGGGTGGCAGGTTAAAGGAGCATTGACACAAAAAGTTTGGATCTTGTTTTTTCTACGGATGGAAGGCTCGTTTCTTCGAGCGCGCGACGGTGAATTTTTAGTAGATGGTTTTATAGCGCCCAGTCGCAGTTTACTAGGTTTCAGAGAGCGCCGAGTGAACACAGAATAGTTATCATGTAAATAGTTATGTGTATCGAGAGGGCAGCCACTCTACCGCAGAGAGACAGCGAGAGACACATACGCGACCCCCCCTCCCTCCCTGGCCACCCCACCGGCTACAATGGAAGCGAAGAAGCCGGCAGAGCGCGTCGTCATTCCTCATGTGCCGGGCATCTGTGAACAGCTCTCCAGGGTCTTCGGAAAAGCGGGGGTCACGGTAATTCACAAACCGGAATCGACGCTCACCCGCTTGCTACCGAGGCCGAAAGACCGACCGTCACCAAGGTGTCGTGTTTTGAGTGTCCAGCCAGCTACAAGAGCAAGTGTTTCCCGGAGGGAATACGCCAACACAGGAACGACGTCAAGAACGTGGAAGCGCAAGCGCAGCGCAGCGCTCTTGCAGAGCATTGTGAGAAGCACAACCATAAAATTGACTTTGACGGCGCTTCTGTTCTAGAAACATAAAGGAATCTGCGAAGGAGACTCTTGCTCGAGTCTTGGCACATTCCGCACACACCTGCAAATGTGAACCGCTCACTAGGAACAATAGCCCCAGTACACGTTCACGGCCTCCGAAACGTGAGGGAAAGGGAAAGCCGGAGCCGTGGTGAGAGAACAAGACGCGGCCATGCTTCTATGACCAACGCAGTCACCCCATGAGGAAGGGACCGAATCGATCCCGAAACGTTGGGCTCTCTTCAAGCTGTGGCTGGAGCCATTTCAGCTTCCTAGAACATAGTTGACCACGTGAGCACACAAGACCGCGTGCACATACGCGCCGCGTCGTCAACTCTTTTCAACGAAGGCTTTCTGGGTGCTGCCTCTGAGGCGTTGTAAGTATGTGTGACCCCCCAAAAATGCACTGCCGAGGCAAGGACATCAGGCTTTGCACTCCCGTGCAAGTGTGGCCCCTCTTCCCGTTCAAAAGGTCTGCTAGGAGAGAGCGCTCGCAAGGATCGTGATAGCCAGCACAAACTCGTGGAGCAGGTGGTGGTTGGTTGGTTACACGAAAGCCAAAGGCGAGTTTTGCGTGCAGTACGTGGCGCGACACGCACTTTAAAATCGATTTTAAATATTTTCCAAGCGATATTATCCATTGATATTCCACAGGTGATGCGTATGTGTCCACACAAATCTATCCCACAAGTTATTTCGCCTTCAAAATTTTGTGTCAGTACTGCTTTAACAAAGTCTCTTCGCGGCGTAAGGCAAGACGCTGGATTGCACACATCGCTGACGTATCTGAACCAGCGAAGGTTATGACAACGAAACGAAGCCTCTAGGAACCTCTGGATTGTTGACGTCGACGGGATAAAACAGTGTTCTTCACGTCACCGTTATTTCTGGCATTCCCAGTGCAACTTGTCGCTTGGCACGAAGTTGTCCCTCTGAGAACTCAAAGGTAAAAGGTTCTCGAAAAAGATGCACCTGCAGGTATTAGGCTGCAGGTGCATATTAGGGTATTACCGTCACTGCCGTACCTTGCTAGAGCATTGTAGTCTCGCGCGTGGTCTCACTTTCACTCCTTTCTCTCTTTATTCTTTCGGACGCTGTGGTTGCATTGCGCAGGTGAAGTGTACAATGCGATGGTCACTAAGTCCAGGTAGGTAATGAATCGATGAAATGACCGAAGGATTAATTGTGAAAACCAAGTCAAGTATATTGGAAGAAAGTGCTGTGATGCGCGTGTGTTCATGGATTACTTGGGTTAAATTGAAATCATTGCATATATTTAAAAAAGCGATTACCTTCCGCTGAAAGACAGCTAGCCGTTCCATCCACACTGCTCCAAGTAACTTCTGGGAAATTAAAATCACCCATGACAAATATTTGAGAATTTGGGTATATGACAGAAACTGCGTGCAAACAGTCATGGAAGTTTTCGCAGAAGTCTGAGGGGCAGTGAGGCGGACGGTAGCAAACACAAAATCACTTCCTGAAACGCAAAGCGAACGCACGCGCATACGATTTCTAGTGGCGAACATATAGGACCAATATGAGATGAAAATTTATCTGATATCGCGATGAGAACACCGCCCCCTGTTCTTGTTATTCGATCAGATCTGTAAAAATTGTAGGCGTTTTTGCAATGTAAAACCTCAGTGTTGCGAATTTTACTTGACAACCAAGTTTCTGTTAACACCACTATGTCTGCAGAACAGTCATCAATTATAGAAGATAACTCGTCACGTTTGCTTAGCACACTTCTAATATTTGTAAATAAGACAAACTGGCTCAAGTGTTGCGGCACGTTTAGTAGGTTGGGATTGCTAGGAAGAGGGAGGAACACTGCTAGGAATATTGGGACCTGAAGGCGGAAGTGAAGAAGCAAATTCACGGGTAAGTTCACAAACGCTGTTTGTCTGACTGCAGTAAACGAAGCCTTTTTTGTTAATAAATAACTTGTTGTAACGCACTGCAAACTGTTCACCAGTCGACTTTCCGTACTCGTACAATTTTTTACGTGTGTTCCGAGTTTCTTTGCAAAAGTCTTCACTTAAAGGACCCCTGACAGCGAAATTTTTGTTGGTGACTTTTTGGCTGTAATTTGTAGCTTTGTGTCTGGTAATCTCTAAATTAAATCGTAAATGCTCTAGCGTATCGTACAACTAATTCTAGTGTAGTTAATTGTGACCATTTTAGCATCACTTCAAAACGCCCGCCTAAAAACCACAAGAAACTGGCGCCCCATGCGGGGAGCGTCAAACACCACGTGCACTCAAGCTGTGGTGACGTTGACAGCGCGGTTTTCAAATCGGGGCCCCGAGCGCGGTAGAGATTGAAAGTATGTGGGTGCCTCGGTATGGGTTAAACCTGTTAAGCGCGTGTCGCCTCACGAAAACTACCTCGAGAGCAGCCCGACAACAGAGCCAGAGGGGTGCGGAACAATAGGCCTCGCCGGGTGCCAGTCGTCGTATTGTGCACGTGCGCCCCGCAAACCTTCTGTGACGTCCACAATACTTGCTTTACACTTGGAACGTCACACGGGGCCTCTATCTACGTCATACCAGGATGTCGCAAGGTGCAGCCAACTCAAGTGAGCACTCACGCTTACTTTAAAACCAAATTAAGATATCTTAAAGGCAACGTTCCTCACTAATAATCGGTCAGATGTGCCCCCGTATACAGGAAAGTCAAACAACACAAAGATCTCGAGGTTTCAATTTTGGTGTCAGGGGTCCTTTAAGCTGACACCGGTACCTTTTAATTTGGCCTTCTTTGCCATAATATTTTCCTTAATCTTAAAAGTAGAAAGCTTTACAATTACAGGACGGCACTTCTTATTTGCGTATGAACCAAGCTTGTGCGCATGTGAAATGGCATCGGCCGGCAGTTGGAGACCTAGAGTGGACACAATCTCGCGAACTTTATCTTCGGACTGCGACCATGTTTCGGCTACAGCATCAGGTATTCCGAAGAATAGAAGGTTTTCTCGTCGTGACCTATCCTCGAAATCATCTAGGCGTGAGCGTAATTCAGAGTTCGCCCCACGAACAATATCAGTTATATTTTGCTGCAAGGCACTTGGAGGCATTTTGTCCAAGGAATTTACGCGAGCTTCTACAGCAACCAATCTTGAGTTAATATCCGACACAGTTTGCTCCAAAATCGCCCGACTGGACTTCACTTCATCAAGAACTTTTTTAATTCGTTATGGCGTGCGTCAACGTGCGCATTAATTGCCTTCACGACTTTAGCCAGCTCATCAGAAAGACTAGAAGAATTATTAGGACCTGGATTGGATTCGACGTCACCACTCAAAAGCAATACTTTCACAACATGAAAATATTCACAAATACATAAGTAAAGTACACTTGGGCATGGTACAAGCAGCAGACACAGGTTGTTTGACTTTTTAGAGTGGCATGAATGAAATTTACCAACCTGGAGTAGAAGAAAAAAACGGGTTCTCAGTCGACTGCATAGCTGCTGCTCGACCATACCCACTGAAGTCGTGCGGGGCATGACGGCTGCTTATAAACGTGTGGCTGTGTGATGACGATGCTGATGAGAATCCGGAGATTGTCGGAGTGACAACAGGCAGGCTTGCTGCGCTGTCAAACACAGGACACTGCCAAGCATGATTCCAAGCCGAAGAAGAAGACTGCAGAAGTGTTGGCGGTCCGCCCCGAACAACTTGCTCCCGTGACGTGAGGCACCACGAGGAGAAAGAACCTCGCCGAGTCGTTCCAGTTGGAAGCGCCCTTCGAAGGTAGGTGAAAGCCGTCCGTTTGAGCTTCTAGGCAGGGGGCGGAAGCCAGCATCGTCAGCAACTGGAGTAGAAGGAAAAACGGGTTCTTAGTCGACTGCATAGCTGCTGCTCGACCATGCCCACTCATATCATGCTAATATAATGCTAATTAGGATTGTGCTATATAGTATACCGCTAATTAGCCCCATGGTAGTTAAGACATTGTAATTAAAGCTGAGTAAATAATGTGTTAATTAAGACACTACCACATAACACAGAACTATTCATTATCATGGTAATTAAGACATGCCGTCAGAATTGAGATCGAACTGACGTGGTCTTCACTCCGAAGCAGACCGAGCAGACTGAGTGATGAGCCACGTAAAAAGCTGGAAGAAGCTAGGTGATCACAAGCTCCTCCGATGGCTCCAGCCTTGCATAAGTAGTGCAAGCTAACCAAATTATTTTATATGCAAAGAAGCTGCTGCTTCGCGTCCAACGCATGAAACGCTTGACAGGCACACCGGCATTATAACAGTCCCGAGTTGAACTGGGGCCTTTTCAGAACCAACGAGTTTGTACCCGAGTTCGCGCGTCAATCAGTTTGTTTGACAGGCGCCCGCGGCGAAGATCGGGTCGGCCCACCGCGTTTGCTCTTGCCCAGGAGCAGCCCTCATGCCGCAACGCCAGCGAGCGGCGCGATTCATCTTTGAGCTCAAACGTGCAGACTATGCAGACACGCACGAAGAACTAAAGGTTATACAATCACGTGGCTACGATGTCTCGCATTCAATTTTACCGCGCTCACGACGTACCACTCACAGCCATGAAGCAAATGCCCCTGGTGGCTTTTGCGGCGAGAAATGTTACCATTTACTTATTTCTAGAGACACTGTTTCTACCGATTCGTTTCTATAGAAGTAGCTTCAGACGTGTAATGTAAGTAGTCCGTTTATTTATCTGTAATATTCGAGAGAAGCGAAACGAGCTGCACGAGAGTGCTGCGTGTGCGCCCTTGTTGCCTTCGAGAGTGCAAATATGGAACAAAAGAACTTTCCCAAAAGCGGACAAACGCCCACGAACACGCCTGTGGGAGGCGCGATGTTCAGTTGCAAAACGATAGCGCGACTGTCACGTTGACGTCGCTGCACTGTTTAAATGTTGACTGAGTGGCGGCGCTGACGCGTTCGCACACGGTGTTCCTTTAAAAACCGCCGCAAATGCCGCACATGCGGCTGTGACTCCATGATCGTTCTTGTAGCCGTTTTTATCAACTCTGCTATCGCGCGCTCCGCACTGTCTTCCTGTCGTGGCCGCCGAGCTCGGAGCAAGCTCGTGTTCCCGAGAAGCTCAGGCCATCCTGCATAGCACCCCAGTGCCCTCGTCTCCCGAGGTTGGACGATGTCCAAAGTAGCCGGCCAGAATTTGTAAATACGTTGTAAATATGTGCCTTTTGTAACCGTTTTCGCATATAAAACTGCTTGTAGCACATGTCCTTAAGACCACTGACGTCAAAGCTATGTAGGCTATTTTGCGGACGGGTTTCGGTGCCGTCATGCTGGGCTGTTAACCTCGCCGTGTTTTATCTTGAACAACTAAGCGAACATGTTACAGTGGGCGTATACACATGAAAACTGTTGGGTCGGCGCATTCCCGACTGTATCAGTTCGCGTCAGATATACAAAATACAAAAATAAGAAAACATTCGTTAACAGCCCATGATGGCGGCGCCCATATCCCTTACGTAACATAGTCTATAGCTGGTGCAGGAACTCCAAGGTGGCTATCCGTGGATATCTCTATTACTGAGCCCATATTCACGGCAAAAGTGGCTTTTCTTGGAATTCTGTAAGGGCTAGTGCGCCAGTATATAGCTAAAATCTTTTTTTTTTTCTCTAATGTTTGACGTACAGGCTTGGGAAACATCGGAAGAACGCGAATGTTGCTTCGCAACGGGCGGAAAGTGTGTCCCAACTCCGATCTCGAATGTAGTGCGGACTTCACAGATTGGCTGTCTGTTATCAACAGGAGCACTATACGCGCAAAACGCATTGGTAACTCTGCCCACTGAACTTTGGAATTCATCTTTCATCACTTTCGTAAACCAATTAACCTGTTTATCAACATCGAATCTCTCGTGTTTACGAGTGATCAGTCAGTGTTTTCAAGATAAAAGTACAATTACGTGTTCTCCAAGGAAAAAAGTTGTGCAGGTTCGTGTTATCATGGAAACAAATTCTGTGTTTTGACGCTGATGTAGAGCTGAGGTAATATTTCAAGAAATGTGGAACTTGTCTGGCGCCACCACATGAACGTCGCCCCAGGTGACGGAAGCCTTATCAAGGTTTGCAAGGTATATATATAAAACATCGCCCCAGCAGTTCTCTGTAAGGTTTACCAGCTGCAGAGGATTGAAAGAAATAACGACAAGAGAGGAGGGTCATTTTTGTGAAATGTAAATTCTGGCCAACAGTATGGCTAATCAATGAAATTTCAGGTCCATTAAAGTTGTCATATCTCAGATTTAAGGTTATCATGACAAATCACGGCGGCTCCGACTGATGCCGTGATGTGACGAAAGTTTTAGTACTACTATTATTTTTATTATTATTTCACTCAGACATGCAGCCATGTGTACGTACGCCAGCGTTCTTGGATTTGAACGCTCCCATGCCACCGACGCCTGGGTTACAGAACCCACAACCTGATTAACTCAGTCACCCCCTTAGGTTTTCATTTATTTAATTTTTTTCTTCCTTTCTTTTTCTGGCGCACTTTTTATATCGCTATGCATAGTCAGCCGATATGTTGTTCAACTGCCTAAAGCTCTGTCGCCGCTTATCAGAAGCGAACTTATCACTAAACGTTCGAATGTCGTATAAATCGCACCATGACTATCACATTATCGTAGGCGCAACGGCGAACTTAGGAAGTGACAAGGTCCCGTATGAACTCTTCTTTCTCTGAGAAGTATTGCACTGCCGCTATTCTGCAGCCTTGTGTCGAAGTTTGTTTGCAGTCATAGTCATTCTAATTAATATTTAGGCACATCTTTAAAACCAGGTCGCGGGATCGAATCCCGGCCGCGGCGGCTGCATTTTCGATGGAGGCGAAAATGTTTGAGGCTTCTGTACTTAGATTTAGGTGCACGTTAAAGAACCCCAGGTGGTCGAAATTTCCGGAGCCCTCCACTACGGCGTCTCTCATAATCATATCGTGGTTTTGGGACGTTAAACCCCAGATATTATTAATATTACACCTTTAAAAGCACACGGATTTAGTGCTTAAGTCCTTCTATTAATGCCTTTTTCAGCCATGTAAAAGCTTTCGGAATTCTTTTTGTTCATATGTGTGCGGGTGCAATGAATCTAGTGAAGGAAATTGCATTCTGAGTTGTACACAGAAATTCGCATGTTTTTGACGCGTCACCAGAGGTATTTAACCATACGGAGCTGGTCTGGTTAAGTTATTTTTCTGCTCATGAAAATTTTAACTAGTTAAAACCAATCCAAAGCGAAGAGCACGACTTGCAAATTAGGTAATGACGCGATACAATTGGCCCATAGGGTAGCCTCAGAGAAGTTACTTTTTGTAATTGACGTTATTTCTGGTAATACTTCATTTCATGCCTGCATCAATCGAATAAAATACTGATGTGTTTGGTCCACGCCGTCATAGATTTTTGATTAACACCCCACTGGTTAGCTTTCAGTTTCCTATTGTTCTGTGTATACGCGAAAATGAATGTTCGGCTTCAGACTCGACCGAACTGTTCGGAGATCATATCTCATCGTCTTAGATATAAGCTGTTCGTCTTCGTAATCTGTTTCGAGTACTGCGTCATAATCCCCGTACGGATTGCGTTCCTCAGGGTTATCTTGAAACTGCGAATATTAGAAACTGCTGAACGAAAAATGTAACATTGGCCCTATTCGATTAGTTTCTCGAATAGAACACACGACTAAAAAATTCGGATACTTCATTAATAGTGCCGTAATGTAATGCGTCATCGACTGTACACAATGACCAATGAAAGTAAACCAAAAATTACATAATTACCATATCATCTCCGGTGTACATAACATATATTAGAACGCACTATACATATACCTAAAACTTTTACGGCTGAATGAGCTCACCCTCAACAAAATGCTGTTTAGACACAACATCCCGCACTGGGTATTGCTTGGTACTATTCAAAGATACAACGTATGTGTCCAATCAATGGATTAAACCTCAGTCCTTGCGGCACATTTCGTACAACAGTTGCACCGTGTGCCGCGAAAATTATAACAAAGACAAAAGGAGCATTTTTATTATTTTTCTTCTTGCCCTGCGATAACTGCAGAAGCCGCGCTGACTTGGCCGCTGAGGCATAAACAGAGGTTATTTAATTACAAATAATAATTTAGTTAATTATAATTAACGTAATCAATGACCGTGCGTACGCTCCAATGGCTCGTGGTAGAGAGAGAGAGAGAAATGTTAAGTGAAAGGCACGGAGGTTAACCAGAAGTTTTTCCGTTTGCCACCCTGCACTGGGGGAAGGGGTAAGGGGGGATAGAAAGGTAAGGAAGGAAGGAAAAAAAGAGAGTAAAAAAAAAACGATTTCGATAGCAAACTACTTAGTTGTTCCTGGTGCTCCGTTTGTGATTTTAATAAAGAACTTTTGATAATGAGCAGTGTGACGACAGAAACTTCTAGTTCTCAATGCCAACTTGTTTGATGCTAATGGCCAGTGTGGCTGCGTATTATTTGCTAACTATTAGAATATCGCTCGTTATTAGATCTGATCTGCTTGCGGCACTGTTCTACTCGTATTCGATTCGGTCTCAAGACTGGCTCTTCGCACGCACCTACTCAGAAGTGTACGTCTACTGGTCAGCAGCGCTGAGAACGGTAGGGCCATCTCTTGGTGCACCGCCGACCTGTGTGAGACATTGTCTCAGGCTCTCCCACTAGATGGCACAAGAACATCGCTCATTTTTGAGGTTTTGAAGTTTCTGTGGTGGTGTAATAAGCGATTCAAAGAACTCAGTACACTGCTGTAATTTTTTCCGGTACGATCGTTCTCTACCGAAAAAAGATTCCATTGCGGTTGTCTTCTCTTCGATGATTGGATAATTAATCTGTATTGATGGCTTTAGAAAAGAAAATCCGCCATTAAAAGAAGTTACCCAGGCTCCGGGATTTCAAGCACTCTTGACTATTTGTAAATATACGTACCCATTTCAAGCCAAGTCAGATAGTACGTTAAATATAGTATAGCATCCTAACGGCTTAATGAAACAACATAGAAGGTTAATATTAACATCATTCAGCATTAATTACCTACGGAATAGTTGTAGCAAGGGAAACCAATGTAGCAATTAATTGTAGCAAATGAAATCAATTTGTCTATTTATGCATCCAATTTTGCGAAATTTAGCACAGGTGCGTAATTGTTTGTGCTGATTTCAATACTTGATATGAAGTTTTGTGGTGTTCGAATATTTCGAATAGTAGACGTGCCTTGCGAATCAAATATTCGAAGTTTTGAATATTCGCACACCCCTATTTAAATCCTTTCTTCTCTTCTTTCGTTGCTTTTTCTTTTTTTCTTTTTCTTAGATTGTGTACGACGAAGTTCGTTCATAATAATTTTCGCGCTCGGTGTTGGTTTATGTCCAAGTTACTCTTTCTTTTTTTTCACCCATAATTTATCAAGAATAAAACCTTGGCGCTTAGTAAACGCAGCGAATTTCAGCAATTTTTTGTTATCATGTATTGAATTTCAGAACACTATATAGAGAACTCTATTCATGGCTACAAGCAAAGCAGAAAAATGCCAGGCTGATCTTAGCATGCTGCTCTGAAAGTGTGTGACGACGGCTGTAAACTCACACACCATTTGTTCTATTACGCATCGAGATTGAAAAGCTGAGCAATGTCTGCGTTACCATGTTCAAACAATGACAATTGCACCTTTCATTTTATTATTCAGCTTATACCGCCGTTAGTTTTTACGCTGTATTGAACTTCAGGTCCCAAGTAAAACCGTTTACACTGGAATGATAACAGCAAGTTGCTGTTGTGTTGCTGCTTGTGTGGTTTGAAGAGCGAAAACTTGACAATGAAACTACATCGGAGTACAAGGGAGTACAGACAGGAAAGGCTCCCTTTCGTCGACATAGTTTCAGCGTCAAGTTTTCGCTTTCAAACGACACACCAACTAGCCCAACAGTTCACGCTTGCCTTTAAGAAATACCAAATAACAGCGTTTCGCCGCTATTGAGAAATTTTTTGAAGAATATGACGGCAAAATCTGGTTCTACACAGTGAAAGTATCTGCAGAGCACGTGACTGCCGTATTCAGTGCAATGAAACCACAACAAGATGGCCTGCATGCATAAATTGACGCATAAATTTAGCTGTCTTCATACCACCATATTATAATAAAAAATACAAAGTTCAGCTGCCAAGGAATGGAACTCGTTATTACTTTTCTGAAGTTTTCCGGGTTGCTTCTTCTTCAAAGCTCTGGAACCGGGAAGCACATTCATCGACAGAAGCACATCTCTACCTCAAACGCAGAGTGCTCGAGGGAAAGCACGCTTCGGCTGTCGCACGTGGGTAGCAATAGTTATGTTGGTTTTTTTCGGCCTCAAATCATGGCTTAAAACAGTTTTCTTTTTTCCGCCTCCTGCTCTTCCTCCTCCCATAACTACTACTACTACCACTACTACTACTACCACTACCACTACCACTCAATGTCCAAAAACCACTTTACTTGCGTGGCGAAGTGGCGTGACACGAATGACAAATCAAGGCAGCTGCTGTATGTGGTGCCTCGCAGAAACGTAGGACTTGCATCGTTGAGGAGGACGAGACCATGACTGGCGACTAATGAAGCTAGACGCCGTCCCGTTGAATTGGTCCTTGAGCTTCTCCAAATGGTATGATGTGCATTGAAGTCCCCGGTAATAACCCATGGACCCGGATGGGCCTTTAAAATGTTGTCCAGTCGTTTGGCGTCGAATCGACTTGATGGGGAGAGGTACACACCCAGGAGTGCGAAAGTGACCTTTCTATTTTTAACAGTCAAGCACACATACTGATTGTCGTCGTGAGGTTACACTGGCTGAACGACGTAAGCAATCTCTCGGCGAATAAAAACAACGACCTTGCTACTTTCGATGTCGCTTGATGAGAAAAATGACTCGTAGCCGGATAGTCTGATTGGACATTGAAACACATGGAAGCGACCATATTCCCACCTACCTGAAGTTCAGAGGTATTTCTAACACGTATTCATCTACCACAATACGAAGAATAGATTGGACGAAGTTCCAAACTCAACTTGAGGACGCTTGTCAGCAAGGCCTTCCCTGTGGACTTGAGCAAGCTATTAAGGAAACGGCTCAGATGGCTATGCGCACACTAATGTGCTCTCCAAAGTACTCTGAATTCGATCTGGAGTTGGAGAGACTTCGTGCGATTCGTCGTCGTGCTGAAAGAAGATACCGACGCACCAAGTCCATGGATGATCTAAGAACAGCCCGGCGCATGCAAAAGAAGATACAACGCCGCATCGATGAACTAGAGACACAACGATGGAAAAAATTTTGCGCGTCGCTTGATCCTCGTACACCACTGTCTCAAATATGGAGAACTGTGCGAGGCCTACGTTCTGTTCCGGAACAGCGCTTTCCGTTCAAGGCCCTCGCGCTCTTCCAGCGCCGACAAGAAATTGAGGTGGCAGAAGATTTCTGCACTATGATTGTGGGCCAATCAACGTGCACAAGTATGCATACCTTGGACGATATCCCAGTTTCACGGGACACGCGCATGGATCTACCGTTCACAATACAAGAACTTGACGCGGCGCTCGCCCTATGTAATCGGCCTGGCCCGGACGACATATATTACCGGCTATTGTGCCACCTTGATGAACGGGCACGAGATGCGCTCCTTCACATATTCAACGAGTCCTGGCAGGATGGCTTGGTTCCCCAAGATTGGAAGATCAGCCGCTTGGTACCCCTTTTTAAGCCTGGAAAGTCGCCCCTAGAGATTACCTCTTACCGACCCATTGCGCTGGCAAGTTGTGTTGGAAAGGTAATGGAGCGAATGATCCTCGCCAGACTAGAATGATACCTTGAATACTACGAGATATACCCGAACGCCATGGCTGGTTTTCGATGTCACCGATGTTCCATCCACAATGTTATCGATCTTGTCACGTATGTCCAACATCAAAAGACATGTAAAAGATTATCTGTTGCCATGTTCCTTGACGTAAAAGGAGCGTACGACAACGTTCTTCATGACGCCATCCTAGAAGCCATGGGAACAGTGGGCCTAGGTGGTCAAATGTATCGTTGGACACGCAGTTACTTACAAGGAAGGACTCTATTTGTGAACACTGAAGATGGTCCAACCTCCCAACATCACACGCACCGTGGAGTTCCGCAAGGTGGCGTCTTGAGACCAGCTCTCTTCAACCTCATACTCATTGGTCTTGTGGAACGACTACCGAGTGTGGTCGAGCTATCAATGTATGCTGACGACATCTGCGTCTGGGCATCTGGCGTGACCCGGCCTCAGGTACGCGCAAGGCTTCAGAAAGCTGCGACGTTGATATCGATGTACCTCAATGAACAAGGTCTCAAGATCTCGCCAGCGAAATGTGCATTGATTGCTTTTAGCCGAAAGCCAATGAAACCATACGCTATATCTATCGACGGCCAAGTCATACCTTATGCCAGGACGCACAGATTTTTAGGTGTGATCATTGATAGGGACCTCTGCTGGGGTACTCACGTGGCCTACTTAAAGAGGCGCCTGACGAACATTGCCCATCTGTTCAAGTATCTTGGAGGGAACCTGGGGGACCTCAGTACATGCAATGATGCTACTATACAAGACGCTTTTTCTCGGCTATTTGCGCTACAGCCTGCCTGTGCTGACCAATACCTGCAGAACCAATATTCGCACACTCGAAAGCGTTCGCTCTTAGAGTTTGTCTGGGGCTACCGCGATGTTCGTCAACAGCTGAGACCATTGCGATTGCAAACGACTACCCGGCCAAGACGCATATAATAATGGAAGCGCTCAGAGCACACGTGAGGCATCTTGCTCGCGCCCCTACCCATCATTTAGCCTCTCTGCCTGAAGACCGACCTCGTGCCTCATTTTGTCAGACAGTCCTGTCCTACCGTACACGCCTACCAACAGGATATACAGCTCCAGCAAGAGTTCCAACTCCCCCATGGTGTATGACTCATCCACAAGTTCGACTCACGGTTCCAGGTATAAGGTCAAAAGCACAGCTTTCGTCACCAGCGCTCAAGCAGCTTTCTCTTCTTTTGTTGTACGAGACGTACAGCGAGCATAGCCATCTATATACTGACTCCTCAACTACCGTGGATGTGTCTGCAGGGTCGGTGATCTTTCCTGCAAGAACAACCACCGTGAAGATTAGGCTATCCCACCAGACTACATCGACAGCTGCGGAACTTGCTGCTCTGCGTAGCGCACTTAGAGTAATTTATGACCAACCACCCAAGAAATGGACCGTCTTCACGGACTCCAAGGCAGCTTTACATTGCCTGATATACGCCTTACGCCGTGGACCTCACGAGCAACTCGTGTTGGAAATTAGAGAGCTGCTCCATTACCTCTTCGTGCAAGGACACCACATTACCTTTCAGTGGCTTCCAAGTCACTGCGGCATATTGGGCAACGAACATGCCGACGCTGCTGCTCGAACTGCACACGAAGACGGCGTACAAGAATCCATCCCGTTATCAAGAACGGATGCTGCGATGAAAATTCGAGAGATTGCCAATGAAGAAATAGAAGCCTTGTGGAACACACCAAGTTTACAGCACACACGACTGCATAGACTGGACCCGTGTCGTCGACTTCGGCCTCCGTCCGGACTCTCTCGACTCGAGGCAACGGTGCTTTGTCGACTGTGGCTTGGTGTTGCATTCACCAAATCTTTTGCCTTCCGAATCGGTATGGCAGAGTGTGCTGCTTCCAGCCAGTGTGACAGCGAAGAAACGATAGACCACGTTCTTTGTCGCTGCCCTCGCTACAGCTCGCACAGACTGTCGCTAGCTGCTGTGTTGGCCCGCCTTGACTACAGACCCCTGTCGGAACAGTGAGTGCTGGAATGCCGACCCGAACTGTCTGCACAGCGAAAATCATTTAAGGCCTTACTGAACTTTTTGCGTGCCAGTGGCCTATTGAATAGACTTTAGCACTCCCGCTCTACGGCCTCCTTTTGTTTATATTTTTTTTGTCGCGCGCCTGCTCTTCTCTCCGCTGTCCTTTCCATCTTTCTTTCCCTTTCCCCCTCCCCTTAGTGTAGGGTAGCAAACCGGATGCTACAATTCTGGTTAACCTCCCTGCCTTTCTCTCGATTTATTATCTCTCTCTCTACTACCACTACCCGCTTGCCGCTGCTGCCGCGGCGGCGGCGGCGGCGGCGGCGGCGGCGGCGGCGGCGGCGGCGGCGGCTGCTGCTGCTGCTGCTGCTGCTGCTGCTGCTGCTGCTGCTGCTGCTGCTGCTGCTGCTGCTGCTGCTGCTGCTGCTGCTGCTGCTGCTGCTGATGCTGCTGCTCTGCTGCTGCTGCTGCTGCTGCGTGCTGCTGCTGATGCTGCTGCTGCTGCTGCTGCTGCTGCTGCTGCTGCTGCTGCTGCTGCTGCTGCTGCTGCTGCTGCTGTGCTGCTGCTGCTGCTGCTGCTGCTGCTGCTGCTGTGCTGCTGCTGCTGCTGCTGCTGCTGCTGCTGCTGCTGCTGCTGCTGCTGCTGCTGCGGCTGCTGCTGCTGCTGCTGCTGCTGCTGCTGCTGCTGCTGCTGCTGCTGCTGCTGCTGCTGCTGCTGCTGCTGCTGCTGCTGCTGCTGCTGCTGCTGTGCTGCTGCTGCTGCTGCTGCTGCTGATGCTGCTGCTGCTGCTGCTGCTGCTGCTGCTGCTGCTGCTGCTGCTGCTGCTGCTGCTGCTGCTGCTGCTGCTGCTGCTGCTGCTGCTGCTGCTGCTGCTGCTGCTGCTGCTGCTGCTGCTGCTGCTGCTGCTGCTGCTGCTGGCTGCTGCTGCTGCTGCTGCTGCTGCTGCTGCTGCTGCTGCTGCTGCTGCTGCTGCGCTGCTGCTGCTGCTGCTGCTGCTGCTGCTGCTGCTTGCTGATTGTGCTGCTGCTGATGCTGCTGCTGCTGCTGCTGCTGCTGACCTGCATGCTGCTGCTGCGCTGCTGCTGCTGCGGCTTGCTGCTGCTGCTGCTGCTGCTGCTGAATGAATAGAGGGCAAGATTTTTAGATTTTCGAAGCTTCCACTAAGCGGCGGCAAGGCTTGAAAGAGCGAGACTGGGCGATACTAAAGGATAATCTGATTGCTTGTAGGTCGTTGCGATGTCTTTTGCTAGGTGGTGCTAGGTTGTTTCTACTTTGATTCTCAGCTCAGAGAGCTTCGAGTTAAAGCACAGACAGTCACATACGCGACACGGATGTCCAAACTTTAGAGACAGAATCTCGCGCTGAAACGAAGCGTTCGCACCTCATAGATCTACGGGCACGTCGTGGTTGGCGTAGGCCTTCCATCGCTTCGGGGCTTTCTCGCAGCCGCCGTTGCCTTTCGGGTTCCCTAGTGTTGAGCTAACTGCTGCCTTTCTCCTTTTTAGTGGACCAGTGGTGAGTAGTGGGATTTACACAATTTCTGTGGCAGATAATAGTTTACCATGATAGTTTTCTGATAGCCGGCACAAATTTATGTGGCACATATCTGTTCCCTAGTGTTGGCCTTCATCCTTTTTAGTGGACCAGTGGTGAGTATACTGGGACTCATCCAATTTCTGTGGCACATACCCGTTTATGATGATGATAGTTTTCTGATAGGCCGCACAAATTTCTGTGGCACATACCCATTTGTTGGGCTAATTGCTGCCTTCTTCATTTTTAGCGGACCAGTGGTGAGTAGTGGGATTTACCCAATTCCTTTGGCCCATACCTGATAGGCCGCACAATATAGGCCACACAGGATAGGCCGCACAAATTACGGCTGCCCTAAACAGCTTGCTGCTAAAATTGTTCTGAAGAGCGTTCTTAGTTGCGGCAGGCAACTGCTGAGCAGGCAACAGGTGAACTGAGGAAAAACGACAAGGTCTTCTTTGGTGGCATCCCAGCGGTTCGGAGAGAACGTTGGCCGGCTATAGTTGGTTTGCATCCACGAAGAGGAGTAATCATGACTAGACAGGGACGAAGACGGAAAACAGACAAGGACACAGCGCTACTTTCAAGTGATTTTATTTTCACTCGAACCGATAAATATATACCGAGCGAGCGGAAACAACAGAAACAACAAAGGGACAATGAGTGGGTATATCGCTGAACCGGACACGTGTACAGGGCAATATTACGACATAGCAAAAATATTAACGCGACAAAGCAAGATATTACAACTTTTTTTTGAGAAAGCGGGAGGGAAGGCTTGCTATAACGCACATTTCTTCTAATCTAGTAATTTCATAGGCCTCAACAATTTCTCTAGTCATTATACTACGCGCCTTATACAGGATAGAGGTGTTTTCAAACAAGGGCATGCAGCCACAATCTCGGCAGTGAATGCCCAAAAGAGCTGAGATTGCTCTTTTGACGTTATAGTGATGCTCTTTCAGTCTATGGTTGATACATCTGCCGGTCTGACCAACGTACGTCTTTTTACACGAAAACGGAATGGCGTAGACAACGTTGCGATTACAGATTGCAAAAAGTGTTCGATGATTAATTTGACATGCGTTTACCTTGTTACTCTCTGAATTTACCTGTTGACATAACCTCTGTAGATGGTCAGGAGCAGAAAAGACCACGTCCACCCCTGAGATTGTGCGAAATGCAATGCATGTATGGCACAACGGCAACTTTCCTAGCTCAGACACCACGGCTGATGCCCTTTGATGAGCTTTTAAGCTTTTCGTTCAAGCCCTCTGCGACAGAGCTGAGCGTACCTAATGGGTACCCAGAGATCTGCTAAGCGCTTGGCCTGATCCAGGAAACTGGTTTCCACCTTGTGGTCACATGTCTTCATAAGGGAATTATTGAAACAAGATTGTACTATTGCGCACGTCACAAGTTTTGAATGAGCGGATGAAAATGGCAGAACGGGCTTGTTGCCTCTTGGCTCATAACTACAGCATACTTTGTGGGGAAAAGTACAGTCCTAAGTCTAAAAATCTGCTGAAATTGCCCTCGGGCACTTCATGCGTCATCACCAAAGGGGACAAAACTTCTCTGAATGAGGTTGTGATTTTAGAGACTACCAAGTCAAAACTAGATGATTCCTTATTCAAAACAACTAAAAATTCATCCACGAAGCTGAATACATGCACAACGTCAGGGTTATTTTTCAGGTGTTCATGAAGAACCTGGTCGTGATTGGCTAGGTACAAGTCACTTAAGTAGGGAGCAATGCATGACCCAATACAGATAACATTTCTTTGTTTAACAACAGTGCCATTCCATATCGCGTAAGTAGAGTTAACATAAAAACTAAGAAGCTCCATAAACTGGTCGCATGTCAATCCGGAAGCGTTTTGAAATCGTACTGCTCCAAACTTGTCTATGCAATGAGCTACACGTATCAAGTCCTTTTGCGGAATAGAATAGTAAAGATTCTTTAGATCGATAGAGAAGGCAACAAGGTTCCTGTCTTGTTTGCCTTTAAAGAATTCTACCATTTGTTAGGAATTGCTTACAAAAAACGGATCGTCAGTTGGCAAAAGCTTCAAGTACTTTTTTAAAAGCGTTGCTACATGTTTCTGCCAGCTTGTGTTTTCTGAGACTATCCCACGGAAAGGACAATCAGGATTGTGCGTTTTCGCAGAAAAATACAAGTCAAGGTGACCATTAGAGATCTTTTCGGTGGACCGGGATAAATGATTTAGTTGGAAGCTTTTGCATAACTTTTTCGCGTCGTTTTGCACTTTCTTAAGAGCGAAGTCTCTGTGCACCTGAAAAGTAGATGAAATGGCTTCATGAGCTTTTGAATTCTACGTCGTCATGTTCAACACAACAAAACCACCTTCTTTATCAGCGGGTACAAGTGCAAGCGAATGGTCCTTCGTGTACTTAACAGTTCTAATCAAGGAGAACTTTCCTGTGAGAGGACGAGAACGCGTCAGCACATCAACTCGCTCTGATACACATTTTTCGGACTCGGCGTCAGGTACCCGCTTGGACACTTGTCGGACCATTTCCAATAGTTCGTGAGCCGATTTCGTGGGTTGAACTGCGAACTTCGGCCCGAGCTCGAGTACCTTGTGAATGCTGTCCAGTAGTGTCAAGTCGCCGATGATGCTCACGTAGCTCTTTGATGCAGGAGGCTTCCTCCGAAGTCCTTGCCTCAGGCCTGGGAGAACTTGCTTCCAGAGGAATTCTGTCGTGCGGCCGATAATCCGTGAAAACTGTTGCCAAGAGCGCTCACATCCTGCAGTTTTCAGGAGGAGCCCCAAGTTTTCTCTGTACAGTCGCACTTGTCGCTGCCATTCCGAGAGCAAAAGTTTGCATATCCGTATACCGTGACTAGCTGATGGTTGGCAGCACCCGAATAAAGCAAGAACTACGGGTGTTAGTATTTTGTGTCGGATGCAGAAGCTGAGCATGCGAGCTCTGCAAGCTGCCGATGCAATCAGCAGGACAATGTGGCTCGGTTCAGTGAAGTACCACGGAGGAATGCCCGATGTACTAGAAATGAACTTGGCTAAAACACGTTGGCGGGCTAGTTGTTTTGCATCCATGAAGAGTTAGTAAGCGCAACTAGACAGGAACGAAGAAAGAAAACAGACAAGGACACAACGCTACTTTTAACTGATTTTATTTTCGCTCGAACCGGTAAATGTATACCGAGCGAGCGGAAACAACAGAAACAACAAAAGGACAATGAGTGGGTAAAAAGACGTACGTTGGTCAGACCGGCAGATGTATCAACCATAGACTGAAAGAGCATCACTATAACGTCACAAAAGCAATCTCAGGTCATTTGGGCATTCACTGCCGAGATTGTGGCTGCATGCCCTTGCTTGAAAACACCTCTATCCTGTATAAGTCGCGTAGTATAATGACTAGAGAAATTGTTGAGGCCTATGAAATTACTAGATTAGAAGAAATGTGCGTTATAGCCAGCCTTCCCGCCCGCTTTCTCAAAAAAGAGTTGTAATATCTTCCTTTGTCGCGTTAATATTTTTGCTATGTCGTGATATTGCCCTGTACACGTGTCCGGTTCAGCGATATACCCACTCATTGTCCTCTTGTTGTTTCTGTTCGTTTCCGCTCGCTCGGTATATATTTATTGGTTCTAGCGAAAATAAAATTATTTGAAAGTATACTATAGTGCTATGGTCCTTTTCTGTTTTTTTGTCTTCGTCTCTGTGTAGTCGCGCTTACTCACTCTTCATGGAGAACGTTGGATGTGGGAATCTGTCCATCCTCATGGTAAAAATAAAGGTAAAAAAAAAGAAAAATCTATTTCGCCTCTTCATAGTGTCGTAGAACACTGATACGTTACGGCAATGCGAAAGAAACAAGATGCACATAGAGATGGACAGGTAGTCAAGCCGGACTATTTGTGCATCGAGAAGAGCTTGAGATACATCAAATAAATCTTCTGCCACTTATTGCGATTAATATTTGGAAGATTGTTGGTGCAAGGTTCATCCCAGTGTTATACCACGTATCTAGAACAAATGCAGCCGCTGATTTGGGCTGCTAAGGTATGTGAGCCGGGGGTGCGAGCGTGCTGCCGTAATTGATGCCTCTGGTTCCGAACGTATGCATTTATAACACCCTTCATTTGCGCAATGATTGCACCGCACCGGTTTCCGTCCAAAGCGAGAGAGGCTGCCGCCACTGCAGTGAAGTTCGCTGTTGTCATCGTAGTGACGTAACCATGAATAAGAAGTGACATGAAGTGGCATGGTTAAGAAGTGACAAGCTTTAAAGGCACGTTTATGACTCGTAAAGTGATGTCACATCGTCTAAAGAGGGCGACAAATGATATTGTCGCATTGCCAAAGTGAGTCAACACAACACTCGAGTACAGATTAGCTACAGAATCAACGACAAGAAAAACTTCCGGAAAGTATTGTTGATGGAGGAATTAGAAAATGAAATTTAGGTAGTTTCCTTCTCATTATTCGAAATGTTGCTGTTTCTATTAATTGTCTATATATATATATATATATATATATAGATGTTTAGGGACTGAGAAATATTTAATAAACAACTGTGACAGAAATATACGACCCATTTCTCCTAGTAATTGTTGTAGTGGCTTTTAAGGGGGCCCTGCAACACTTTTGCAGCATGGTCAGAAAACGCTATATACCGATCGGTAGTCGGGGCTCCTGAGAAAATGCGAGTCAAACATTATAGCGCAGCACGCAGCCTGGAATTTACAATTAACTCTCAAAGTCATTCTAAAAAGACAGGGCATGCAAACACGGACACAAGAAAGAAGTCAGGACACAACAAACGCCGTCAGGCGTTTGTGGTGTCCTGACTACTTTCTTGTGTCCTGATTTCTTTCTTGTGTCAAAGTCAGCTAGCAATCGCTCGCTCTTCTCTCTACGAATGCTGCCATAAACCCAAATGACCGCGGAATAAACCCGAATACCACGGTCATTGGCTGATTTGAGCATTGTGAGCTGCATAGCTAGCGCAGCCGCCGCGGGATGCCGCCACGTGCCCGCGCCCTCACTCGCGATCACACTAAAAGTAAGCCGCCCGTTCGAAGAAAAAGAAAGGAAACAAAGTGCTCAAGGTCATGACGCGTGCTGAGAAAAACAGTCGTAGCTTCTCGCTCCCTTGTCATACCCCCCCCCCTCCACCCCCACCTGCGTAGCTTTCAGCTTGCTGGCTGGTACAAAAGGAGAGAGAAAGCGCTTGCAGCGTGCGACAAATCCCAGTAACACCGCTCGTACTTGAAGGATCCCAAAAATTTTTGCGGCGGTCAATTCGTGAGGCAATAAGCTCCTTTAATGAATCCATTCGATGATTACTTCGAAAAATTTTGCAGTGCCCAACCACAATAAATTGGGATCCTGTCAGCATTGCTACTTGGCAGCATTTTTTATAAAGTATTTTTCCTATACAGATCTTCCTGAAAGGCATACTTCGATGCTTGCAATCAATATTAGTAAGATGGTTTTATCGTGACGTGCGATTTATATATTTTTATGTATTTTCTTGCATAACGTGCGTTTTAAAGTGAAGGGTCTTGAAGTGACTGATTGTTCTAAGCCTATCACGGTGTACGCTTGCTTTGATTCCCTTTTTTTTTTCAGAGAAAATCGCGGACACAGCTATCCAGACAAGCGAACTACTTTCGCTGAACTTTCGTAATCCATGCTGCACATATGTACAGGGTTGTAATGCCGTGATGTGAAAAGCTCTCGGGAACATTTTCCACACAAGTAAACTGCTGCTGATATATGTACAAAGTCACCAACTCCAAGCAATGATACGCAAAATGATTAACTAAAGATGAATGGTATATCATCAAAACGAAGGATTTATATTGGATCAACAGATTCGGCGTAAGTAGATACAGAAACATATCAGTCCATAGGGTACTGTCGCCGTGGCAATAAGGAGATTGCAATGAAGGTATTTTTGTTACATGACGTGTTCAAAATTGATGTTATCTGTTCCAAAGTGCCGTTATTTATGGCATGCTTACTGTAAGCTGATATTGAGGCCCATCTTCCAAGCGCTCCAGAGCAAAAGGACAACATTATGAATCAAGTTTTTTTTTTTTCTTTTCACTTGAGAGGAATACACGAATGGGCGCGCGCACTACGGCACCGAAGGTGTCAGGTCAGTAAAACACAACCACAGTCCTTATCGCTTTGCCCGTTATGACGAATGACCCGACAGTAAAGGGAGATCTAGATTTCAGTAGCCTGAATTGGGGGCAAATATTGGCCTGCCCTATTGTAGCTTCTCAAATGAAGCACCACGGGTATACGGGACGGCGTCGTGAAAACTGTACCAGTGAGAGCAGCTCTCGAGGCGGTGTAATGCGGCGAGACAGCTTTACAACGCCTGGCTCGCGAAATTCCGGAGCGATTGGTCTCGCGACCTCGTTATACGCAACGCCGGTCAGTTATCTTTACATATAAGAAAATATACGCACAGCAATTAGCCGGGAGGCTCGTGGGTCTTCAAAAGTGGGTTGCGCAAACCGGATACAATCGTTCTAATATCTCGGCGATAGAGATCTCCGCATGGAAGAAAAATATATACAAGCAGAACAACGACAGCCTTTCCCGCCCTGAGGGTTTTTATATGTTTTTCTCGCTAATAATTTGTATTATCCCTACAAGAGTAAACGTCCGGCTGTTCGTGTTGTCGCCGCTGTTTCACCGAACTAAATCGCATCAATACTTTTCCGCATGTTATTGCTTTTGTCTTCGTCGTCTTCGTTAGTGTTGTTGTCATTGTTGTTGTTGTCACGGGAGTATAGAAGTACCGAGGGTTGCTGCGGTCATTGTCGCTCTCGTCGTCGTCATCAGTAAAACTAAAATGTTGCCGAAAGGGTATACCGACAACTTCTTGCACCATGTGCGTAAACAGGGGAAAGAAAAATAAACTGAGCGCCTAGCCGTACACTGACCACATATGTCACATATCAACAGGAGCGTAGCTGCACTGATATGAAGAAACAGCGTTCAGCTCTAGCAAAAAAAAAAGAAGCAAAAAGAAACAGGAAGGCGCATCACGCATACATCTCTCCGAAGTGCATTTCTGGAGTTTGCTTCCAGCTCCTCTTACGTGAGTGTTTGCTCCAAGACTATTTGAATAATGTAACGATCTCATCCGCGTACGCGCGTGCGCGTCGTAGTTGTGTTGTTATTGCGCAATGGGCACAAACTCTTACTACTTAACGCCATTTGCATATGAAAACTACCGCTGGTTAGCTTTCTACATGGTTTCGGTTACATTTGCGTTTACTTTCTTAGTGCGATGGTCTCCTCAAGATCTTGCAAAATAAGTCAAGTTTTGTGAGATTTCCTGGTCGACCTGAAAACAAATTTCGACGTATAAATTTTGCAAACTGAACTTACATTCTGAAACTAGACCGTACAACGGCTATTATAAACAAAAATTGTGACGACGTATGCAGCAATTAATATTGATAATTGAAAAAGCTATTTAGTTACGAGGCAGAATGTTGCTTTAGTAAGGAGTATGAAATACTAAGTTAACTTAGCAGTATAAAAACATGCATAATATTTTTAAAAAGGGGCCATGACAACCAATTATCGATGATGATCCGGTGGGTTATGTGGGTTAATTTTGTGCGTTCACGGCAACATTTTAGCTCATTTGCTCGAGCACTTAATTCATAATTCCATATTTCTGCAAACAGGCGAGCGACCGGGGGAAAGCTATTTGAACTTTATTCTACTTGTCATTGAAATTGAACGATTTCCAGCGGCTGAAACTTTGGTACAAGGCGACGGCTCCGCTTGATGCAGCACATCATACACGTCATGGCAATATGGCGGTGCCAGCTGTGGGCGGAGTTTATAGCCAGCGACTGCTATAGCTCATTTTGCACTGAAACAATCTTTTATAGACCATTTCGCATACATGTGCAGTCACAATAGAACGTCCACTTCTATTTTTCGCTGAAAACCGCAAATTGTTGGGTGACCGTGTCATGGCCCCTTTAAAGAGATTTTGAAGTTCATACGAAAGTCAGGGTGCCCTGCACCCTGTGCCCTTTTGGCATGAAGCCAAAACTACGCGCATTGAAGTCCGAAACTCCGCTTTCTTCAGGTATGAGCTGCCAACTGGGGCGTGCATTGCACAAATGAAAGCGCATACATACTTTGTAGAACAGTCCTTACCGTAACGCCCCACTTGTGCAACCTATAATGCTTTACACTACGATAACTTTTGCGAATTTCTGGTGCACTTTCGTGCAGAACTTTTATATTTGTCTACCTGCGGTACAGTTCTACGGGGTAAGGGACTCGCTCAACCAAGCACGCCCTCGGGCAGCCGACTTTCCCACTTTTCCATTCATCTATATACATGTACAGCTAAACGTAAAAGCTCAACCATTTGTGAACTGAATTTCCATCGAAATTGATTAAAATCTATAACTTGCCTCTTTTTTTTCACGATACGTTCATATCCGCCTAAAGTTTTAATATTCCCTGCTGCGGATATTATTTCTGAACGGGGCTGAAGCCTTGTGTCTCACGATGAGTCGATGAAGCGCGTTATTCGTTAATAGGACACAGGTGCTCAACGCCGTCACCGAAAGAGCTTTCCCTGCGCGCATGTTTGTCGAATAGAGGGGTTCAAAGAGTGACATTGAGTCCATATTTGAGAGACGCCTGAATATCGCGGTCAGTGCTACTTTCCTGATTCGACCTGACCCCGGCCCGTACACGGTGAAGCCTTTGCGCGGAGCTACGAGCCTGAGAAACATGACTATTAAGGAATAGTGTACAGTAAATGCGCAATCATATTTTTCTGTCGCATTTTCTTTTAGGTTATATATATATATATATATATATATATATATATATATATATATATATATATATATATATATATATATATATATATATATATATATATATATATATATATATATATATATATATATATATATATATTAGATGCTGCTTTGGCGTTACACACGCTGGCAATCCCGTCATCGCTTTGAAACAAATTCCACGGGACTTTCTTGTGGTCAGCGCTCTTTCACCAGCATTCATAGAATTCAGCCTTCAAAGGCGCATGTCCAAATGATCGTCGAGGGACCGCGGTCTCTGTACAGCCTGGATAAACGCGCTGTCGTGCTTACGCACACGTCCGCCTGACTAACGCGACCAAGCCGCAGGCAACGCGTGTTTACGACGCACGCGTGTACGCGCACGTCACTGCAAGCGTGCGGCGTGCGCTTGCCTCTGAAACATCCCGGAAAACATATACCGCGCGTGCACTTCTCCGATATTTAATTGGATACGACTCACCTGTCGCGACCAATACTTGCGCAAGTAACGCTCGCACAGTCTAAGGCGCTCAGGTCAGGGTACTATATGTATGGGTTTGCCTTGAATTACCCCTCTACCAAACACCAGCGGAAGCTATTGCAACCGTCGCTTTTCATAGTTCGCGAGTGCGCCTTTCTGCACCACTGCGCATACGACCCTCAAATTGCAGCACCTCGATCATCGCTCAAACGAACACGAAGTGCTATAACGGTGGATGGTGGGACTTGCAGCCCATCATGAGAGCCATGTTTGAATTTCACGTCGTAATTTCGTGTCATAAAAGTCTGCACGGATAGTGCCCTGCAACACTTTTTGAACATGGTCAGTAAATGGTACCGTTTGGTAACTCCTGCGAACATGTGGGCAAAATATTATACCCCAGCACGTGGCATTGAATTTACAATGAAATTTCAATGTCAGCGAGAAATTGCTCGCCTTTCTCTTCACAAATGATGCCATTAAACCAAAATCAACTGCGTCATATACCCAAAAGCAAATGGACTCGGCCATTGGCTGATTTGATCATCGTGACCCGCATATGTAGTTACCGCGGCCGCCGTGGTGCGCCGCGGCGTGCCGGCGCCGCCCTCTGCAGTGCTAGAATTGCATTACAGAATTACACCAGCGCGCGCGTGATCACACCGAAAGTGAGCCGCGCTTTCAAAGAAAACAAGGAAGTCGTGAAGGTCATGATGCGCGCTCACGTACGGACTTGCCGTCTTGTCATCCAGTCCTGTGTAGCTTTCAGCGCGCTCGCTGGGGCGAAAGGAGAGAAAAAGCGCTTAATGCGTGCGACAAATCCCTGTAACTCCGCTCGTACTTGATGGATTCTAAAACGTTTTGCGGCTGTCGATTCGTGAGACAATAAACTGAGACAGTGAGGTCATTCGACCATTACTTGAGAAAGTGTTGCAGGGCCACCTTAAGTGTCTCCGCTGACCCCCGAGGGATTGAAGGAACCGCATTAACGAACCCCTGTAGCACACAAGACAGTGGAGGTGCTTCTTGAAGACAAGTGTCCCATGTTGACGTCATCGACTTTGTGATGTGCGCGCACGCACACGTATTCACCGTGCATATGCTTTCCTTCTCCCACTAATAAATCTGATCCCGTGTTCGTCTACCCTTCAGCGTTGGGCATCAAATCAGACGCTTTTCCATTCGTGCCTAGTGCATTTGTTTGCTTCTTTTTCTTTGTCTCCACAGCTCACAAAACAGTTCTCTAATAAGATAACGGTGAGTGAATTCCCCAGATTTTCAATTCGCCGGCAACAAGAATAAACATGCCGAAGGTTCATCGCAGAGGGTCGGTCGCAAACTTTTTTTTTTTCACTTGAATAAGTCAGGAAATTTTGGTGCCAATGCATATTTTTACCTTCTTACTGTTGCATCAGAAGCAGATCTGTACGTCAAGAAAGTGACAAGAGAAATATAAAGCAATAAATATTATCAAAGGCAAAATGAAAACATATTTTCAACATGAAAACGAATATTAAATACCACGTACGATTGTCCTAGCAGGACGAAAACATTTCATCCATCCTACAGTCGATGTCTAGTACATGAAGACTATGTAACTGGCCTCTAAGAAATCTTCTAAAGCTGCTACACAATGCATTTTCTTTAAAAGGAGGTCTTGGCCACAGAGGTAGTAACATTTCTATGCTTAGCACAAGGTCTCCTGCTAAGCCTCATTTACATTAAAACCCTTTAGGCTTCCCGAATAAAGCGCTTGCCACATACTGAAATTGGAACGTTCGCCTGTTAAAGGGTTCATCTATCTTTTAAGAACAAGACAGCAACAAAGATTGCCCCCAAAGACAAAGTTATAGAAAGCAGGAAACAACAAAAACCTTTTACAGTGCAGAAAGGAATAACGTAAAGTCAGCCGTGGGGGACAGGACATGAAACTCGCTAAATAGAACAATCTTACATGCGAAGAACATAACCCAGGGTTACAATTAAGCAAGACTAAAGTTGCAATCGCACTGTTATGATTTAAGTCGCATTGAAGGGCATAAGATGCCACTGACACGATAACTAGTTGTTTAGGCGCACTACAGTGCTTTATTTGGTTTCGAATTCATCCACGGCAACAGCGTCACACAAGAAAGTGTACGTAGGTATAGTTTCACAGTTCCAGCTAGAGAGTGTATATTGATGCCCGTTCATGAGACCATGTAGTTGTAGGCAGGGTTTTGCCTTATGCGCGTATCTATTACCTCTCTCGTTGGCTCTCGTTGGCGGCATCGCTGATGGAATGAAGAGGCAAACTTATGAACCCAGTATAAGCTCACTTTTGAAGTTTGGCATTGCTGTCACGCTAAAATAACATTATACTAAACAGCACTAAATGTCACTGGCGCGACAAGATAATGGTATAGGAGTCAGACTCCATAAAAAAGCACTCTCAACAGCATTGCAGTAATCGCAGAGCCAAGTAATGGCATTATACTGTGTCTTTTTTTTTGTTGTTGTTGTTAAATGTATATAAGGAGAGGTTGGAGCCAATGGGTGGCGCCGGCTACTCCTCTTGCGTAATAGCTGCCGTCGCAATGTAGAGAACGAACATAAAGCTATAGAAGAATACTCACGCATTTAGTCCCAGTTCTTCGAAACAAAAAAGTGTGCACTCAACGGAAAAGTTTACAAAACACAAATATTCAAACAAATGAAATGTCCACACATGACATAAAAATGCGCTAAGCTGTTGTCACAGCCGAACATAAGTCACTTGCAAATAGTCTCTTATGTGCCACACTCTAACTGTAACAGTTATGTTTTCACAAAACATTTTACACAAACACAATATTACTCGTTCATGTATGAACAGAATCTATACATATCCTAGCATCAATTTCTCTCTTTATCCCGCCGTAATAGTTTATTTGCAAGGCATAAAGTCCATATTGTTAACTTGCCTTATTTTTTCCGCTTTCTCTAAACTACCTTATCCACCGCTCTCGCCGATATGTTCGTGCTTTTTAATTGACTAATTTGTAGCCATAGGCTCATGAGGTAACTGTGAATTTTTTACGAGATCTAATAAAGCACAAAAAACGCGCTCTTAGTGCTTATTTGAAAGCATGCGTCTCAGGTATTTCCAATTCGGTATCTTCAGCATAAATATATAGTTTTCCCCATCTATACGCCTCATCACTAAGGTCCTTAGAAAAATAATCAATAATATAATCGTAGACCAGCTCCTGTGGTTTCGCACAGGGCTTCCAGTCGCCGCCCTAGATCAGTGACCTACCGGCACAATTATCTGCGCGATGGGCGCAATCACTCCGGCCGGCCAGTCACCCACCATCGAAAGTCGCGGGTCGGCTCTCGCCTCTCCGCGCGACAACCTTGGAACGCCACACACCGACGCCTGGGCGGAAAACAATGGATCTCTACGCGAAGCGCGCGTTCACGCCGGGCCCGCGGCACCGCGCTGCGGAGTTCGTCGGCCCATCGCGGAAACGGGGCCCGGAACTGCGTGAACTGGTTTCCGATCTGGCCGCTGCGCAAGCGTCTCGGCCACGAGTGTGTGTCAGGGACAACGGCGATGGTGGACGGCGTTTGGGTAACCAGGTTAGAAGGCGCCCGCCGCGAGTTGAGTGGAGACGCTCCGTGAGTGAGCCAGCAGCAAGTGCGGTGCAGAGGGTCGACAAACCCCTCTCGTGCGCTGACTCGTTCTGTCGACCACTTGGTTCCACGTCGAGTGAACGACTTGCCAAGTGTTTACCGAGGCGGCCCAGATGGAGTCGCGCGGCAGCCGGGTGCTTGCGTGCTCACTTCTGAGCGAGCGGGTGTTGTGTTGCGCGTACCTCACAGTATGCAGATGACGCAATGCCAGATGGAGGGTTATTCTGTTCGCGTCGCTCGCGGTGAGAGTTTCTCGCAAAAGACCTAGAGAGAGGCCGAGGCCGTCGAAAAAAACCATTGCGATTTTGCGTAACCTCGGCACCAGCGGGCAAAAAAGCAATAAAAACACGTAAAGAGAGTTGCGCAGGAGCGATATGTATACACAGTGGCGCAACGACCGGAGACAAAATTTTTCACACTCCCAACTTGAACAACGTGTGTTGAAGAAATTCGAATTGCCCCATACGAATCCCTTCACAAAAGCAGCGTTTATACTTCAATCGTACGCGCCTGTTCTTTCAAGTCTAGCGACAACACCATCCCATGTGCACAGTGCATGATTCCTGAACGAGGTCTGGTTCATGACTGTTACTGTGTGCAAGTGGGTCGAGGCATAACACGTCGACGAGGAAAACTGCCCATGGCTTTGGCACCATCGCTTATTCACAGGAATAAACTAGTTACAGAAACCTCGTCGTATACCGATACGTTTCAGATAGGGTGTTCGAGAGGTAGGAGGCTTCATAGTATCATACATATGTGTTACTTCTGTCGTTCAACAGCGCTTCTCTCATCGCGTGCCCCTACATCACATTGCCTAAGTGTTACTCCAAGATGTATACACGTAGTACATTTTCACGAAGTAGAATCTCGGGCTCTTTAACAGTTGAATGGAGGGCGCAATGAAGGCCATCTTCGCCTCCGTCACGTTTAGTGGGTGAGCCTTCGCGCACGATTGTTGGGCAACCAAGTGCGTAAAGAGTTTACCGACCCCAATCGGCCGTTTCGTCAGAGCACACACAGCAACGTCGGACGAAGCATATGCGGTCCACAGAAACCGAGCTCTGCTCAAAGACCAGGTTGTGCAAGCAAAGCTAGTCTGCTGCCGAGGAGCCGACTTCGTAAGCGAGCTGGAGTGTCGAACGGGACGGTTGAGAAACTGAGACCGGTGTAACCAGAGCTCGCTCTTATGCCTCGCCGGTGCCCCGCGCTATCGACAGGTACAGACGACACGTGCAGCAAGCACTGACTTCTAGGTTACGCGGCCAGGGAGTATAGGCATTCGCGCTACTATTAAAGAGGTTAGCTCCCTTCGTTGACTGCACCTCGTTAACCAGGCCAATATCATTTAGTTGATTTCGAGTCTAGGTATGCCTAGGGTTACTTAAAACGTGCCACCACTGTGCCGGCGCACCGCTGTACACCAAAACAGTGGTTGATCTTGCATTTTTGCATTCCATCACCGCACGTATGCAGCTTCCGAGGCCGTGAGTCCAACCCAATACCTCCTGCTAGACGAATGAACGTCATTGTGGAAGACCGAAAGCGTACGGGGCATCCAACTCAGGCCCGTAGACAGGGGGGGGGGGGGGGGGGCAAGGGGCCCGAACCTCCCCCCCCCCCCCGAAATTTTGGTGAAGTATGTGTTTTTACCAAAAATAAATAATAAAATGGGTGTTTTTCTCAAAAAGTCAAGGTTTTCAGCAAGTGCCCCCCCCCCCCCCCGGAAAAAATTCTTGGCTACGGGCCTGATCCAACTGTGCTATTATCTGTTGCACCCTCGCTTTCGGAATTGCTTTCGTCCTCCTCTGGATAATGACAACTATACCTGGCTTCACAGAACCGTTTATCGAAGAGACGCCAAAGACAAAGACAGCATTATGCTTGCAGGATTAGCGAACACGCACTCGTCGCGGCGATTAAACTTCCCCTACTGCGCAGTCGTCTTCCGTCCACACTAATGTGTTGCCCTGCTTCACACGTGCCCCCAGACGCGGTCAACATCACTTATTGGACGTCGGGAGACGCGAGCCATACGTCGCCATATCAGCAGCTATTTCTTGCGTCGACCTGCCAGGAAAAAGGAGACTGAGGAATCGCCACGTAGATCTTCCGATGCGCACCCGAGCAAACACTTGGCAAAGCGCACCTTCATGGCCACGCTTGAGACGCGCGCCATATAGCCGACCCGGTGGCACGCTCTTTCCTTGACACAACGCTGTCCGCTGAGTCTTGCTCGCGCGTCAGCGCTCTCAGAAACAAGTGCATGATGACACCACATGGCAGTACATGCATATATCTCTCGAAAGCAAGCAGTGAAAAGGAGGAAACGTCGCGCGCGTCTTAACAGTGCTCAAGAAGCGATGTGAATGCGGTTTTCCTTAAGTTGTGCGACGCTAACAGCGCCGACGACAGGGGCGTAAAATGCTCGAACCAGTTGGCACGCGTGCCGTAAATTAGACGCCTGAACGAACGCCGCCCCTAAGGCTGCTCAAACGACGCTGTATCGAAAGCGACGTATTCCGTCTCAGTACAAAGGTGTGTAGGTACCCCTCAACACTGTTCTAAGTAGATTCTACCCAAGAAATTTAAAGCGCTGACAAAGAAACAAATGAACGAAGAAAAGCGACACGGACCTCTCTTCGTTTGTTCGTTTCTTTTTCCGCGCTGTAAAAACTTCTTGTGCCAGCTCGCCCAAAATTTCGCGTTAATTAGATTCTTCCGGAAAATAGACGCAAGTAAATAGCCTAGCTGCATGGAAATTGCGCGGTTTATTTTCTCGTCATACACTTATACCATCACTCTATTCGCGCTCAAATTTCGCGACATGCAGTGGTGCGTTTTACGGTCCGGATCGCTCAATATGACACTGTCAAGTGACTTGCCTTGTTTAAAAGAAGTAAAATGCGCTGGTGCCTTTGTGTATACGTTTCACACCGCAAGAGCATGTGTGCGAAACGTGTCGACAATTTGTGACAAGTTCCGTTTTTTGTGTGCGTAGTGTGTGTACTGCCACGAATGACCATTGAGATAGGCTCCGTAATGCGCCCTAGAGGGTTATATTACATCACCGCACGGTGGAAAAGCTGTTTAGAATATATATATATATATATATATATATATATATATATATATATATATATATATATATATATATATATATATATATATATATATGTGTGTGTGTGTGTGTGTGTGTGTTTTCTCCAATCCGCTAAGCTGTGTTATTAACAAATATTGCTTAATTAACTTTTTAATTGATAACTCTAGCAAAAAGTCTTGCATACAAAAGTTTTGGCTCTTGTTCTGAAATGCCGGGATATTTCATCCGTGCCTGCCAATCCGACAGGATGGGAAATTGACAAGATTGCCTAATTAACCTTAAAATAGTAACTCTAATGAAATATATTCAATAGAAAAGTTGTAACGTTTGTTCGGCAATGTCGGATTATTTAGTCTATCTTAAGGTAGCTACCCTGTTTAATTTTTTTTTCTAGCTTTTCTGTAGAGTGGCGCAAATTAGCCGAAACACCCTGTATTTTACCATGCAAAAGGAAAAACGCCCGCAGGCCATGGTCTCTTGGCGACTACTAAGTTACAGCCGAATATAATGTGGTTTTCTCTTACTTGTTTCTATTCTGCACTCACTTTCTTCGTCATGAATTACCAACTCGCCCAACACTTTATTCTTCTGAGCTCGAGTCCGCGGGTTCGGTCCCTGGCCATGGCGGCGGCGTTTCAATGGGGGCGAAACGCAAACACGTCAATGTACTTACCATAATGGGTGACTGTAAACGAACCCCAGGTGGTCAAAATTCATCCAGAGTACCCTACTACGGCGTGCCTCATAATAATGTCGCGGTTTGGGCCCTTAATGAAACACTAAAGTGAAAGAATGAATCAGTTTGGGCTGATGAATTATTCATCGAAAACGGGACCACCGTTAATTTCACCACTGTAGGTTCACTGATAGAGGAGAAAATGAAGGTCACTGTTTCATTTTTAAATTTCGCGCCGGAACATCTGCTTATGAATGTCAGCGTGACATCACGGGTTTCAAAGTGTGTGTTTTATTTTTCGTATATCGGTCAAATTGCTGACCAAAATGACTCTCTGGCACCCTCAGAGGACAATGTACTTCGCCTTTGCCGATTAATAACTACGTAGGCTCCAGTAGACAGCGTCAAAATCTATGACGTCACAGCGAGCTGGTGCGGGAGCTTCAAGGTGGCGTCGCCATCTGCATTTTTTCCCCGCGTTTTCTCGTTTACCAAACGGGAATAGTTGTTCTTATGTCAAATTGTCAAAATGTAATTTACTAGTAAGAAAAAATAGTTTTTTTAATTTAACGTCCCTTTGATCTCACCCACCCCTCCCTTCTTCCCCCCTCCAAAAAAATGAAGATTACCTATATAAAAACGCATGTCTCTGTATGGAGGCCGCTCCTATAAAACGGTTAAGACTCGGTGTTTTATGTCCAGTCAGCTTTCGTTGTTTTTACCTTCTAGTCATGCTTTTCCCCCTTTATATGCCTGGCAAAGGGGCCAAGGCGTTTCCTACCCTATTAACTTTGCTGACACCGCAGGTCTTAAGCGGCGCCATGGGACAAGCGCACGCTCAAGTCGAGAGCCTTCTGATACGATCTTTCCTGGGTACACGTCACCCTCGTGCAAGGCAGTGGTGGCCTGTTTCTTTTTCAACTACACACGGCATTCGATTGCGATACATTGGCAAAATGCGTAACACGGCAACTATATATTGCTAATTACACCGATGCTCTTACCCCTAGCCCGCAATTCTTTCTCTGTGCCCTAGCCCAAACTACTGCTGCTGCTACTATTTTGACTACTACACGATTAAATATAGTCGCTTGGGCACGTCGTTGTAAACAGACATTTATAATCATTTTTAATTTCGTCTGCGGTACCATGAGCCGTGCCCATTCATAGTTACGCTGTTCTTCTAAATCTCTCTCTCTGAGCGTGCATGCGTGCGTGCGTGCGTCTGTGTGTGTGTGCGTGCACATGTGTTTAAGCGCACGTGTGTGTGTGTGTGTGTGTGTGTGTGCGCGCGCGTGTGTGTGTGTGTGTGTGTGTGCGCGCGCGCGTGCGTGTGTGTGTGTGCGCGCGTGCGTGCGTGCGTGCGTGCGTGTGTGCGTGTGTGTGTGTGTGTGTGTGTGTGTGTGTGTGTGTGTGTGTGTGTGTGTGTGTGTGTGTGTGTGTGTGTGTGTGTGTGTGTGTGTGTGTGTGTGTGTGTACTAGAACAGTGGAGTGCTTGGAACGGGCGCAGCACCAATGTATACAAAGTGAAGCCCAAACAGGGTCAATCCGCCTGTGGCGCTGCGATCGGTAGTCTCCAATGTGTCGTCATTGAAGAGTTGCGCGCGGCTCCGCAAAAGTAGTGCAGGGGTGGAATGCCCGCTTCTAACTCAAAAGGCCGGGTTTCGCATCGCAGTTGTAGATAGTGGGTTTTTATTCTTAGTGTCACCTTTTATAGCTGCATTGGTTTTTATTTGTTTCTTAAAACTAGCTTCTGTTGCTTCGTATTGCTACAAAAAAGTAACATAAAATGTGAAATCTCGTTTTGAGTCTCGTATTCGCAAAAATCTCGGAGGTCATACTTTACGTTTTTGTGTAATCCCGGGCGGGGGCGCTGCAAGTAACTACGCTCACTGTCGAATTTCTTCTATTTTATTTCACATTTTGCGTTACTTTTTGAATCAACACGTAGCAACTCAAGCTAGTTTTCAGAAACAAATGAAAACGAAAACAGCTACGACAAGTGACACTAAGAACAAAAGCCCTCCATGTAGTCACAAAACCCACCGTGTGCGTGTGTGTGTGCGTGTGTGTGTGTGCGTGCGTGCGTGCGTGCGTGCGTGTGTGTGTGTGTGTGTGTGTGTGTGTGTGTGGTGTGTGTGTGTGTGTGTGTGTGTGTGTGTGTGTGTGTGTGTGTGTGTGTGTGTGTGTGTGTGTGATTTTTTCGGTGCGTTGTATATTCACTATACTTCTGCTCTCTCCGTTGTTCTTTTTTGCCATGATTTTCTTATCTGCCCCTTGATGGAAAGGCTTCCAGTTCTTCACATTTTAATAACAAGAAGCGACAGGAGCCACCGGGACGGACGAAAGAGCACAGCATAAAGAAACGGGAGCGAAACATGAAGCCGCACATATGAGCTGAACGTGTGCGCAAAGTGCATCCGCGCGCACGTCTGGAAAAGAATGAGGAGGGGGATCGTGATGTCTACTATTTGATGAAAAACACACTTGCACAAAGGAACACCAGCGAGGCAGCACGCTCATGGCCGCGCTAAAGCCACGAGCCGCTACCTGTTTTCCTGGACGCGACACACGTGTCCCCTTGGCACTATAGCGCCCCAGCGCCATAAAGCTAGATACACGATCGACGAGGATTTGAGCGAGCAAGGCTGTAATAACTGGCAAGTTCGAGCCGTTATGCGCGAGGGCGGCACTCAACGGGACGAACGTGCGTCACAAGGAGAGCTTCGATAATTTCCTACGCGTGGCACGCGAGGGAGCACGGCCGGTTGTCGCGGTGCGTGCACACAGCGTCATCGCGACACGCGCGACGTGCCGAACTAATCGGCTGCAGCCATCAGCGTGGCCGTACGGCTCACTCTGTTGTTGACTCTGTCCCATAATGACTCTCGCATAACCTCGAGAAGGAGTCATCGGCGAAGCTTCGCTCGTTTTCTCGTTCTGTGTGGTTTCCAGAAAAGGGACAACTCGTAGTTTTTTTAGAGATAGATAGATAGATAGATAGATAGATAGATAGATAGATAGATAGATAGATAGATAGATAGATAGATAGATAGATAGATAGATAGATAGATAGATAGATAGATAGATAGATAGATAGATAGATAGATAGATAGATAGATAGATAGATAGATAGATAGATAGATAGATAGATAGATAGATAGATAGATAGATAGATAGATAGATAGATAGATAGATAGATAGATAGATAGATAGATAGATAGATAGATAGATAGATCACTCCATGACTTGTGAACGGTGGTGTCCTAGCCTGCCGTACTTACTCGCATACTACCAGCAGCGATTATAGCACCGGATAATGTATGCTACATTATGGCAAATGATGCCTAATACTGGCTTGTGCTTACTAAATCTGGCTAAATGATTGGCAAATGTTGGCTGGTGTTGGATACGTGGCCGTAAGTCTATGTTGGTTAATGCTGGCTTATGTCGGATAAGTTTTTTGCCCGTTGTTATGACAGCAACATTTTCTTCATTGAATCTCAGTGCAATGGTTGAGTCTTGCATGGATGCAACGACAAGATGAGTTGGTTTTATCTGTTTCTTCTTTGTTATTTTTGAGTTATAAAGACGTGCACTTCGATCGGTGACAGTCTGTGGGCATGGAGGTCGCCGGTTCGATTACCGGTCACGGTAACCCGCGTGCAAAAGCGCTCGTCGAGTTGCATGCACTTCAAAAAGAAATTACTTGTATATGTAGCAAAAAGTGATCCTTAATCCTCCGCTATACGCAGTGCACTTTCCAGATGTTGAACCACCATATAACTTTAAGTTTTTGCATGGTAAAAAGGAATGGAAATGTAAGTAAATGAAAGGATGTCTTCCCGCTGGTGGAAGACGAAGTTCACGTATATGCAACGTGATACCTGCGCTTGAAATGATGTTTCACACCCGCCGTACTCCGTGGTAGTGTGTGCCGCTGGCTAGTGTTCCCAGGTCTTATCCATCTCCACATACAGAATGCTTCAAAAAAATGTCCTAGAATCCTAAAAAAAAATACAGAACATGCCATATCTGCTCGCTGCCTTTATTACTTATCGGCCGACGTCTTAAGATGCTTAAAGGCATAAGTTACAGTAGTAATGAAAGAAATAAATTTACTGCGAATTAGGGGAGACAAGCGGTCGTGTCAAATGGGCATTTGTGTTGTTCTGATCTCTTCTCTTCTACACGCCAACTCCTTCTATGTTGAAGTCCTTCCTGCGAAGACCCCATTACCGCTTTGAAAATACGAAAAAGTGGCCTCCGGTGATTATTGCGGAGTAATTAAATTCTACCAAATGCACCGGCGAAACCGAAACCGAAGTGCGGACGGGCGCAGCTAGCAGATGACCAGAATGACGTCACTGTTCACTACCACGACTGTAGCGGTGTTAGTTCTCCTCCATTTGTTAACTTACGTGCGCCATGAGTGCTGTAATGGTAAGGGCAGCACGCACACTCACGAAGCGAAGTCGAGCGATAGTTGAATATAACGCCGCTCGCTCAGTCAGAACGTCTCGGAAGAGCGTGCTAGCTGCGCTTTTCCACGTTTCGGTTTCGGTTTCATTGCTTAAATCGGTCAGATTTCATCACTCTGTGCTAACGTTACAAGCGTCCGTTTTTTTTTTTTTTTTTGGGGGGGGGGATCTCAAAGCAGAAATGGGCTCTTCGTATCAAGGGCTCCATCTAACATATGGCCAAATCGTCTGTTTCCACTACTTAAGTTAATTTTCTTAAATTCTTTAATTAATGTTATAAATAATGACTAGTCACCATAAGATGTCTGCCGCCACAGAAACATTTTTTTTTTCTTTTTCAAGTTATGTAAGTTGTTTGAATGTGTGCTTATTAATTTTTGTTTTCAGTGAAAACGCGCTGCATTGCTATTGATAAGGCTTTTTGTCTCATTGCTGTACGAGACTCTCCTTTTGATTGTGTGCACCCCAGTTTGCTATATACTCGCCAAAGTTTAGTTCTGGGAGGCCGGAGCTAGTCAAATTGCTTCGTAGCTTTTTCTCCCAGCCTCCCTCATCTTGTGCATGAAAAATAAACGATTTATTATTAAAAGTAATTATGAAGGCAGCGAGCAAATATCGCATTACCCTCAATTTTGAGGATTTTCCGACACATTTCTTGAAACACCCTGCACACTATACAAAAACACCCATGAAATTAGAAAGGTAGGATACCAACGCCGCATGCAGGCAAAGTTACGCAGCTCCGCACGCGTAATGCGTATGATCGAAGTGCCGCTACCCCCTACACGAGGATTTGTTCTCTACCAATTTTCTTTATCCTTTCTTTATTATTTCTGCACTGTAAATAAAAGCAACACTTGAATTTCCCATGTTTTGCGTGGCTTCATTGACTGCTTCTTTTATATTGTTATAATTAACAAGAAATGAAAAAAAAATCGGCAGTAAATTTAATCAGGTTCATTGCAAGAGGCCGTGGCTCAGGGCCACCTCCCATCGCGCACCGCGGTTCGAGACTGCCGCGCCTGTTCGTAGAGTACTCCTGCCGCTCGCTACTGGCATATTCCCACAGCATGTGCTGCGGCGTCTCGCTGGCTTCGCACGCTTTACACTAGTCGGGTGGATAAATGTCTGACTAGCAGAGATGAAGGATCGCCGGGTGCGGATATGTGCGTCTGTAGTTGTCTACAGACAACCTCCTTTTTCTTGTTTAGTTTGGCGTGGGGTGGTGGATATTTGCATTTGTTCAATCTGTAGTGTTGTGTGATGTCTCTGAAAGTGATCATGCGATTCCCCCACGTCTACTCCCGCATCGCTCTCGAAACGTGCGAGACGTCGGGACTGCCGGCGGGCGTCGCAGCTCGGCATGTAAGTCCTCGAGCCGCAACGTGGCCCGTCTCGTTGCCCGCGAGCGTAGGGTCCGTGTTGGCGGTGCTCCATGCGAGGAAACTGTCGTTCTTGCGGCAAATGTTGCCTTCGTGGATTTGGAGAATGCGGGCCGCTTCCCGAGAGATCCGGCCGCCGGCGTAGTTGCGTATCGCCACCCCGCCCAATAACGCCGGGCTTCTCGAATAAAGCATACACTCACTCACACAGTGCAAGAGAATGGTCACATAACATGCGTGAAGGCGTGTGTGTCGCATTCACGTCTTTGTCTTTTCGCGCTGTTATTCGTTCACTACGAATGTGTTGGGAAATGGCAAGTTTATTACGTGTATGGTAACATACCGGGTGTTTCAGCTAACTATTGCTAACCTTGGATAGCAAACCAGGAGTTTCAAATATGGTTGACCTCTCTGCTTTTTCCTCATTAGTATCTGTTTCTTTAGTAATAACCTTTGTAAAAAAAAAAAAGAAAAGAGATAGGGCATCCTACGAGAATGTCACCGATACACAAAGGCGCAGCCAGAAACTTTTTTTTGGGAGGGTGAGGGTGGGCTTATATGCATGTTCGTGCCCCTCCTGAGAGCCCCGGGCTATCTCCTACATGATGGAGTGAGAGGGAGTGACTTATTTAGAAAAGACTGATGAACTGACCTAAGTGGAATACACGAAATAGATATGCTGTGAAACAAGCTAAGAAACGTCCTCCAATTCGTCTACATGTAGGTAACTTTACGTGCTCTAATTTCTTTACAGTCACTCTGTAAGAATAACACAAGATATTATACGCATATATATTACGTATCAATACACGTCATATATTCTCAAATATTGTTGTTGTTTCCCGCGAGCCACCAGTCACGTAACACTTATTCCAGTTTTGTGAGTTGTTTTTTTTTTTATCTGACCCGATAAATCATGTAGCTCCCAGGCAAAAGAAAAATAGTGTGCCTCGCTGCTTACGCTAAAATGCCCCTGAACGTACAAAGCCTAGGCCTTTTTAGCGTTGTGAGGAGGGCACCGCGATAAATCGGCCCGATGACGCGAGTCCGTGGACGTCGACTCGGCCGATAGTCCGTCAAAGGCGAGCGTCATCAAAGGAAGAACCACCGCGATTTCCGTCATTTGTTTACAAATGACGCCGTAAGGTTTCACGTGCTTCGGGAAGTCGTGCGAAAAAACATCACGCGACATTTATTGGGACTGGCAATGTGCTTATGGAATCGAAGGGGCGAACAGTCGAGCATCTCCGCGCCATCCGATTTCCTCTTGGTGAATGAGGAGGACCTTTGAGGAAAGTAGTTGGGAATGAGATGGGATGCGACATTCTTGAGGTAGTGGGGGACGTGGGGGAAGCGGAGGAGGTCACATGATTAATGGTGAATCTTGCAACTTGTTTTCACCCCTCGTATTTCTTAATTTTTTTTAAGCAGCGTGTACAAGGATATACCTATAGTGAGGCGATGTTTCCAAAAATGTACTGTTTGTACGTTGCAAGTTTTCCTTATATCTCCTCTGAAACAGCGCGACAGCGTTAAACGAATAAAATAATCTCTTTTTGGGCGCACTACTTGAAAAAGCCGTTCGCAAGAGTTGATCCTTTCCTTGCAATCACCAGATAATATCCGTCTGTATTAGCCGACTACCTGTAAATTTCAACCTGGGCTGGTTGTCCTTATTTCTTTTTTTCGTATTCAGTATTAGTCATATATTTCAATGCTATGAACATTCACAACCAAGTGTTTGTGCTATTTCTCCTCGCATCCTTATGCGTTTCCTATTGTGCCTATTTGCGGTCTTGATGGAGAAGAAGTAAAATCAAGTGGATGCACTGATACAACCTGTAACTCGAGCGTTACCGTAATGTGTGCTTCTGTGCGTTTTCTCTTTCGTCACTACCGCTTCCAGCCCGATTCTTCACGCTACCGCCTCATGCTAAGCTGGATTAAGTTGGGAATCAGATGGAAAGATTGTACACCCTTATGCTGGGGTGCTATCGCGGAACGATTCTATTTTTTATTCCAATGCTTTTCGTGCTTTTCGCGCTTGGTCATTGGTCAGAACGACGGTCCGTCCGCGTTATCAACGCGATCAGCCAGCCGCGAGTGGTGGATGATAAGAATAGCATAGAATATGGCATTGGAATCGGGAATAGCATCGTTCCGCGATTGCATCCCTGCTCCATTTTACATATCAATCGATGAGAGCACTCTGAGCGATCAAGGTTATCGGAAATGAATCAACTAATAAATGTTATCGTCTAGAGTAAGAATTGTTATTATTCTTACTCTGGACAATAGCAGATTCGTGCCCAACGCCTCGTAGTTACCCTTTTCGCATGACATTTTACCTGTACAAAAAGCGAATAGACATTTTCTCTGCATTCTCATATATAAATTTGCTGACGAAAACCTTCCATGTCCTTTGCTACACACAAATCAGTTTCCTCGTGCATTATGGACACGCTTTGAAATATTAAATAAGCTTCTCTTGCAAACTTCTCGTCAGCATCACCTTAAAATTTTCCGCCTATAAAGGGATCCTTCGAAGCATTTCAACAGGCCTTGCGTTCATACATTGCTAAACTTATAAGTGCTTGATATTTGTCATGGTAACTGCTTCTGTATTTCTATATTGTGTATGTGTGCTTTATTTCCAGCTTACGTCGAGCGTTTACAATTGTTCACCAAGGTGTTGCCCCCTGATGTACGGTCTGATGGGAGGTCTCACTCTATATATATATATATATATATATATATATATATATATATTATATATATATATATATATATATATATATATATATATATATATATATATATATATATATATTGAGGCATGTTACACTCCTGCTAGCACGCCATTTTCGAAACTCCTTTCTGGGTTCGCACAAATGCGACGAAACAGCACAGCTTTCCTTCAACCCTGTCTTTTTGTTGTTTTTTAAATTTAATTGCGTTTCTCCTTCGTCACCTTTAACCACATTTAGCCCCTCAATCCACCAGGTGGCAGCCAAATAGATAAACAACGATTTTTTAATGAGTACCCCGGAGATGTTACCATGGTTCATCGCCTGGCTTCTTACTCCAGGTGTCGAGGGTTGACTATGGTATATAGAGTGATCACATGTACACACAAATAATACGTACAGTCACGCACACACACATGCACAAAAGAGTAATTTATAAAGTTTCTTTCAGGTGTGTAACCCTCAAAAGCGCCTACAGGGCTCTTGTATTGCGCATCCCACAGGCGCTGCTTTTTCACGGGCCAAGGAGGTGCCGCAGCTCCGAGCTCAAGCCGCGTTGCAAATGTATACATATAGTGCTGCCTTCAGAATCTGTCGCTCTGCGTCATAACGGATACAACACACAGGACGTGTTTTGAGTCTTCCCGAGTATTACTTGTTATGCATATTGGAGAGTACGACTGGTCAATCTTGTACTTAGCTGCATGGGCAATGTTGAGTCTGAGCCGGTGGACGCATGTTTCATTTGCCCGCTTAATCTATGTGGCATATAAAATCTACACCATCGGTCAATTCTGTGCAGCGGTCCGTACTGGTTACTTGCGTCCCGCCATAATGTTCGCTGCAGATTCCAGGCAAAAGCAGATACCAGAGTCTCTGCTTCTTTTCCTGAAAAAGGAGTGTCAATTTTCTCGGATATAGTGTATTGTGCGGCTCTGGCAGCGGAGTCAGCATGAACATTCCCTCGTATACCGCAGTGAGCTGGTAGCCAGCCGGTGCTGACGCTATATAGAGGTAACCTCCTGGACTCCTTGTCACTCGGCCTCCCTCGTCCTCGTTTGTGGTGTTGTGGCTAGAGAGACAAGGAGAGAGAGAGAGAGAGGGGGGGAGAAGGTTTCTAAGAAGGTGGTGGAGGGTTTGCAGGGTAACGACCCACAGTCGTGCAAGACTTGGTGCTCTCGACATCAATTAGTTTGGCTCTGGCACAGACTCGTCACATAAGGTGTTCAAACCGTTCGATGATTTATAGTCAAACGTACGCGCTTTTGCGTAGTTTTCCTGATGATCCAATATCTTATTTCCCGGTGGTATCGTTGGCCTCCATGTATTTGATACAGCTGTAAACAAATAAGCTCGATGTTGCATTTCTTGGTCACTTAATTCTGCGAACAACTTGTGAACAGTGAAACAGATCCAAAAAAGCAATGGGCTATGTGTCTCGGGCACGAGTATATCCGATGTGGTTGCCGGTGCATGCGACGTTTTTTCAAGTATACATTCCGGCCATGTCAACGCATGCTAAGGAACTCGGTAATCAGCACCATCCCGTCGCAACAACTGGCGAAACTAGTAGTGAGCGTGTAGATGATAAATGAGAGGCGTAATAAAAGAAAATCAGGGGCGTAAACACACGCACGCGGGTTACACGTGCGTGCGCAGACCCACACACGCCCACAAACAGAAAATAAAAAGGTGAAAATTTCACGTTATTGACTTTAACGTCAAACCAAACTAACCGGCCTAAATACGCGGCGTCCACATTTTCAACGCCTATAGTACGCTCGAGTGATTCCAAAGAACAGACACCTGTGTTATGCGAACGAATGTTCGTACATGATTAGGAAATGTGCGCGGTCAATAGCAAACATCTCTTGTGAACCAAAAGCTTTATGAATTCGCCCCAGTAGTTGCGAATATTTTCACCAAAGTCTAGTGAGGACTCCAGAATTGAAAACACATGAATATTTTTTTTATTATTCACTTACTGGTGTATGTTCAGCTTTTTTTCTTTTTTGTGTCTTCTACTTGTGCAAAAGGAAATGTTATTATTTCAGAAACTAATCACCCAATTACAACTATGACGAATCTCAAGTTTAATTAATTACATTTCTGTCGCTGTTGTTACGCTTACGAGGCTGCTCTGGCAGTCAACCGAAGAATCGCATCGGTGATGTCGGACGCGAAGGCTCGTCGAGATGTGTTCACTTGTCTTGACGTCACGGATTTCTGGTGGGCAGCAGAGCGTGCACGATTTCGCGAGCCAAGCAAGGGCGCGCTTCCGAATTTCGAACGTCTTATGAGAAGCAGCAAAAGAGCCGTATAGCAGCGACAGGCACTCCAAGGAAGATCATTTACGGAAGACAGAGATGAACGCTGTTTGCGTATAATGTGTGCGTTTCGTGCCGCATGCATGGATACGCTAAAATGCACATCGTGCGACTGACGTTGCCTTAGCGTTCCGCTTCGGGTACCAGCACTAATGTGTTTTTGTTTCTTTGTTATTAGCGCTCCGTGTATAGTCTTTTTTTTTTCGTGATTATGTGAAGCGTTGCATAAGAAAGGTACTTGAATTAAATTTAACGTCAAGTGAGGCTGAATCACCTTCAAGCGTTTATGATGTCCCGGCCTTGGCGTATTCAAGGGGTTACGCTGTGAATTTATTTTTGCTTACCGTCACTGTGGTTATTATTCGCACCTTTGGCGTTATCGTATGGCTGCTGCAACAGCATTGTCAACCACTTCGCACTTTGCGGTCCTCTGGATATAATTTGTCTCATGAGTCGAGGGACTTTGCGAGATTTGGCGTGACCTGACGATACTTCGCGAAACTTCTCGAATGGTAAAAAGATAAAAATAAAAAGAAGACTCAGTAATAAAGGTCGGCCAGAGGAAACGTGATACATTGAATGCTCGTGTGCCCTCGGCTTACCAAAAGTCTCATGACGTCATCGATGACGTTACAAATCGCCGATATTCGTGACGTCATCATAACATGGCGTCGCATGATGAGGTCATCACATGACATCGCCTCTTGGGCATGGGTGGGACCATCCCGGAGGAAGCACAACACTACGTAAGGTGCAGAAAGCTACGAGGGGGGGGGGGGGGGGGGTGGGGGGCTGTGGATCAACACAATTGACAAAGAAGAATATGATGGCTATATGTATATGGCTGTAATGTATCAACGTTCAGTATTCCAACTAGCCTAGCAAGCTGCTTTAAAGATGGCTCTCGAGTCGTCTTAGGCGAACGCATAAGGGACTTTTCTTTGTAGGCATGCGTGTTTGCGCCAGCGTGTGTAGACGAAGTTGCGTCTTTCGGAACGAAAAAGCACCACTGACGAAGACTTTTGGACGGGAGACCGACAGCGTGGTATTCAGAGCAAAGAAAATAACGAGACAGAGAAAAAAGACGGATCCTTTTCCGTCTGTTTCCTTCTTTCCTTGCTTGCTTGCTTGCTTGCTTGCTTGCTTGCTTGCTCATGACTATATACAATCATCCATGCGTATACATGAGCAACCATGCTCCACAACATGCTCTGGTGTTGCGCATGCTGTTACAGTGCACAATTAAACGTCCTCGCTGTGACGAAGGATTCAAGGAAACCAAAAAGAGCAATGAAATGGCTGCGTCAGAAGAAGTGCGCGCGTTGCGAGAGTCATTAGGTGCATACACTCTATTCAATTTATCGTCGCGGCATTCGATTCGACGCCTTTAACTTGCGCACTCCACTGCGGCGGACAGAGCTTCGTTTCAGAAAGCTACATTAACGCATGACGGCAAGAAGACTATAACGACTTCTTGGCAAGGACGAAAATAAGAGTATATTCTTGAAAACAGTGACACTATATGTGGCGTTTTTTTTGTTTTTTTTCCTAAAATAGCCAAATGCAGAAACCGAAACTCTGCAAAATTTCACGGGAGCGTAAAGCGTGCCTAAGTATCTTTAACTTCTAAAACATATGGTATCAAAATGCGGCAATTCCTAATGGTAATGTGAACTCAAAATGGCAGATTCTAATAAAAAATTAGCCAAATGCTTCATCTGTTTCAATCAAACTGAGCCACATTCACTAAACCAGCGCTGCGTCAACAATTGTGACCAAAACAACCAATATTGTCTCATCCAATCTGTTTCATTTGTGTCCTCGTTGCTTTCCTATCGTGTTTACGTTCCAGAATTAGTTTTTCTAGGGCGAGTTGGCACTTACTGAAGGACATGATGTTGTAGGGCAAAACTCGAATGTAAAGAGTAAGAGGCCGACTTTACTACTTCTTTTTCCTCTTAGCGTTTGCTTTCGAGTATAGCGCTACAGTATCATCTCCTTCTTTCGCTCCAACATGGTATATTTGAAATAAAAGATATATGAAATGAAGATATTGGGCACCGATCTATTCCTTGAAGAAGAAGAAGTGATCCGAAACGGCACGGCATAAAACGAGCTCAGAAGAAGAAGAAGAGCTGGAGCACTTTTCAAGGCCTTCTATAAACATCAGGAACAAGAAAACGCTGCCGACAGGCCAGAATAATGCACCTTTTGCCAGGGAGGAACACTCGCTGTTCAAGTCTAGTCATCGCCATTACGCGCATGCGACGGAGGACGACACCGACGGAAGCATAAGGATGATGTTAATGTTATCGCAAAATATTGCTATACCGTACATTCGAATCGTTTTAGACATCTTTTACACGCTAATTCAAGCCAAAAATGAAATGTTCCAATCTATAAGAGCCAAACAGAAAGTTTACTCATGAATACCGACGGTAGCCGGCTATATAGATTTTAGCCGCAATATAGATTTGAGGTATGTAGGGGAGAGGAACACACTGGCAAAAAAATGTTGGGGCAGGCCCGACCATACTGACAGAAGCAAAAAACGTGCGTTTTTCTCAGTTTCAGTTAAAGTGCATTTGGCTCTTTTGGATAAGAAAAACGCCACATATAGACTATGCATATAGGAAAGAAAACTCGCAGAATGAATAAAGACACGGGCACAAATATGTACGTTTTCTGAAATCTTGGTTTGCACTACCGGCTCCAACCTTTTCACCATTTCACCACCAAATAAATTATCTATCGTAGACGACGTGCATAACAGGTGACCTTGAAATAGAAGCAGACTAAGAAGTCTTTTCCGCAGTAGAAGTTTGGAAGACGCCGGAATAAAAGCAAATATATGGCTGAGAGAGCTTTCCCTGTGGTTAGATGCAAATGAGTTACAGCTAAACACGAAAAAAACTAAATATGTCATTTTCAGAGCTCGAAACTCGCGTATAAATACTACTTTCAAACTACGTTTTCAAGACTCATTGCTTGAAAAGACGAGCAGTACTAAATTTTTGGGAGTATATTTTCAAGAACATTTATCGTGGAATGATCACATATCTCACCTCCAAAGCAAACTATCTCGTACAATTGGTGCACAATGGAAAGTAGGATCTTTAACTCCAAACAGACTGAAACCAATTATGTATCATGCTCTAGCTCACTCACATCTGCACTATTGCTTATTGATCTGGGGATCTACTACGAAAACTAATTTAAGTAAACTAGAAGTTCTGCAAAAGAGAGCCGTTCGTGCTCTTGAACGCACCCCTTTCAATGATGCCACATCTCCATATAAAATTAAGTATAAACTAGTTCCACCGAGTCTTCTTTAGAGAAACAAGCTCTCACTTTATATGTTCATGCAAATTAAAGAGAACTGGCCAAATTTTGAGTCCAGCTGTCTTCAAACGACCACAGACCGCAATCTACGTGTGATCAACTATAAAATATATAAGACCAGAACAAATTACGGGACGGAATGCTTGAGATGCAAAATTCCTAGGCTCTAAAATTCAAACAAAGAACTATTAGATATAATAAAAGAATTGTCCTCTTTAACAGTGCTTAAAATAAAAATCTGCAAATATCGTTAAATGTGTCGCACGTTGCTGTGTTGTCAGTGCCAACGACTGCAGGCGGAATAATATGTTGTATTGTTCCTTATGCCACTTCGGTCACTTATGTTATTTATTCTACTAATGTTAATCATGTAGATTATGTTGTTTATGTTACTCCATCATTTGTTTAGTGTCTACATAAGCTGTTGTGTTTTGTTCTTAATTATGTTGCTTCGCCGGGCACTGATTGTACCGGGGTCAAGGGCCTCAGTCAGGCGCATGCTTGAGCCTTTAGCCCTCACCCCTTTGGTTTTCTGTAATATTATCAAATGTGTGAATAAGTTCCAAACTTTAGTTAAGTGTTCCTAGTTAAGTGAAGTTAATATCAGACACACTTTTACACAGAGTTTGTCACGCTGGAGGATACATAGCTCGTGCGGCGACATGGTTATGCGTGTGCTCCGACAATTGGTCTAGCACGTTGAAGAGAAAAGCACATAAATAACATATTTGCTAAATAACGTTGCAGCGACAGTTTAACGGCAGCAGGATCCTGCTTCAAAAGTTTAGGGAAGGAGGAGGAAGGAAGAAACAAGCGGAAAGACAGGTAGGTTAACCAGTTGGCTAACGTACCTGTCTACTTCAGAATGGGGCATAGCGCTAACACACACGGACGAGGAAGAGACAACAGGACAAGCGCTAACTTTCAACTGATCGTTTATTTTCGAAAGCAACAGTATAAATAGATCCGTACGCAAAAGTTCTACTCATCGCACATGAAAACCTGCCGCGTCAAGAAAGGCCAATTCATTGGCCGTCAGCGCCACCGACGGGCAGCTGACACAGCTATCACCAGCTCTCGCGATCATGGCGGCTTCCACAATCTCTCTGGCAGTCCTATCGGCATTCCTATATACTACTGTGCACTCTTTAAACACGCTTCACACCCACAGTCGTTACAATGTACAGACACGTGCCCATCACGATAACGGCCCAACTTCTGCTTATGTTCCTTAGCCTATCATTCAGCATCTCCCCGACTGCCCAAAGTAGACCTTGCCGCAAGAAAACGGGAACCGATACACTACATTATTTACACATGGAACGATGGATACTGATGTTTTTTCACACATTCTGCACGTCTCTTAGCTAAAGGGTCTGTGGCTTTGCAAATGCTCATTAGTTTCGTGGGGCAGAAAAAGCACTCTACCTTAACCTTTTGGCCAATTTTCTTTAGGGCGTGTGACACGTTGTGAATATACGGCACGACAACTTCCTTTTCATTCCCTGAGAATTGTTTACACAAGTACCAATCTGTCTATTTAACTTTTTTAGTCCACTTTCTGCTACTGAGATAAGTACATGGCCGGGGTACCCAGCCATTAAAAGGCGCTCCTTCTGATTAACAAAACTGCTAGATATCTTATGGGGGCATGATTTGCGAAGCGCGTTGTCAAAACAGATTGGCGATTGCTCGCTTCACCAGCTTAGAATGGGATGATTGATATGGAAGTAGCATCTTGTTGTCGCGAGGGTGATAATCCCAACACACATGATGTTCGAACAGAAAATTCTTAGTCTAAAAACTGAATAACATTCTCAACGGGTAGCTCATGTGTTATCACCAGACGTCAAGATGATGGGTGAAAAGGTTAACTACGTCACTACAACGCTGAGTGGAGTCAAACAAAACAAGGTAGTCGTCTACATACTCAACACTTTGGTGATCTTCACTGCTGACAAGCAGCTTCGATCCGTCTGTCATAATAGGCTAAGAGAATATCACTTAAATGGGCGCCAAACACGACCCAATACAAACACCTTCTTTTTGAGAGATAGACCTGTCCATCATATTCAACATAGTTGACCTTAAATAAACGTCAGAAGTTCTAAGAACCTGCTAGCAGACATGCCTGTCTTTGTTTGAAACGTGATTACTCCAAAATGGTCAATACAATCTTCAACACACGACAACAGCGGTTTCTGAGGCATGGAGTAATTAAATCTTTAACATCAATGGAGCAGGCTGAAATACCTTTGTCAGAGTTTGTTCTTAGGAACTGTAACCACATCATTCGAGCTTTTAACAACGAACGGATCATCATGCGCAACATGCGGAGCGCATCCTGAAGAAACCCGCTCAGCTCCTTCTGCCATGTGCCATCTCCGAACTATCACTAAAAGGCCATCCCTGTTTGTGAGTTTTCACGGAGAACATTACCTTCAAATGAAGGTCATCGCTTTTGACTATGCACTTTGTTAGCTTGTCTAACTTGAGATCAGAGCATATCCTTTTCCCTTCCGCTTTCACTTTTTTCAACGAAACATTACCGCATCTCTTCATTACTGTGTTCACTGCTTCATGGGCTTTTGTTGCAAACTCACCTCCTGTGAGGACAACAAATCCACCATCTTTATCCGCTGGCAGAAGGCACAGGGAATTGTCCCGCAGAAATTGCTGCACTCGACGAACTGGCTGGTGGTTCGATTTTGGAGTAATCACGTTTCAAACAAAGACAGGCATGTCTGCTAGCAGGTTCTTAGAACTTCTGACGTTTTATTTAAGGTCACCTATGTTGAATATGATGGACAGGTCTATCTTCAAAAAGAAGGTGTTTGTATTGGGTCGTGTTTGGCGCCCATTTTAAGTGATATTCTCTTAGCCTATTATGACAGACGGATCGAAGCATGCTTGTCAGCAGTGAAGATCACCAAAGTGTTGAGATATGTAGACGACTACCTTGTTTTGTTTGACTCCACTCAGCGTGTTAGTGACGTAGTTAACCTTTTCACCCATCATCTTGACAGTCGGTGATAACATGAGCTACCCGTTGAGAATGTATTCAGTTTTTAGACCTAAGAATTTTCTGTTCGAACATCATGTGTTGGGATTATCACCCTCGCGACAACAAGATGCTACTTCCATATCAATCATCCCCTTCTAAGCTGGTGAAGCGAGCAATCGCCAATCTTTGTTTGACAACGCGCTTCGCAAATCATGCCCCCATAAGATATCTAGCATTTTGTTAATCAGAAGGAGCGCCTTTTAATGGCTGGTACCCCGCCATGTACTTATCTCAGTAGCAGAAAGTGGACTAAAAAGTTAAATAGACAGATTGGTACTTGTGTAACAATTCTCAGGAATGAAAAGGTTGTCGTGCCGTATATTCACAGTGTCACACGCCCTAAAGAAATTGGCCAAAAGGTTAAGGTAGATGTGCTTTTTTCTGCCCACAGAAACTAATGAGCATTTGCAAAGCCACAGACCCTTTAGCTAAGAGACGTGCAGAATGTGTGAAAAACATCAGTATCCATTTGTTCCATGTGTAAATATGTATGTATCGGTTCCCGTTTTCTTGCGGCAAGGTCTACTTTGGGCAGTCGGGGAGATGCCTGAATGATAGGCTAAGGGAACATAAGCAGAAGTTGGGCCGTTATCGTGATGGGCACGTGTCTGTACATTGTAACGACTGTGGTGTGAAGCGTTGTTTAAAGAGTGCACAGTAGTATATAGGAATGCCGATAGGACTGCCAGAGAGATTGTGGAAGCCGCCATGATCGCGAGAGCTGGTGATAGCTGTGTCAGCTGCCCGTCGGTGGCGCTGACGGCCAATGAATTGGCCTTTCTTGACGCGGCAGGTTTTCATGTGCGATGAGTAGAACTTTTGCGTACGGATCTATTTATACTGTTGCTTTCGAAATAAACGATCAGTTGAAGTTAGCGCTTGTCCTGTTGTCTCTTCCTCGTCCGTGTGTGTTAGCGCTATGCCCCATTCTGAAGCATATAACCAACTAGCCCAAAAAGCCACGTACCTGTCTAACCGGTTGGCTACCCTCTGATGGGGGAAGGGGTAAGGGGATAAAAGATGGTGGGAGAGAAATTTTACAAAAAGGAGAGCAAGGAAAGGAAAAAGAGAGAAAAAAAAGAAGGGAGAATACGACACTGCTTAGAGTCTCTCTAAGACCAGTTGTCCGCAAGAAGCGCAATAATGCTTTCAAATCTTTCTGTGCTGACGATGGAATCGGCCAAAGTCCGAAAACCCTTTGTTCCGACAAAGGGCGGTTGTCAAGTTTATCTAACGCATACGAAAGTTCTTGTCTTGGCGCACTGAAACGGGCACACTCGCACAGAAGATGGGAAATTGTTTCTTCGTAGCTGCAGTTATTGCATGTGTTCGCCATTCCAATCAGACAGGAGTATAGGCATTCGTGAAGGCCACGCCAAGCCACAGACGGCACAGAAGCGTCTCCTCAGCTCGCATATTCCTGACGGAATACGGAGCCGAAGATTGGGATCCAAGCTGTGTAGACGAGCTTTGGTGAATTCCGCCGAGTTCCACTGGGCAAGTGTGAGTTCACGTGCCAGCGAACGAAGTCTTGTAGCTGCGTCGGTTCTGGAGAACGGTATATCTGCGGAGTGGTCACTGTCATGTGCAGATCGGGGAATACACAACAGCACCGTAGACAAAATACACTGCCCCTATAGAGTGCGCTAGATTCTATATTATGCATGGACGAAAAGAAAGGACAAAGAGGAGCCCAATTTTTGTAAGTCACTATCATATGAAGAAAGGAGACAGTACAGTGTTGCAAACGTAATGTGTCCGTCACGCCCTTGCGCCATCGGTTCTCGCGGATCCTAATTCCATTGATGCATATATGGTAGCTTCCAGAGACCTCTATAATTTCCCTGTGTTTTAGTATCACGGAATACTACATTTGTATAGTACACGTAATGGCGTCTTTCTTTTGGAATAAATTAGGAAGGATTTCGACAGTCTTCGTATACATTTTTATGCTTTTTAGTGATATGTTTTAGTGGTGATTTCGAGAAAGAGAGAGAGAAAAACAACTTTATCTATTCCATTTTAAGGGAAAGGGGCTGCGACAAGGCGAGGGATCGTACTCGCCGTAGGCCTCCTCTACCACCTCAGCCCACCTTAGGATAGCCTACTGAAGTGCGGTGTTGTAGCTGCGCATGGCAGCCTCCTACAGCTACTGACTACTTAATCGTTTACGAAGGCTCGGGGGAGGGGAGTGATTTTTGCACTGCCACATAATGTGGTGAGGTATTCTCTGGATAGCCAAACTTCCCATTCTGTCACAGTTAACAAACAGCACTTGCGTATGCCAATAACAGCGCTTGTGGGTGTGGTTGTTTGAACAGCTTTTTCGGAAATTGGGACGTCACTGCGAGTCACTGATTAGACAAACCTATTCGTAAGGTCTGTCAAGGTGTCAGCAATGCTTTATGCTCCCAATTTTTATGTAGTGTGTGTGTGTGTGTGTGTGTGTGTGTGTGTGTGTGTGTGCGTGCGTCCGCGCGCGCGCGTGTGTGTGTGTGTGTGTGTGTGTGTGTGTGTGTGTGTGTGTGTGTGTGTGTGTGTGTGGTGTGTGTGTGTGTGTGTGTGTGTGTGTCCATTCGCATTTCAACTGTGGCAACAATGTACATTTTCTGTTGTTGTTTGCTTTGTAACAGTATCTGCACTCTGCATAGAACCTCGTCCTGCGTGCGCTAAAGAATGTCCCTTTCCAACTGACCTAACAACAGCAACGTTTGTTTCAAGCAAGCACGCGCATGATTAAAGGTACACTAAAGAGGGAAAAAAGAATTCTTCTCGTAGTGGCAAATTACCCTTTCACACTGCCAAAAACACGAATACGCTTGGTAAGCCAGAAAATGCGCAAAAAGAAAATTCAGGTGGGGACACCTGCGATGTCACATATTTTGACACCGTTAACTATAGGACCTATGTAGTTCTTAATTCGTGAAAATGAATTACATTGTCCTCAAAGGGCGCCAGAGACTTAACGTACCAATTTTCACGAAATGTTGCTGGGCCAGTGTGCCCAAAATATGAAAAAAAAAACAAAAAAAACATTGAGTTCCGTGACGTCGCGCTGACGTCACGGAACTGAGACTTCGGGCGAAATTTAAGAACGAAACTTTGACCTCTACTTTCTCCTCTATCATTAAACCTATAGTGGTGAAATAAACGACAGTCCTGTTTTCAAAGAATAATTTATCGGTTTAAGAAGATTCATTGTTTCACTTTAGTGGCACTTCAATGGTTGCCTGCGAGTTTCTGCGCCATCGCTACTATTTTTCACGAGGAAGTTAAGCCCCGCCACGGTGGTTTAGTGGTTATGGCACTCGGCTGCTGACCCGAAGGTCGCGGGATCAAATCCCAGCCGCGGCGGCTGCATTTTCGATGGAGGCGAAAATGTTTGAGGCCGGTGTACTTAGATTTAGGTGCACGTTAAAGAACTCCAGGTGGTCGAAATTTCCGGAGCCCTCCACTACGGCGTCTCTCATAACCATATCGTGGTTTTGGGACGTTAAATCCCAGATATTATTATTATTACGAGGAAGTTAAATCCATTCAGCGTCTATTCTTTCGGCGGCGCTTCTGAAAGTCTTCCTCGAGATAAGCGACGTTTTGCGTCAGTTTGCGCTTCGAAGCAATGCCTCACATGGCGGGTGCATGGCTTCAAAAAGCATACGCTCCACCGTCTACCACCATCGTAAAGAAAAAGACGCAGTTTTGGGGCACTGTGTGCCTATGCGCAAGTATGAGAGAGACAAAAAAAAAGTTGGGGGGATGAGGCGGGGGGGGGGGGGGGGGGCACCAGAGGCGGAAAGAACCTTATGACCGATTAGAATCCAGAGGTAACTTGAGGAAAAATTAACGAATGCTCATCGTTTCGGTACGCAGGGTTCCCAGTCACGAGCAAATGGCCTTCGCCTCTCAACAGGAGGAAGTGGACGGACACATCGGCTAGTATCAACGAGTACGCTGACGCCAGCAGGGTCCCGTGCAATTAAACGTCATGTCCTTCGTTTTGCCGTCACAGGGGCAGCGAAAAGGAAAGCAAATAAGAATTCTGAATGAAGGAACAAGTTCTTCGTATCTGCTGAAACGAAACGATATAAGGTTTCTGAGTGTCCCCATTCGAGTGTTTTCGAACAAGGTCGCGTCTAAATCGGGAGATCCATTTTTTCTTTATTTTCACTTCACTCCTGAGTAAACCTTTAGTACAATGAATTTTTGGAGGAATCCGAAATATCACAAAGACACTCAATGAAATAAAAATTGTTGCGCACATTATTATTTACAGATTCTCTTCTGCATATTTATTGTATTATCGTTTTCATGTAGCATTTGTGTCTACGCGCATGACTGTTGTATTCAGATTGCGGCAAGCAAGAGGCGCCTAATTTGCAAGTGTCCAACTCCTGCGGTGAGGAAGATCTTGGTTTTGTAAACATTCATGCTGCGCGAACTGTTATGTACGAACATTTCAATTCTGTGAATACTTACCCTGTGTCAACTCCCCTGTAGCGTGAAAATTTATGTTGCAGTACTGAGACTACGCATATGATTGCTCGTCCATGTGTTTAGTTGCCCAGTTTCGCAACTGTTGACAAATTTACCAGGACAACTATCTTCTCATAGATGAGGAGTAGCCGGCGCCACACACAGGCACCTACCTCTCCTTAAATACAATAAGTTTTAAAACAACAATCTCGCCAGTGATAGGCAAAAAAAAGAAAAAAACTAAACAAAATTGCTGACGTAGCTTCGGGAAAGAAGCAAGGGCTGAGAGGTAAATAAGAACTGTTGCGACGCCTTCTTTGGAAATATTTTTAAGATGTGCGGTATGCGCTGCCTCTTCTCCTAAAAAAATTAGATCCGAACAACATTAACAACACAAGAAGGAAAACTGCGACCTCTTGGCCATTCAATAACCCCTTTGCTGCTTTGAGGTCTCATGTGTTACACATACGCCAGCGAGAAAGAGTTCAAGGTAAATTTATGACGAAAGAACCACGAAACTTGTAACGTGCGTGGTTACAACAGAATCGAAAGTGTTTCTTGATACCCCACACTCGACTTGTTTTCAGTTTTATAATCTGTGAAGGAAAGAAAACCTTATTTTGGTAACGTTGTTTGGTGTAGCTTCTAGATATAGTTCAACAGCATTTCTTGAAGTCGCGTGCTGCAATTTGTGTGAATTAAACAAAAAAAAAAAAGACTTTCCGATACCTTAGTAAGTGCCTCAATAATTTCCATACACTCCCTTCAAGTAAATCGTGTAGTGCCTCGTTAGTAAAGTAGTTGGAAATAAAAAAAAAAACACCTGTAAGGCTTTCTTTCATTATATTTTTTTGGGGGGGGGGTGAGGGGGGAGGGTTGTAGTTCGTGCGGATTTCTATCATCAATGCTAAACACTCGAAACCACCGGTTTTGTTGTAAATAACTTGTAAAATAACCCTGAGCGTATCAGAGCATACTGGTTGTTTCTCATAATATGAACCGAACCATAAATGAAAGTTGCACATTAAAGGCAAATGACACCAGCAACTAATTGTTTGCGCCCCTCTTGTACCATGGCAGATTACTTCATAAGTGCTAGAAACTTCAAAAATAAACTTGGAGGACGCTTAAGCTTCGCCTTTAAGAGTGGAACGCGACACTGTTATCGGGCCCTCTTCGCATCGCTTCTCATTCATTTGCCATGCTTCGCTTCTAGGTGGACGCCACAGAACGTCTGTGCGCGTGGCATGGGCTGTTGTGAACTGTCCTGCCGTCATGTGGCGCTCGTTATGGTATTTTTTTTCAATTGCGCTTAATGAATTAACTAAGATCAATTGCCCAAAAATTTTAATATTCCCTTTAGGGCCAAGTGCGTTTCGTTGCGTTGTAGAGGGCATTCCAAAACGATCGACCCAATATTTTGTGGCAACGCACTATGGCGATTGAAAGAAAAGATTGAAAATTAGGTTCAATTATACTTTATGTATGTTCGTGCATGCGTTTGTATGTGTGCGTGCACATATACACATGAAAATTAAAAATTTTAGGGGGGCGCGAGGGGTGGGGGGGGGGAGGTTTGAACACCCGCGGACCGTGGCATGAGCGGCCGCGGCTCTAGGTGCCGGCTTCAAAGCACGTCAGCATTTTTGACGGTGGCACACGGCAACAGTGGCGTAGCCAGGGGGCGTGAGGGTGAGTTGATCCTTGGTTCTTATTACGCGAAACACCCTGTACATATTTTACAGTCTCATATGCACATCCAAGGCACACCCTGACACGTAATATAAAGGGGTACGCGCCAATCAACGACTTTTGATGGTAATGATAAGAATGGTAATAACTTTTCTCTTTCCTTTTTTTTTTACATTGGGTTAACCACTTCTCGGGACGTTGGTATGTCGAGCTGTGCACGTTTCCACTATTAGCCAGTCACAAAGATTTGGTGTCCGCCTCTGTGACACAAGAAATATATAACCCTTCAATGTATTTATAAATTGAATGCAAAGTGAGTGCGAACGGAATGGCAATTTCAGAGCGTACAATTCTTTCTTTCTTTCTTTCTTTCTTTCTTTCTTTCTTTCTTTCTTTCTTTCTTTCTTTCTTTCTTTCTTTCTTTCTTTCTTTCTTTCTTTCTTTCTTTCTTTCTTTCTTTCTTTCTTTCTTTCTTTCTCTCTTTTTCTTATTTCTTTCTTTATTTCTAGTTTTTTGGTGTTTGCAGCGCCTACAATTATAAAATAGCATAAATACCCAACTTTTGGGACGTTCAGGAGTAAGAGCGTTTGTCAAGCTATAGGGCCGTGGAGTTGTGGGCAATGCGACAAAACTTTACAGGGACAAAAGTCTTGTCTGTAGACTATTTCACAGACGGGCTTCGGTGCCGCCCGCCCTACTGGGCTGTAGCGTTGTCATTTTATATCCTTAACAACTAAACCAAGAGTTCTACGGTAGACGCATACGTATGAAAACGGTTGGGTTGGTTCTTGCGACGTTTCATGACCTTATTACTTCATGTCGCGATATACAAAAAGAAAAGCTCGCAGGGTCCCTTATGTATCTGCCCCAGTCGACTCGGAGCCGAAAGCCATTTTCTTTTTTTTTCTTCTAAGTCGATGTATTGAAGCTCCTGCGCACTCCGAAAGCTTTCTGCAACTAACGTGGCTTTGCAATGCCTCCAGGATCGGAGGCATTTGTAAGCTTTCTGGACCTCACCTTGTTTTGCACTGCCTCCGGGATCGGGCCACCGGTGACCACGCAATTATGTATCTGATTAGATTTAGGTGCACGTTAAAGAACCCAAGTGGTTGAAATTTCTGGAGCCCTCCACTAGGCCGTCACTTATAATGATATCGTGGTTTTGGGGCGTTAAACCCCAACAATTATTATTATTATTATTATTATTATTATTATTATTATTATTATTATTATTATTATTATTATTATTATTATTATATTATTATTATTATTATTATTATTATTATTATTAGCGAGTGGAAGGAAGAGTTCAGCTTTTTTCGAACTTTCTCTAAACGCCTATATAAACAGGATCATAGTTCGTATATTGAATTCTTAGAAAAAAGCGCCTCTGACAGGCCGGCTGAGTTTTGGAAGTATGTGCGTAAACGGTCTAGCAAAAGCGGAGAGTCCTTCAGACTACTAGACTCAAATGGGGTAGAAGTGCATGCCGTCGCTGATTGTTTTGCCACACATTTCTCATCCGTTTATAAGGCCTCAGACTCTAGCACTGATATCGGACAACAGCCCAAGGCAGTTAGCTCATCCAGTGCCTTGTCACTGGATGAAAATCTTATCAGCGAATGCATTAAGCGCTTAAAACCATCCTTATCATGTGGCCCAGATGGCATTCCCTCCGCCATACTAAAAGCTTATGGTACTATATTTGTCCCAGTACTGACTACGATATTTAATAACTGCCTGGACACTTCCACATTTCCTAGCATGTGGAAAACTGCTCGTGTTTTCCCAGTATTTAAGTCGGGCTCTAAGACAGATGTTTCTAATTATAGCCCGATTTCTCTACTATGTGCCACATCAAAGATCTTCGAACTGGCTCTTCACAAAATATTGTCTTTTAGTGTGAAAAACTCATTGATTCCAAATCAACATGGTTTTCTTGCTGGCCGCTCAACTACCACAAATCTTGCTAGTTTCATGACGCAGATCTCCACACCTATTTCTCAGAGAGGACAGGTTGACGTAATCTACTGTGACCGAGCAAGGCTTTTGACGTAGTCAGCCACACACTGATTATGATTAACCTTGCGAACTTTGACGTTGACTTGTCGATTGTGAATCTCTTGCACAGCTATCTGCTCAATAGATCTTATGTTGCCGTAAATGGCCAAACCTCTTCTTTGTATAAAGTGACTAGTGGGGTCCCTCAAGTGTCGGTATTAGGCCCACTCCTATTTTTAATTTACGTTAATGATGTTTCTTTTGCCATTCGTAATTCTTCTTTCCTCTTGTATGCCGATGACATCAAGATATTTAAGGAAATTCATTCAGTTAACGACTGTCGCTTGCTGCAGTCAGATTTGTGTTCTTTTTCCGAATGGTGCAACGGCAATAACCTTTCTCTGAATACCTCAAAGACAAAATTCATGTCTATCACTCGCAAAACATCTAGCGTGTCATTTGAATACTCTGTCAATTCTGTGCCGTTACGCAAGGTTTATGAAATCAGTGATCTTGGTGTTGTTGTTGACAGCGCGTTAAACTTTTCTTCTCACGTTAAGCGTGCTGCTATGCGGGGCCTTCGTTCTTTCGGATGTGTTTGTAGAATATCTCGAGAATTCAGGTCTCCCATGGCCCTACACAAATTGTACACGACAATATGTCTTCCGCAACTTGAGTATGCGTCCGTGATACGGAATGGCATTGCTCAATCCAGCGGTAACACCATTGAACGAGTCCAGAAAAAATTCCTCAGCATATATAACCATCGCTTTGCTAAAAATGACTCTGGATCTCGTTCAAATACTGCTGAATCATTATCACTGCCATCACTTCACTGCCGACGAAATCGTTCTGATCTCTTATTTCTTTACAAGCTAGTCCACGGTATCATATCCTGCCCTGTACTTCTCAATTGTGTAATTTTCGAATTCCGCGTAAGTTAACCAGAGAGAACAGACCGTTTCATGTACCCGCCTGCTTCTTCCAACACTCTACCGTTCACAGAATACAAAGTCTTTATAATATTAATTTTCTTGATCTTGACGTTTTTCATAGTCACAATCATTGTTTTATCGAGCTTTGCACTGTTTTGACATACGTATGGCACAATGTACGAAAGTCTTCCCTTCTCCGTCTTTCGCATGGTTGTATATGTGCAATCTAATTTTTTATTCCCCTTCGAATATTTCTCATGATGTCTTATTTTACTCCTCCCCTTTTGTGTTCATTCTCTTTTTTCTACGTGTTTTTGCTCTTTTTTATTTCTGAAGACTCTGTATTGTATTGTTTATTTTTATTGTCTTTTTTTTGCGTGCGCCTGCACAAAGACCTTCACGTGTGTTCCTGGCACGTTAAATAAATGATTATTATTATTATTATTATTATTATATATTATTATATTATATTATTATATTATATTATTATTATTATTATTAGTTCCCGCACCATGGCTCCCAGTCGGGATGCATGCTTGCTATGCTCCTGCCCGTTTTTCGGTAAGCAGCAGTTTTTCCGCTGTGAAAGTTGTTCTAAACGTGTTCATGCGAAGTGTGTAACCTGGCCTGATGAAGAGCTGCAACTCTGAAGTCTGGATCGCGCTCATTTTGCTGCAATTTATGTGATCTGAGCAGTTCTTCTGGTAAGCCTAACGAAGACAACTCGGCGGCGTGCAGCGATGAGCCCTGCAGCTGCTCTCAAACCGGTTCCCTCTCCACGTGTGCCCCTACGGGTGGTGAGCTCGCCGGGCTGCGCCGCCTCCTCCTCGACGCGTTGGAGGGAATCTCGTTCCTCAGCGACGAGGTATCCCAACTACGCGAAGAAAACGAGCGCCTCCGCAAGGATCATTCCCGCGGTGTTGAACAACAATCCCGTGTGGTCGCCTCCCTTCGTGCAGAGGTCCGCTTCCTGCGTGAGGAGCTGACGCGCCGCACGGCCGCCGTGTCAGTGAAGGCGCCTGTGATCCCTCCAGAGCAGGTGACCGTTGGCCGATCTGTGACCTCCAAGCAACCTGCGTACTCTGAACAACCTCTGTCCAAAATTCTTTCATCTTCGAATTCGCCGCCATGTGACGTAGACACGTCCGAGCGTGTCAGTGTGATGCCTGCGACAGCCTCTTCTGCAGCGGTAACTGAGGGTGTAAGAAAGAAGAAACCCGCCTCGTTTGGAGCATTGAAGACATCCACTATATCTGTAGCTCAGCGGCCACAACGGCCACAACGGCCAAAGGCCATTTTTGTTACGAAGCTGAGCCCGGACACCACTGCTGCTGACATCAAAAAACATATTGCTTCATTCGATATGTCTCCCATTTCCTGCCGGCGACTTCAAACAAGATTCCAGTCATATTCTTCATTCTATATCGAAGTTGACGAGGAAACGCTACAACGCCTGAATGACCCTTCGATGTGGCCCCTCGGATGCCTCTTCAAGCCATTTCGTGGGGAGCTGCGCGATGACATGCTTCATCCCTCTGAGCAAGTGACTGGAAACGAAAGTGCCGTGTAACGTAGACATATTCTACCAAAATGCTCGGGGTCTGCGTACCAAGACACTGGAGTTTTTCTCTAATGTTCTTTCGTCTTGTTTTCCTATTATCGCTATTTCTGAAACCTGGCTCGGCACTGAAATTCTCTCATCGGACTTTTTTCCCCCGACTTACACCACCTTCCGCCGTGACCGAGATTTCAGTGAAACCAAACAGAAAGGCGGTGGCGTGCTGATTGCCATTGACAATTCACTGAAATCCGTTAGACGGAAAGACCTAGAAACTATCGAAGAATCGATCTGGCTAGAAATCAACCTTGAGCGCCGTGAAAAATTGTTGATTGGATGCTTCTATTTACCGCCCAGCATTTCCCCTGCCTCGTTTCACGATGTCATGTCTTCTATTGAACTTGTGATATCTTCTCATAGTGGGCACAGAATTATTGTTCTTGGGGATTTCAATGCACCTGGAATTGACTGGAGCACGCTTACCTTTTCTCATTACAATCATTTCTACAGAGAAAAAGTGCAGCCTGCTCTTGGACTTTCTGGCGTTTAATTCCCTAGTGCAACATAATTCAGTCGTCAATTCCAGTGGCAACGTCTTAGACCTGTGTGTGTCAAACGATCAACCCCTTGAAGTTTCCCGCTCCAACATCTCTCTTGTACGTCCGGACAAATTCCACCCACCACTTAACGTAAGATTATCTGCATCAGCCGAAACAACGAGCTACAGCAGTTACGTAAACAAATCTCCAAGATTTGCGTTCAAGCGAGGTGATTACACGGGCCTCTATCATCACTTGTCCACCGTTGAGTGGTCACAGGTTACTGACAAACCTAATGTTGATGACCAGGTTGATCGGTTTACGGAGCTTGTACTGAGCAGCATGCTTAATTTATTCCCCAGTATACACCTAAACAACGTAAATATCCCCACTGGTTCTCATCTGAACTTATCAGTGCACTGAAGCATAAAGATCACGCACACAGGAAATCTAAATGTTCTCCATCCAGCGAGTGGAAGGAAGAGTTCAGCTTTTTTCGAACTCTCTCTAAACGCCTATATAAACGGGATCATAGTTCGTACATTCAATTCTTAGAAAAAAGCGCCTCTGACAGGCCGGCTGAGTTTTGGAAGTATGTGCGTAAACGGTCTAGCAAAAGCGGAGAGTCCTTCAGACTACTAGACTCAAATGGGGTAGAAGTGCATGCCGTCGCTGACTGTTTTGCCACACATTTCTCATCCGTTTATAAGGCCTCAGACTCCAGCACTGATATCAGACAACAGCCCAAGGCAGTTAGCTCATCCAGTGCTTTGTCGCTGGATGAAAATCTTATCAGCGAATGCATTAAGCGCTTAAAACCATCCTTATCATGTGGCCCAGATGGCATCCCCTCCGCCATACTAAAAGCATATGGTACTATATTTGTCCCAGTACTGACTACGATATTTAATAACTGCCTGGACACTTCCACATTTCCTAGCATGTGGAAAACTGCTCGTGTTTTCCCAGTATTTAAGTCGGGCTCTAAGACAGATGTTTCTAATTATCGCCCGATTTCTCTACTATGTGCCACATCAAAGATCTTCGAACTGGCTCTTCACAAAATATTGTCTTTTAGTGTGAAAAACTCACTGATTCCAAATCAACATGGTTTTCTTGCTGGCCGCTCAACTACCACAAATCTTGCTAGTTTCATGACGCAGATCTCCACACCTATTTCTCAGAGAGGACAGGTTGACGTAATCTACTGTGACCTGAGCAAGGCTTTTGACGTAGTCAGCCACACACTGATTATGGTTAAACTTGCGAACTTTGACGTTGACTTGTCGATTGTGAATCTCTTGCACAGCTATCTGCTCAATAGATCTTGTTATGTTGCCGTAAATGGCCAAACCTCTTCTTTGTATAAAGTGACTAGTGGGGTCCCTCAAGGGTCGGTATTAGGCCCACTCCTATTTTTAATTTACGTTAATGATGTTTCTTTTGCCATTCGTAATTCTTCTTTCCTCTTGTATGCCGATGACATCAAGATATTTAAGGAAATTCATTCAGTTAACGACTGTCGCTTGTTGCAGTCAGATTTGTGTTCTTTTTCCGAATGGTGCAACGGCAATAACCTTTCTCTAAATACCGCAAAGACAAAATTCATGTCTATCACTCGCAAAACATCTAGCGTGTCATTTCAATACTTTGTCAATTCTGTGCCGTTATGCAAGGTTTATGAAATCAGTGATCTTGGTGTTGTTGTTGACAGCGCGTTAAACTTTTCTTCTCACGTTAAGCGTGCTGCTATGCGGGGCCTTCGTTCTCTCGGATGTGTTTGTAGAATATCTCGAGAATTCAGGTCTCCCATGGCCCTACACAAATTGTACACGGCAATATGTCTTCCGCAACTTGAGTATGCGTCCGTGATATGGAATGGCATTGCTCAATCCAGCGGTAACACCATTGAACGAGTCCAGAAAAAATTCCTCAGCATATATAACCATCGCTTTGCTAAAAATGACTCTGGATCTCGTTCAAATACTGCTGAGTCATTATCACTGCCATCACTTCACTGCCGACGAAATCGTTCTGATCTCTTATTTCTCTACAAGCTAGTCCACGGTTTCATATCCTGCCCTGTACTTCTCAATTGTGTTAATTTTCGAATTCCGCGTAAGTTAACCAGAGAGAACAGACCGTTTCATGTACCCGCCTGCTTCTTCCAACACTCTACCGTTCACAGAATACAAAGTCTTTATAATATTAATTTTCTTGATCTTGACGTTTTTTCATAGTCCACAATCACTGTTTTTATCCGAGCTTTGCACTGTTTTGACATAGTATGGCACAGTGTACAAAGTCTTCCCTTCTCCGTCTTTCCGCATAGTTGTATATGTGCAATCTAATTTTTTATTCCCCTTCAATATTTCTCATATTGTCTTATTTTACTCCTCCCCTTTAGTGTTCATTTCTCTTTGTCTACGTGTTTTTGCTCTTTTTATTTCTGAAGACTGTCTGTATTGTATTGTTTATTTTTATTGATTTTTTTTTGCGTGCGCCTGCACAAAGACCTCACGGTTGTTCCTGGGCACGTTAAATAAATGATTGATTATTATTATTATTATTATTATTATCATCATCATCATCATCATCATCATCATTATTATTATTATTATTATTATTATTATTATTATTATTATTATTATTATTATTATTATTATGTATCTGATGACGCCACCAGGTAACGTCGCGTTATGTGACGTGACATTGAAGTCATGATGACTTCATATAATATCGTCATCACGTGATGATTATCTTTTGCATCACTCATGTTGACGCCGCCGACGGGGGACGCCCGTCAATTTTCGCGTTTGATGAGGCATCTAATGCTTTCGCCTTAAAAGCATTAGATTAAAAGCCCAAGATGGCTGCGCCCACGTTTCTTACGCAAAATCGTTCATACTTCAGCGAGTATGCTTGATGCAGTTTAGAGCACATCACACCGCCATCTTCTGTACACTAGTCTATACGACTGCATAAATGAAAGCTAGAACTTAACTTGAAAGTAATGCTTGCTGAATAAATATGCTGCATTCCTAGTTGCAAAGTTCACTGTGAAACAGCGGCTCTCGCTGCAGATGAACGAGCGAGTGCTCAGGGTGTAATCTGTGTGCAACTCACTGACGCATGTTTGACAGCGTTTTTAATTATGCATAAGTGAAAGCAAAGCGATACATTTACACTGTCCTTAATCTCATTCAAAATCAAAGGGACTTCTATATCAGCGGCGTAGGTGGTTAATCGCATTCAAAGAGACTTCATATTCCTATTTTCTGTAACGTAGAGCGTCAATATGTACTGTTAATTTGTGTTACGTTTCCGTTTTCCGCAATATTTTCCCATGTTAACTCCTGTGTTTTTGCGTATATCCTGCTTTGACCGATTCTTGGTCTGCTGCATGAAATAAATAAATAAATAAATAAATAAATAAATAAATAAATAAATAAATAAATAAATAAATAAATAAATAAATAAAAGTGGTGCGTGTTTGGGTCCGTGTTAAATTTATTCGATATCAAAGGGACTTTGATATCGAATACATCAAAGGGACCTTAAGTATAGACGGCGTGTGTGTTAACCTTATTCGAATTCAAATGGGTTTCTTTAATAAACGAATTTAAGGAGACGTTGGTGCCCGTGTCTGGCACCGACTACTCTTTTCTTACGTGGCGGTTTTTCTTCGTAACGCTGTCAACTAACCCAACTATTACAAAAAAAACGCATTATTGTCTGTTAGTTCTCATTGATATTGTGTCTAACAAAGAAAAACGAGCCCTTGAAAGTCACTTTCTTTCCTTCAAAAAAAAGCGCATAACTCTTCTTCGCATCTGAGTTATATAACATTTTTACGCAGACATATTACAAGTCGCGACCAAGACTATTACAAGTCGCGAAGTGATCTAGGCGTTAATGCAAAGAGTGTACCACAGGTTACGCGTAATTCGAAGGTTGTGGGTTCGGATCCCAGCGAAGGACAGGGTGATTTTTCGTCCACTTTAATTTTTTTTTCGACGTAAGTAAGAATCGTTACAATACAATTAAGAAACCGCAAAAAATGCCCCCTATGCTTTCCTTGGCTTAAATGTTGCCTGTCGGTTTCATTAGTTGTGTATGATAAAGAAATGCGAGCCCCTCCGACAATTCCCCTACTTTCGTAGGTTAACTATAAGTGAGACTATATTATACAGCGCATACTAGCACCAAATGAATTTATTTGGCATTCGGCAAACGCTTGCACAAGAAACCGAAGTCTCATGAAACGCCTATTATTCCTCCCGAATGGAAGGAAAAATAGCGTTGAATTTCAAGCTTGCTCAAAGCTTGCTCAAGTCTTGCATCGTTTTGTTTTCATCATACTTAGCCCGTATTGGCAGAAGCGGCGCCCGCGCGTTCCCCGCAACGTTATACGAGGAAGTATTCGTTCAAAGGAATAAGCTGAGTGTCGGGTTTTCACCTTGAGATTTGTTCCGTATACTGTATAGTAAACAACACAACTTGGCCGTTTTAGTTTGCTTGCCAAGTTTTACCTGTTGTAGCAATCTTTATATGCGTCGTCGTTAACTGCTACTCATAAAATTTTCTGTTCATATCTGTTCTGGCTTTGACACGCTAACGTACTTTTATCATTATAGTGATATCCATGGTGGAGTGTTTATGAATGACTTCGGTAAACTTTTCCTTTGGTAAAACGCCTTCGCAAGAGCGTCTTTGCTTTCATGATCTGTTAGCCGCCACGGTGGTCTATTGGTTAAGGGGCTTGACCGCTCACCCGAAGGTCGTGGGATGAAATCCCGGCTGCGGCGGCCGCATTTCGATGGAGGCAAAATGCTAGAGAAAGAGAGAGCGAATTAACCTCCTTATTTGAGAAGAGAGCTCGGGAGAGGCGTCTTTAGTCCAAGACGCCTTGAGCTCGGGTCGCGTATTGGGCATGCGCGACAAGCCTTAGCTGATCGTCGAGTTTGGAGCTGGCCAAAGCTCTCCCCCAAAGCTCGTTGGTATGGTAAGGGTTGGGTGGCTTTAACTGAGATTTTTCTGCGGCCTCCTACTATATGGCGAAAAGACCCGGGTTGAGGCTCGTGTGCTTACATTTAGGTGCACGTTAAAGAACCCCAGGGGGTCGAAATTTCCGGAGCCCTCCAGTACGGCGTCTCTCATAATCGTATCGTGGTTTTGGGACGTAAAACCCCAACAATTATTATTACTCAAGATCTGTTCTTAAAGTGCTGCTTTAGTGCTCTTACTGGAAACCATATGACATCATATCTGTAGCTGGTGCCCTAATTGCGTACACCGTTCCAGTCGGTCAGGGAGCAAAGCAACACTGCGGGGCATCCTTTAATATTGAGAAGCGTGTAATCTTCTAATGAATGAGCAACGCCGTTTCCCCTACGCCGTTCCGAATGACGCTTTCAAACATCCAGCCGCGAGCTGAACGTACCGGGAAGCTTTTCAAGGCTACAGATAACAGATGTTACCAACCTTGTGGCGGTTGCAGTCAGCGAATAAAGGAAGTACTCAGTGCGCCTATAACATACAATGGATAACTAAGGCGGTGAATGGCATAATTAAGGATTGACCGAAAGATAAGAATATGGAAGGCAATTACACTTAACATAAAAGAAGCGCGCATTGCAATGGGATGAAGTACACACCTTGGAACGAACGTTTTCATGCAGAGATAAATGCGTATGTGTTTCGGTGTGAATGTGTTTACCCATCCTTTTCTGTTGAATGATGCTTCCCTGTACTGTTACGCTAATGCGAAACGTAAATTAATTAGTGACAGGATGGTGAAACACATAGGTTATTAACAGCCAGAAAGGACATGTAGAATCGCGCTCAATATGACTTGCAACACGGGAGCGCGTGGCCCCACGAGTTCAAAGAGTGCTCATGGCTTCCACGAACCCTTATTTCCATAACTGTACGCTGTTCTCGCAGTCAGAGATGATTCCAAATAAGGAAATATCCCTTAGTTGCTGAAATGAAAACAAGTTGAAGCCATGCGCAATCTTTGAACTCATGAGTCCACGCGCTCCCGTGTTGCAAGTCATATTAGACAGTTATAGTTTAGCGTTAGCGTGATAGCGGGGGTTAAGGGAATATCGTTACCGTGCCGCAAACGTTGGTTGCGCAAAGCGTGTTTTAGTTTAGCGGAATAGCGTTTACGTGCCAAGTCTGGACGGTGGCGCCACCTAGCGAAGGGTGAATGCGTTAAAAAAAGTGAAAAGAACAAAACCGAGAATGCTCGCCTGTATCCCCGCACGCAGCAATATTACTCCTTTTTTAATGAAAACAAAAGTAAATAAATATGAACTACGCACCAAAAGCGAAAATCTTCATGTAGACTTGTTTACACCGATCTTCAAGATGGGCCTAGAAACGTTCGAAATGGGAAGCGATCTCAAAAACTACGCTAAGTTATCCGTAATACCGTGTCGTCGAAGCTACCTGAAGGCAAGCGAAGCCATTTCGCACAGTCGTTTGCTACGAAACAAGTGGATCCGTCCACATCAACGCTAAATTCAGTTCGAAGCGGGCGTCGAAAACCGCCGCCATGTTTTACGTACTGTCGGCCGCAAAAGTTTGCGGGATCTGCAGCGCGTGGCAGAGCCACAGAAAACTGTTGAGACTATCGGCCTCGGCGATTATCGACTGCGCGTTTAGACAAAGTGCCGTGGCCGGATCTAATCGCGGAGGCCGCGGCCGATAGCCTCAACACCCGCCGCTCCACGGTAGGTGATGCAGCAATGCAGTTTTCTGTCGCTCCTCCACGCGCTGCAGATCCCGCAAACTTTTTCGGCCGACAGTACACTACGTTAACCACGCAAACACGCTAACGCTAAATTTGAAAAATAGCGTGCGTACGGTAAACGCTGCGGGTCGTTTACGGTACTGCGCATGCGCACTTCGATCCCGCTATTCCGCTAAACCCGCTAAACTATAACTGTCTATTGAGCGCGACTGTGTACGTTTAGCTGCAACTTATAGAAATACAGGGTTAAACTGCGTGAAATTCCATCAGGCCTGTCTGCTATTACGTTGCAGTTGGGGGGGTGGGGGGGGGGGGAGGGGGACATGCACTGAAAACAGTGGGCAATGTACGTGTACCTGGCTGCTCTTCCTTTTATATAGACACGCATGGTTGATCTCCTCTTTTTGCTTACAGCACATGCAACACACATGCGAGAAGTGCACGCTTCGTCTTTCCTCCATATATGTTAAATGTGGCACGCGAAGTTCCAAGCCATTCGGCTGGTGCGAAACCGTGCGGTACATGCACCCACTTCAAGGCAGCTTCACTAGAGATTCGCAACGATGTAGGTTTAGGATTCAACACCCGATACAAGCTCGCCTTTAAAACTGCAGCGTACCCTCTAAATATTTTTAAGCGCAGGAATTGTGAGTGGGGGCGATTTTTTGCACACTTCTTCTAAGCTTGGTGTACTTTCACGCTGAAAAATCACTCTTCCTACTCACGACTTGCGGGATGCTTAACGCTTGCGAAGCGTGAGTGGGGGAAATTTTTTGCACGCTTGTTCTAAGCGTGGTGCCCTGTCACGCTAAGCGCTCACGCTTGCCAACCGTGACTGGCGACCTTTCTCACGCTTAGAGAAGGTGCAAGAGAGGAGTTTTACTTACTTAATGCGGCATTCTCTCGGTCCTTGAGATGCCTTTCCGACCATAAGAAATCTCCTAAAAAAAAGCTGAAAGAAGATATTTCTTGTGCTGGAACTTGGCAGCTGCTTGGAGAACATATATACTGATGCCCGGCATTAATTAGCTTATTGCGAAAATCAACCTTCACTTTTCATCTTTCACATGTGCAAACTATAGAACGCTGCACTGCGACAGTGAACAATGAGCTTGCTAGCTAGCGTGAATAAAATATGAAATACGGCTTGTGGCACAGGTAGTAAGCAAGAAATAAAAGACAAGCTTGCAAATCAGTTTTTGCGGAAACCCGCAAGGTGGCGGAAGGGTTAAGAAAGGGAAAATAAACAACCACCCATTTGTAGCACAAAGCCACAAGGAAATCCGTATGGATTTCCTTGTGGCGTCGTGCTACAAATGGGTGGTTGTCTATTTTCCCTTTCTTAAAAGACAAGCTTTTATTAATTCACTCGTTATACTCACTCCATGTTGTACCTGACGGCACATATTGCGTGTCTACGAGCAGCTCAAGATCGGCAGTGCATTCCGTATTTACGGTGCATGCAGATGGCAAGCTCGTGTTACGCTGTCGCAGCAGAATGTTCCATAGTTCATACATGCGCAAAATGAAAATTGAAAGTTGATTTTTTGTAATTCGGTATTTAGTGCCGGGCTCAATATATATACCCTCCAAGCAGCGGTCAAGCAACAACAAATACGGCACAGCAAATATCTTCTTTCAGCTGTACTTTTAAACAATTTCTGACGGTCAGAAACACATCTAATCGAGCAGGAGAGTCCCACATCAAGTAAGTAGAGATCTTCTCTTACACCTTAAGTAAGCATTAGGAAGGCCTACAGTCACGGATCGACGAGCCTCACATTGCGAGTGCGGGGTTAGATCTTTGTTATACCACCGTTCAAAACAGAGTAGTGTTAACAGGATGCAGGCATTCTGGATTGTCTCTGAAACTTCGCTAGTGACAAACCCAAACGCCATGGAAGGCAGTGCAAGACAAATTTTAATAAAGCATCTTGCTCAAGTGCATCTAGCGATTCCTACAATTAAGCCTCTGATGTGCAATCTTTCCGCGCCATCACTTGATGTTTGTCAAGAAAATTAAGTAAGAGATTCTGTGAGGATTGCTCTGGGGCTTTACGTTTTCAATCAAAGCTAAGGAACAAAATAGAACGAAAAATTTTGGACGAAGTTTAACTATGAGTGAAAATTTTATTCACAACAACTTACAAGAACGCTTCCTCATACATAGAAGAACACTGATTTGGAAAAAAACACGTTGGAAATATAAAATAGGTTAAAATAGCAGAGAGCTGAGCTAGTTGGTAAGTTTTCATGTCCTGTGGTGTCTTGACTTCTCTCTTGTGCCCGTGTTTGCACGTCCTGTCTCTTTAACATGCATAAAATAGGCTATAGATGAACTCTTGATGTCACTTTAAAGTAGGACGTGAACTTTGCTAAGTGTTCCACTCAAACGAGCCTTATGTGCGTCAAGAAATAGAGTAGTTTTTTTTTTTTTTTTCCGCCCATGGAATTTTGTCGAAGCCGCAACATCTTACTACTGCTTGAACGAAGCATAGCAAGCGCCCGAAAGCAGCCGGATACGTAACGTCCTTTGCGTAATACACACACAAGCAAGGCCCCAAGGCTTTTTCCAGTGATATGGCCGGTTGCAGCTTCACCATTTCTCTGGGCTCTTTGCAGCATACCAGCTGCTTCACGTCGCCCCATAGAATGCACGGGCCAACGATGTCTGCGGGTGGAACCTGACAAAAAATAAATTTAACAAAATAAAGTGGTACCCGATAGAATGAACCACTGACACACTTGACTTCGTGTAGAACTACAAATTCATAAAAATGATTTCATCGGCAAGCCTCACATTGCGATTGCGGCGTTAAATCTTCGTTATTCACGGCTCAGAACCGAGTAGTGTTAGCATAATGAAGGCGTTTTAGATTGCCTCGGAATCTTCAAATGTGACAAAACATTTTACTCACCGCTGAAATTAGGGCGATTTTTGAGAGCCTTCGGCGCAGGTACGTGTCATCGCCTCTGTAGGATGCCTGCGCAAGAGATGCCAGTGTCGCCGCTGCTGATAGGATTTTCCTGTGGCGTTTTACATTATCCTCGACAGTGTTTGAATATCTCAACATGGAATATCTGAACAGGGAATTACAATTCACCAACGCATAATACGCAACATAATAAGCAAAAGTTCATGGTTCTTTGTTGGTTTACTTATAACGGCATTTTGGACCAGCAAGAACACTGTGAACGAGTTTCGAAGTCTCAAATTCGAGTAACATTTTTAGACTCGCATTCTGTTTGGAGCACAAAACAAAATGCTCAGATTGTACTGGGCACCAGCAAAAATCTCCTCAAATATTGCAATGTGAACAGATAAAGAGGAACATAAGAAGGTGCAGGACTGCCTTACCAGTTCTTCGTTCAGCAGATCAGAACGTAATATCGCCGCAAGAGACGTGCTCCTCGGGGTAAAACGAAGGAAAGATGACTTTTAAGGGCTCGTTTTTCTTTGTTAGACACAATATTAACGAGAACTAACAGACAGTAATACCAGGGAAAGTATAGGGGATGCTATTTGTAACAATTGGGATATAAATGTGAAGAAAGTAAAGTCGACGAAAAGATAACTTGCCGCCGGCAGGGACCAGCAGCAACAGTGTCTTCACGCAGGGTACATCTATTCCATTTTCATAGTGTGCCTCTACTGTCTGCACAGCTAAAAAATTCAAAGAGGTGAGATTTTGCATAGCGATAACATAGTTCCTAAAGTCTGGCGAGCATTACACTCAAGCGATTTTGCAACCGTCTCAGTGGGTCAAAAATCGCACCTTTCAGACACGAACTGCGTTGGCGGAATCATTAGTTTTGCACGAGACTAAATGTACAGAGGTTCAATGTTAGTCTAACATCCCTTATGACGCAACTGTTAGCAACAAGGGATGTGGGGGTGCAACCCTTCATCAATAGAGAGGAAGCTCTGAAGGAAAAAAAGACATTGTACCCCCGGTGGGAACCGAACCACTGTTTCAACGGTTGGAAGGCGAGCGAGCTAAGCACTGTTATGCAAATATAGTATTTATGGAAGTGGAACTGAGCATGACTTTCCCGCGTGCCGCACGACTGGCCCTCATGCACGTTTTGAAAAGCGTCCTGTATTCTCAGTCGACGATAGCTCGGAAGCAACAAAGCATATATCTCAAAGCAGCAGTCTTGGCCTCCGCACGGATAGCGACAGCACTCTTTAGCATCAACAACCTATCGTCATTATTTACCTTTACTATTTACATCGTCGTCCCGCGGAATTCGATTGATGCAAAAGGGCACAGTTCATAAGCCGCAAAGACTTAAAGTTGGTCATTTACAGGGCAAAGCACGAAAGTGCCGAATGAAAGTGATTTTCGCCCCTCCCTTCGTCTTCTTGCTACCGAGGGCTTAAGATTTAGTCCTTAAAAGTTGTACACGTCGCGCAGTTAGACGTTCCGCTGGGCAAACGTCTCCAACGGGGGCTAAGGGTCGTTGTTGCCCCTGCAACGACTAATAATCCCTTAGAATACAAATTCATTCATTCATTCGTAGTAGCTGCACACATATCGACAGAATATGTACTCAGCGCATTATCTCAGAACTATTTGTCCATTAAAAAAAACAACAAAAGAAACGTTAGCCTGGGAATCGTAGTGATCGTAGAGAATCGTAGAGAATTCGTCGCGAATTTCAGGAAAGGCATTCCAGAGATAGGCTATTAGTTACACCACTGAGCACCACACGAATCATTTCGTTTTGGTACTCGCGACATTTTTACGCTTTTGCAGTGAAAGGTGCCAGTCCTAACTGACGGTTTTAACACGTGTGTTGTTCTCGAGCCGTCTGGCAAAAAACTGCTTTTCTGCAATTCCGTATAATTTCTTTACAAGAACACGACCTGTTTGCCACAATGCTGCCGCGGCAGCTAACACCACCGCCCACAAAAGCACTCGCTCCACGTACTGGACCGTACGGGAAAACTATATTTGCGCGGTTGCACAGCAACGCAAATTAGATTACACACGACTGCGACTTCAGGCAGCAGCTGAAATTCTTGAAGATGACGCAATCGTATCTTACAATATAAGGTTAGGTTGTGTCAGCGCCCACATTTAATTCCCCTGTGCCCACAGAGGTCTCTTGGCAATAGCGGCTTCAGTATAATACTTAGTCTGATGCGACGCGCATTCTCATACAACACGAGAATTCAGCCGCGATGTGCAGAACAAACCGCACATTTTTATCGTGACCTTTACGCGGTGGTATTGCAGAATATGACACATTTTCCAAGGATTCGTAATGTACGCGTCGACTGTGCGGATTTGCGGCATACAACATTGCTCGTCATTTTCGAGTTCTGGTTCCCCCACGCGAGAGGAGCGAGGCGGCTCCTTCATCGGCGGTGTCGCGCCTCCTCGCACGGAAATGGCCACCGACGCGGACCGCGAATAAAGCTAACGAGCACAAGACGCGGAGACCGGCTGAGACTGGCGGATACGTGAAGGCGAACGAGAGAAACGACTCACAGCCATGGCAGTGAGAGCAACACTCCTTCCTTCTTTCTCGTCATCTTTCCCGGTCGACCGCACGTTAGTCGAACGAATTTTCTAGCCGCTCACCACGGTGACTCGGACGCCCGTTCTCCTGCCCCCCACCCCCTCACTGTTTTTTTCCACTCATACCTTTCTTTTTTCCTTTACCATACTCTTTTCACTCTCACTGTCCCTTTAATCCCCAATCCCCCGTGAGTGTATCGGTTGAGGTGTCCTCACTTGAGAGACAGTTATCGTGCACTCCACACCCAATTTCCATTTTCATTTCCTTCTTCCTTTTAAGAATCACCCCCCCCCCCCCCGAGTAAAATAGCATCAACAATATACTCACGGATTGAAACGCTACATCACTTTCTTTACTATAACGACTTCTATAAGAAATTCCTTAAATTACCTGCTTCATGTCGCTACCTATCTGGCCGCAAAATTTGATGTTCCCTGTGACGTAAGTGTTCGAGTCAAAATGACGCCGCCACGAAACGAACCGAAGACGCTGGAAACGGAAGTACGTGCATTGCTTAGCCCTAAGTTTTCGCGTTTTAGTCCGTGAGCACTGTACATAGAGAACTTGATCTGACACATGCGAAGTTCGGAGGTCAGTAGGAAGATCTGCACAATGTTCTTCGGAAAATAGCCTTATCACATATAATGAGCAAGGACATACAGGAAATAATTTGCTTACCTAGATATTCCAGGCGGCCATGCATGGCAGGCGAGTGCCCACAGTAAGCACACCATCCGGCCGGAATAGTGGAGTTCGAATAAGTGGCGCCGTGTCGAGCGAGAACTCTACGCAGTTATTCAATGTTCTTGCACTTAAAGCGCGCGGCTTACCGCGCAGATCAATCCATGTCAAATTACTCGTCAAGTTGTTCCTTCTTCGCCGCCTTCTACCATCAGAAAACGAGCACTCCGCACAGTACACACTTGCAAGGCAGGGAAATCTGTCAATCCCGTTCCCCATCCTTACACAGAGTAGCATGCCAGCGGAAACAGACGCCGGCAAAAATCTCTGTTTTTCTAATAAAGAGTCTCTCTCTCTCTCTCTGCGAGGCAGGCAGACACGACGCGCAAAGTGCCTGCTAAGCCAATGGCTCAAACGGTTCTAACCCCGTTTTCCCGCCAAAATTATATTCTGAAGCGAGCGCCACCTTTCAAGGCTTTTGCATGAAAAAAAGAAGAAAAAAAAATGAAAGGAAGCGCAATCCACGGCACCAAATAAGAAGCGAGTAACGGCGCACGTCGCACGACTCCGTTCGGCATAAGCGCGAAACAGACGGTACGATTTTGCCTCCGATCCGGCGTGCGGCGTCGGATGTCCGGCATGCGGCGTACGACGATTCAGCACACACGGGGCGAACGAGCAAGCAGTCGTAGGCTCCGCCCACATACGGCGCCTCGGAATGCACACTTGGAGGACTTCGTATCATCGAAATGAAGCACAAAACAAACAACTTTGCACAGCCACGCTTCGTTCTATTTGAAAATAATCACTAAAACTGCGCCTTCGCGAAGGACAAGCACATCGCAACAGCTCGCCGTCACTCACGACCCCGAGAGGTAGGCCTATCATGGCGGACGCCGGCCGTCGCCTACCCGTTCGCAATCACACGTGAGCTCGTCATAGAGCGCTTGTTTTTGCAAACACGATTAAGCTTTGTACTCGCATGTAACGCGTTAGCACACGCTGTTAACTTTCTCGACGTCATCGATGTGAAGAGCAAAGGTGGACGCGAAGCGAGCCGGCTCGCCGAGACGACGGTGTCGCTGTGTTTACCTGCGCAATGGCCTTGCATCGCTGCTCGCGATCTCGCTAGTGGTTTGGAAACGGGCACTGTCTTGCAAAATTGGCACACTTCAAACATCACTTTATTCAATCAGGAATTATTTCACGTCACAAACAAAATGTACTCCGCCGCGAGCGGCGATGTCGGCAAATGCTCCGAGGCTCGACTCCACCGACGGGCCTTGGCCACGGCGAGCGGCGACATGGAGAGGGCGCCACCAGCGGCGTGACGACACACGTCTCCCGAGCTGTCATTGGCTGCGGCCTTCCGATGGTCCGATGCGGCGGCGAAATTATCAGCCCGGTTGGATACACGCCGGACATGCGATGCGGCGATCCGATGCCATGAAACGTCACGAAACGTCACCATTCCGGCTGCCGCATCGCCGCGCCGGACGTCGCATCGGAAGGAAAATCGTACCGTCTGTCTCGGCCTTAAAGGAGTACTGACACAAATATTTTCGCCTCGCGTTTTTTTGCTGCAATGTGTTGCTGGGGGCCTGTTAGTCATAACACGGCACATCGTTTGCTGCAGCGCGCGACAAATACAGGCTCCTCATTACCGACCAGTGTCAGTTTCGGTTTCAAAAACGACAAGCCTCCGGGTGCAACTATCACCACCTAGCGGCTGCAGCGCTCGATCACGTCAGCACACAGAAGTGTGACGCACTTCCGCGCTGTTCGCGTCGTCTCCTCGCATTCGCACGCTTGCCGCACGTGCTACGCGATGTCGTCGCCTTCATCGTCCTCGTTATCGTCGTCCTCCTCATCGCCGTCTGTTGGCGACGATTTCCTTGAGACACCAAGAGCGCTGCGGCGAGCGCGTCAAAACAGAAATGGCGGCTACGACGTCATCATAACTTGTTGTACCGGCTACAACGGTTACGTAGGGGAAGTAGGGGGTTCACCTCGGGTCACCTCCGAGGGTGTCAATGCAATAGGTGCGGCCTATAATGCTGGATCGCGCATGCGAACTTCAAAATTTATATAAAATACCTTCCAAGCTTTATTCGCTGTCGATATTTTGCAGATGGTACACGCACGTACACGGAAATCGATCCAGCAGGCTATCTCGGCCGCGAAATTTTGTGTCAGTACCCCTTTAAGGATATACATGTACACGCGCGATGAGGAGAACCGCGATCGGCTGCGTGGTCTTTTCCTAAGCGTGAGTTGTCCGGTTCGCACTCATGGAATCCTGCATCACGCGTAAGAGAAAGGGAAGGTTGGCTTTCTCGACCCATGCCACGCTTGAGAGGAAAACAGCGCATTTTTTTGGTCACGTGGTGCTCAAAACGAATTTTACGACGCCGAAGAGCGCGTTTCACGCTTAATACGCGTTAAAATATTTAGAGGGTAGGCGTATTTCTTTTTGCTGTCTTCTCTTTTTTTTTTCTGCGCTACCTCAACTCTTCAAGGCTGCCCTCAATGCAGCAAGGTTCTGCGGCTCAAATGAGCGCGCCGTAAACTAAACCGTTGTGAACCACTGGTTATCCGATGTGGCTCCACTCTGTGCGGCAGGTATGCATACAGTTGGCGAGCGCCGGGTCGGCAGGCCGCCAGACGAGCAGTGAAAACCACTGCCATTGCCGAGCGACTCGCTCTGTTCCTTATCTTCAACAGTGCGCATAAAATATAGGGCCGGTTTGAAATGTCTTCTCGGATCGGTTATAAACTGTGAAGTAAGAGAGATAAAGAGAAAAGAAACATGTTACATATTTTTTCCGCCAGTAATAGCGAACCCGGTGACTGATTGTAGGGCTTCGGTATTCTACCTTACGCCATTAAATGCTCTTATATGCAGAAGGACTGTAATCTCCTGCAATGCACTGTTTATTCGACATGTATTCGTGGTATTCCCATCTGTCTGCAGCGATTGCAGAAACTTTGCGTACACACGCGAGACGTGGCCGCATCTGAGGGCCGATGACACGACCTATCGCTCGTATGAACCTGTAGGTGCGGCGCGACCGTGCTACTGAGCCTTCACTCTTTCCTGCATTCCTAAATACCTATATTCTGCGACCGCTTTCGCTTTATGAGTCGTGTCGGCTGTCTACTCTAAGGAGTATAATGAAGACCGTACTTCGCTGTACGCCTTCACCGCATAACGCACCGCGATGCAGCGAAGACGGAGCACAGAGCAGCGCTGCGGAGCGATATCTTTTGCACCACGATAGAATACGCGCTTCTTGACCTCGGTATATGCGTGGTCGTCGAGAGCGAAATAATATTAACAAAAAAGAAAGACAGAAAGAAAACTAAAATAAATGACGTTCGAATTCAGCTGTTCCTAGCCAAAACAGCTGTCTCTTGTAAAATGAAAGAATGTATGAATTAATTAATTACTTAATTTTCTTATTAATTAATTGATTAATTGATTGATTGATTAATTGAGTTTTCTGAACTCACGCTATTTCCTGAGACTCGTTAGAGTGTAAGTCTGTAGCGAAATATTAGACACATGTCCCGAGTTCTATGAAGAAACTAAACTCGACATCTTTGTCATCTGATTGACTACGATTATCGCTAGCATAGGCCAGTCGGTGCTGCAAATAAGAATGCACTATCTACGAACAAAAAGAATGTCTGTGTGTTGTACAGCAGGCCACTTGTGTCTTCTTTCCGCTAATCTTACGGTCACTGCAGAATATTCACAGTCGTTGTCGAACCATTTGTCCAGGCAAGGGCAGAGTCCTTCCATGACTGTTTCGTGATCTTGAAATATCTTCGGAAAAGCTTGTTATGCACTCTAAAGTATCCACGGCTCGGCGCAACATTTTTGTCTTTTTTTTTTTTTGTTGGGAACTAGATGTAGGTCTAGTGGAGACTAGCTTGCATTCATATTCAAATGAGATTAGCAACTCTGGTCTCATAAGAAGCAACGCATAGCATAGCCTATGAACGCATAGGAAGTAGTGCATTCAGGCGAAGGCTCACAATTTTTATTTTTATTTTTATTTTTTGTTTTTTATTTTTTTTGAAATTCGAAGTTGCTTGGAGCGCACCGAGAGTAGATCTGTTGTAATAGGGTATAGCTGTAGTAACAAAATACAATTTAATAAATTGTCGGGGATTCGCGGGCAAAAACCATGATGTGATTATAAGTCACTCCGTATGTAGCTGAATACTATCGGGGCTAATTTCGACCGCTTGAGTTTCTTTTAACAGGCACCTAAATCTACGTACGCGTCTATTTCTTTTTTTTTTATTTATTTATTTTGCTTACACCGGAATGTGGTTGCCGCGACCGAGTCCTCGAGCTTAGCAAAGCGACACCTTACCCGTTAAGTTACCTGGCCGCTGAGTTGCCAGTTCCGCTTATAATAAACGGATGTGGGCTTCTTTTCTCGCTTGTAGAACTTTCCAGTCATCTGTCGCGTTTTTTGGACTTGATTGCATTTTTTCCAGCAAACATAGTGCTTTTTGGTGATCATCACGTTCACAAATAGCGCGTTTGTCGATGACTTTGTGTAGTTGAGTGTTGAAGTCAAACATACGTTGGAGGAATCAACAAGTAACGTTAATCATGCACTGGCAAACGTGCATTCAACCAAATGGAGACTACCCTGGAGACAATGTTAAAAAGTAAACATGTGCTTTCGTTCACAGTTGCGAATATTTTCGCTGCACAAAATGATTAAAGTTATTTTTTTAACCACCCTTCGTATTTGAGAGACATATTTTAATTATATAAAAATATTTTCAAGAATGCGAAAATATGTTAAATTTCCGCTTCTTTTGGGCTTCTTCGCGAAAGTCGCATCGCTTTTTTGGGGCTACTTTTGTGATGATTATTTGCTTGTTATCTCGGTAGCATCTGCCAACGCTGCCTCGGCGGGTTGCAGTAATAACGCCTGCATTGGTATGGCGCTATTGAATTTCTCACTGCCCTCGAAGCACCTGCGTACCGTATACATTACATCCCCTGCTAATGGTGCCCAGTTAAAAAAAAAAAAATCTCCTCGCTTATCGCGTACATGCAGCCGTTTGCAAATTGAAGAATTCTGCCCTCAATGTTCTCCGATTGAATGCGCCGCTTCGTGTGCTCCGCCCTATAAAAAACCGCATCAGGAAAAATTTCGCCGCCGCGGTGGTACAATGGTTACGCTGCTAGACGCAGGTCCGATCCCTGCCGCGGCTAGAGGCCCGTGTACTTAGATTGAGCCCCCCCCCCCCCCCGTGCGTACGCCTATGCCCAGAAATTACTATTATCAGGAAATGTTACGTGGCTTCTCGGAACACACACATGTAAGTCAGCTTTCATCGGTGCGCAGCTGCGCCTTCCAAACGACTCTGCAATGAGTCACGGCTACCTCTGATGGCATACTGCATCTTTTTATAGCAGTCTCGTGGCCAGAAAAGGAAAAAAAAGACGAAAAATGTTATGAAAGGACGCCCCTATTGTCGCGACGAAGAAAAATGTGGTGTTATCGAAAAGAATGAGGAACACGAGGAAAGCAAACTTTTCCTTTTCTTCGAACCAGCAGGAAGAGTGCGAGCTCACGAAAGTGCGCGCTACGAGCGTATAATCACGAAGAACGTAAACGAAAGGAAACTCCAAGGTGTGCCGCGATGCCATATTGGCGCACGCGTACGACTATACTACACAGGAATCGATTGATTACATCGCGTGCTGCCTTTCGAAAACGTGGATTCGTCGACAGAAATCTGCCAGTAACCCGAGCGCAGGTCTATGGATGAGAAGTACCCCGCACCTCCACCAAATTGTCACGGGGATGACGAATACACGAGAGAGACAGCAGCAAGTATATTTACAATATTTACAAGCAACTGTGCCACCGAATGGCTGCCAGCATCTCGCGCGGCATTCCCGCTTCTTCCTCGTCTCTTCGTCTCCAACGGCGTGCTCATCCACAATGCCTCGTAACAATATATATATTTTCTTTTTTTGTGTACGATAACAACGTCGCCCAATACCCTTGACCTGGAACTTTGGATTGCTTTGCATCTGATAAACTCGGAAAGGCAAAACTCTGGCACCGCATTACGACGTTAAGACAAGTGGGCGCGCAGGAATACAAGAAACCTTTTTTGGAAAGACGCCGTAGCGGGTGATACAGTTTCGTTTTTTACTCATCTTGATTAATTTTGCAATAAGACACATTTTGCGAAGGAATAGAACGGGTGGTGACACGCATATATACTGTGAAGTACAGTAGTGGCGCGTGTGGAGCGATCTACTGACGTTTCGGCGAGCTATATAGCGTACCGCCGAACTGTCAACAAACCGCTTCACACGTGCGTCTACTTTACTTCACTGTGATTATTCCTCTCTCTCTCTCTCTCTCTCTCTCTCTCTCTCTCTCTCTATATATATATATATATACTATATATATATATATATATATATATATATATATATATATATATATATGTGTGTGTGTGGTGTGTGTGTGGTGTGGTGTGTGTGTGTGGTGTGTGTGTGTGTGTGTGTGTTACCCGTATACGCAGTGTACAAATTAAAAAGATTAACTGCAGAGTTGTTCATGAGTGACGTCGTAGCGATGGGCTACGGACAAATTTTGGACTGCGTACGTGGAATTTTTTAAGGCGCACTCAAAGCACGCACCAGGAGGATTCTTCCTAATAGAAGAAGATGAGGCGTGCAAACACGAACACAAGAGAACAAGCCGACACAAAGGCCGACGATCAGCTTTTATGCTTGCCAGTTATCTCAGCTTGTGTTTTTTGTGTTTTTTGAGAACGACGGGCTTGTGCGAACGACTTGTGGTGCAATCCCGCACGCTGTAGTGAATGCACTGCATCTCTTCTCTCTCTCTCTTCCCTCCTCTCTATTTCTCGTCTTTCTATTCCCCTTCCCCTATCCCCCAGTGTAGGGTAGCCAACCGGAAGTGTTTCTGGTTAACCTCCCTGCCTTCTCCTGTTTCTTCCTCCTCCTCCTCTCGTTCCAAGCATTCTTCCATTCCACCCGCATCGTATGAGGTCTCCACGGCGCCGATAGTCGAACCTACGTTCTCGTGCTGTGCGCCGAACAAAGCAATTAATAGACAGTGTAATTCCTGGAGTGTAATTCCTGGCTACAGGAGTGTAATTCCTGGCTACGGGCCTGGTCAATGTGCCCTCGACTACCGTGTCTGTTTGCTTCACACGGGTGTAGCTATGCATAAGTCTGTAAGACTATTTTTAACGCTTCACACTTCGTAAAAGAAGACGTACAAGGAAGAGGAACAATTACCCAATCACCCAATTAGAAGGAAGAGTAATAATTACCAAGGAGTCGTCTTTCTATCTATATCGTCTATGTGTTCTGGCACATATAGAAAACAAGAGCCTATTACTCATCGGCAACGCGATAAAACGTACGACTCATTATTCCGAAGGAAGAGTGTGGCATTTGCCTTTCAAATGCACTCTTTACAGCTACATAAACACCTTACTTACAATAATGAATATTTCTCTTAGAGGCAATAACCCGCTGTTCGAATGCGAGTAATATATGTCCCACGCTTTATTATTACTGCGCATTTAAGGCTCCAACATACATAATAACTCACTCTTTGCGCCTTGTTTCCTTCTTTGGCATCACATATCCCATAAGAGCGCATTAATCTCTCTTTGATTATGGTCGCTGCAACGCATTAGTGTCCGAGGCTGTACCGTATACATAAAGGTAATGACCAAGGCATCAATAAGATTGCGCACACGTACCGTAAGCACATCACTCAAGGATGCTTTGACCGGAGGGTGAGCGTAGGAAGAGAAACAGTTGTATCTCTTCAGCGGTGGAACTACATAACACTCCACTGTTGCAAATCAGTTCTGCGGAATCCCGCAAGGTGGCGGAAGGGTTAAGAAAGGGAAAATAGACAACCACCCGTTTGTAGCACGTTGTGGCACGGCCGGTCTGGAGGCGCGCGCTCGCTCCTTCCTAAGGAGCGAACGCGCGCCTCTAGACCGGCCGTGGTTGTGGCTACAAACGGGTGGCTGTCTTGTGGCTGTCTTGTGGCTTCGTGCTACAAACGGGTGGTTGTCTATTTTCCCTTTCTTCTTACTCCACTGTTCTTCATACTGTGACCACATTTATTTATTTACGTATACTTGTGTTCAATTCCGAGACTATACCTGGCGACAACTTTTTTTCCGCCTTAAAAGACAACTTTCTGTGGCAGCACCACCAAAGCTACGTGGGCGGAGCTTCTGCACATGTGTTACTACGCCAAGTAGTCCGTTCGCGGGCGATTTCGGTTTTGGTTTCGCGAGCGCATACAACATGTGCGTTTCCATACGAGTATTCATGGCTCATGATGTTATTTGGGAATTTATGCAGATAGTTTATTCACAGATGTAGTCGAAATCTACCACATGACTTGATATACTTAAGCTTGCAGCACAAATACCTGGAATCGTTGCTCAGCTCTTCTGCAAGGAAGGAAAACGGGAGAGAGGAAAGACAGGGATGTTAACCAGTTTGGCATAACCGGTATGCTACCCTGTACAGGGGGAAGGGATGGGGGAGATCGAAAGAAGAGTAAAGAAAAAGAGAGAAAGAGAGGGGAACACACACGCACACACATAACGTCACAGCGCAGAGCGGCAGTCTTGTGCGGTATGCGGCATCATTAAAAAATTCGGCAGATCCCACGCACTGTGGGAATCGATGTAATGCGAAGCAGCCAGCAAAGAGCTGCATACGTCGCCTTGTTTGTCCTTGAGCCAAATGAAATCATTCATGCCATGGAATCTAGTCCACCATATATCACATGTTTGCCATGCACGTATGCATGCACAATCTAGTGTAAACCATGCCAATGAAACGCATATTCTGATATATAAATGCATGACCTGTCGTTTATGTTCATCACGCACTCGTGTCATGCCATACCAATTTTGGTATATATCACGTTAAGAAAACGGCCGGAAGCGCACCATGACAGTGGCATGTAAATCATACCGTACATAACATGCATAACATGATTCGCATGTTAAGACCTCCCATTTTATGTTCGTCATACAATCACATCGTGCAATACCAATTTTGGTGTATATCAAAGGAGCGAAATGGCCGCGAGTGCACCATGAGCGTGGCATGTAAGCCATGGCATACATGGCATGCATGTCATAGTTTTCATGTTACCACCTGTTATTCATGTTCTTCATACAGTCACGTCGCGCAATACCAATTTTGGTGCATATCAATCTAGCGAAACGGCCACGACTGCGCCATGAGCATGGCATGTAAATCATCTCGCACATTTCATGCATGTCATGATTGTCATGTTACCACCTTTCATTTACGTTCGTCATACAGTGGCGTCGCGCAATACCAATTTTGGTGTATACCAAGCTAGCGAAACGGCCGGGAATGCACAATGAGCGCAGCATGTAAATCATGACATACATAAGCTGCATGTCATGATTTCCATGTTACCACCTCTCAATAACGTTCGTCATGCAGCCGCGTCGCGCAATACCAATTTTGGTGTATGTCAAGCAAGCGAAACGGCACGAGTGCGTCATGAGCATGACATGTAAATCATGTCGTGCATGCCATGCATGTCATGATTTTCATGTTACCACGTCTCATTTACCTTCGTCATACAGTCGCTTCGCGCAATACCAATTTTGGTGTACATCGAGCTAGCGAAGCGGCCGCGAATGCATCATGAGCGTGGCAATTAAATCATGACATACATGACATGCATGTCATGGTTTTCATCTTACCAACTGGCATTCATGTTCTTCATACAGTCACATCGCGCAATACCAATTTTGGTGTATATCAATCTACTGAAACTGCCGCTAGCGCATCATGAGCGTGGCATGTAAATCAGGTCGTACATGACTTGCATGTCATGATTTTCATGCTATCACGTCGCACTTACGTTCGTCATACTGTCGTGTCGCGTAACACCAATTTTGGTGTATATCACGCAAGCGAAACGGACGCGAATGCACCATGAGCGTGGCATGCAGATCATGAGATACATGTCATGGATGTCATGGTTTTCACGGTACCACCTGTTATTCACGTTCTTGATAAAGTCACATCGCACAGTACCAATTTTGGTGTATATCAATCTAGCGAAACGGCCGCAAGTGCGCCATGAGCGTGGCATGTAAATCATGTCATACATGACATGCATATCATGATTTTCATGTTACCACGTGTCAGTTATGTTCGTCATACAGAAATGTCTCGTCATACCAGTTTTCGTATGTATCCCTTCATTTAAACGGCCGCGAGCGCCCTGAGATCATGTCATGTAAATCATGCTGCACATGACATGCGCGTCATGAATTGCATGTTAGGACCTGTCATTATGTTCGTCATGACCTCTTGTCACGCCGTACCAATTTTGGTATATATGAAATTAACGGAACGGCCGCAAGAGCCCAAAGGCCGTTCAATGTAAATCATGCTGTTCATGACATGCGTGTCATGATTTTCATGATATGACCTGTCATTTATGTTCGTGATAAGGCCATGTTATGACACACCAATTTTGGTACACATCCGATTAACGGAACGGCCAGGGAGCCCAAAGGCCGTGGAATGTAAATCATGCTGTTCATAAATCATGCTGTAAAACATGCGTGTCATGATTTTCATGATATGACCTGTCATTTATGTTCGTAATAAGGCCATGTTATGACACACCAATTTTGGTATACATCCGATTAACGAAACGGCCGGGAGAGCACAAAGTCGTAGGCGGATAGATAGATAGATAGATAGATAGATAGATAGATAGATAGATAGATAGATAGATAGATAGATAGATAGATAGATAGATAGATAGATAGATAGATAGATAGATAGATAGATAGATAGATAGATAGATAGATAGATAGATAGATAGATAGATTTAAAAGTCTACAGCCGCTCGTGTAAGTCTGTTGTCCTTAGGAATTTGAGCAATGCCTTGGTTGCTTGAACTCTCGATGACTTATCAGGATGACATTGGAGAATCGTGTCTAGTGTCAACGGTCTGTTGTGAAGATGAGCGAGAGCTCTTCTGCAAATCAAATTATATAACGCTAATATGCTAGCGGTTCAAGTCCACGTGCAAAGCGAGCGCCATTTAGTATTGTTTACATTTATTTTTTGGGAAAGCGATAGAATATTTTGTATTGCGAAGGAACGCAGAAATTAGCTTTATTAAAGCGGTCGGTTTTACATTTCAAAGAAAAAAAAAAAAGCCACGGCCCAGCAGTAACTGCGCAATTGGAAATCTTACGCAAAGGTAACAAGCCATTTTCTGAATTTCGGTGCACACAGGGTCGACATCGTCGTTTTCCTACATTTGGAGACGCTATAACTTTCTGGAGACGCTCACGTTATCGAAAGGCAGCAGATATCTTGGCCACGACCAGTCAGGAGCGGGCGTCTCACGTGTTCGATTATACAAACGGGTGAAACGCGTTCCTTACTCCCGTGGTCAAGAATGCTTTTTTTTTTTTTGCAAATTGAAAATCACGCTGTCAGTCGCATAATAGACATGAACGCGTCTGTTGCCGAGGCAAAGCTGTGCATGGGTGATTTTGTCACCGTAAATTGCTCTCATTCAAAACGCCAGAACACCTCCCGCCGTAGACGCCGACGGGCACGGTGTTCGACGCAATTTCCGGTGCGACTGTATCAGTAATAGAGGCAACCGAAATATCGACCACGTATGCAACGCATTTTATGAAATGGGCCACTTATTTTACGTACTGTTTTCAATCGCAGTTCTGCTTTCAAGCGGCTCTTCTTGCTGAAGACTTGCAGGTCGCCGTCGTCAACGTCAAGGAAGCTATCGTGATGAGAGGCCCACTTGCGATGGTGGTATCACTTGCGCACTTCTTTCTCGGTGATAGTATGGGCAAATCAACAAAATAATTCACAACGCAGCGCTGTCTTAGTTTCTTTCTGGTCGATGAACATAGATCACCTAACGACGCGCTTATGCTCACTTGCAAGCTTCGACGTGCACCTGTTGCAGCCGAGCGACGCCATCGTTTTTTGGTGGGGACGGAAAACGTGAAACGGACACCAGAAAACCTGAAAACTCGAAAGAGAGAAAATCGCAAATCCTTTACGGGATTATCATTCTTACTTTCAACGCAAGCAATCTTGAACGTAATGCCTATTTCTTTTCTTTTTATGTTGTCTTTCATGCTACGTATTCTACAAAAACTAGCGTTCGCGCACTACATACAGAAGCGGAGTAAAAAAGTGCGTGGTTCGGTTGCGTAGCCTTGGCTGTGCTGCCACAGAAAGTTGTCGCCGGGTATAGACGGTTTCGCCAGCGCTTGCCGTTCTCTGGCAACATTGTGCGTTGACCGGAAACTGGCCCTAGAAAACTTCCTGTTTACCTTGTTTTAGCGTGGTTTTAGCCTGCGTTGCTGGCCGCGGCTGCTTGTGTTTCGATGTTTTCTGCTGATAGAATTATCCCGATGAAGCGCTCGCGACTCGGGCACTGTCCTGTAGTGCCAGAATGCAGTCTGCGATACGGGAGCTAATTTGCTATCGCAAGTCAAAACGTTCTGTTTCCCGAGAGGTGAAGGCAGAAAGAGCGCCTGGATTGCAGCGATCAGGCGAGAAAACTGGATTCCCATGAAAAGCGCGTAGATTTGTTCTGCCCACTTTATCAAAGGCAAGTAAAGTTCAAAGCATACTCTAATGGCACAGAGGCGATGCTGAGACGTTAGTCGAAGGTCCCCAATGAAAAAAGAACACGTCGGACGCCGTCGTCTTCCACCCGTGGCAGATAAGTACGCTGACGCCTGAAGTGGATAGCAAGAGGTGAAAGCTGGCTAACGCAGAAAATTCACCGTAAAGGTGTTTCCTGTAGTTGGAACCTCATCAGTGATGTGTACTGTTCGAAGCAACACGCGGAGCACCAAAGCAGCCGCATTCAACATGAATTCCCGCACAGTGTAAGTCGCGGTGCCCGTGTTTTGTTACCGTTGAGTTTGCATTTTATGAGAGCGACGCCTGCGAATGGGTTCGCATCAGTGAGAGCAAATGACTCATCACCTGTCTTGTTGCCGCCAATGGACATCGCCCCACTCTAGCTAAATCATCTTCCGGTGTGAGTGTGGGCAGTAGATGTAGGCGGGTTAACTTGAAAGTTGGATTCATGAATACTGTACTCGTGAATAAACCATAGTAGTTCGCGTGACTCAGCCGCACCTGACATCATCGCATGAGTACATTCATCTATATTATCTCAGTCACACCGAAAACGTCGGATTGCGTGCGATTCCGATCGGCGCCGATCTCTATCAAGAGTGGTGTGACACAGGCGCAGTAATAAGCGTTGGGAGCAGCCCGCTGCGCGCTAATCGCGCGTACCGAAGGACTAAAATAAAGTTCTTCATCCATCCATCCATCGTGAGGTTGTGTGCCTAGACGAATATACATAAATGTGTCCGCGGCTGTGATAAAAGGCAGGTTTTTGGCTCCTGTCGAAAAGCCGAATTGCACGACTTCTCTATCCAGCGGATCAGGCAATTCTCCTCGCGGTTGCAGTTTTTGCTTGTACCTCTCCCGTGCGACGTCGTCGAGCCCCTTCATGCAGACGCTAGACATCGCTCTAAACACATCTGAAGGAATGCGCCAGAAATAATACAGCAACAAACTCACACCAAGAAATACGGCCGGGACCATTGAAAAAGTATTACCGGAAGTGGCGCACCGGAAGTCTTCTTGGGCAGGCCGTTCGGTGCACGCCAGTTTGTTTATAAACAGCGAAACAGTCTATAGATGCATGTGGAAGTTTTAATATTGTGTATATAATTTATACATACGCTCTAATCGGTGTGACGCATTCAACGGGGCCATTTATATATCGAATTTAATAACTGTGCCGGAGCCGTGTACACTATGTTTAAAGGGACACTAAAAGCAAATGTTAAGTCGGCGTTGATTGTTGAAATAGCGTTCCAGAAACCTCGTACTGCTTGTTTCGTGCCGAGGAAATACTTATTTTGAATTAAAATCACCTTTTAGTGGTCTGCACAGCGTTAGCGCACTTCAAATCACGCGCCTGCAAAGGCCTCCTGACGTAGCCGTTGCCTTGCCCAACGTTGCCCGTATTTGCTGCCTGGCAGCCGACGCTGTCGTTTCTGCTCTGAAGGGCGCATTACACAACATCACATGGACACGGAATTTTGTCGAAGTTTCAGTTAGAGCGACATTAATTAGCCTGCAAGGCACACGCAACAGTACGCGATAACGAAACTACCACTAAGACGCGACCGCGCGAGCGCAGCGCAGCCCTGCGAAAACGGAACTTTTGCACAACCTGCACCGTTCTTCACAGTAACCTCAAAGTTTTTTTTTTCCCAGGAATCAAACAGAAACGCACAAGCAGCATTTTATTACGTCTTGCAATGCTCGGAATGTTTTTTTTTTTTTTATCATAAGCAGCTTGAATACTTCTGATAATTTGTGCTCGGGACTCGACGTCTGCGGGCTCATTCCAAAACGTCCCACTGGTGGCGCATATAGTGTCCTACATTTACCTTAATTTCTCGATTACTGGAGAGCTGCTAGTGATAATATTGACGTGCTAGACATTCTCAAACATTGACCTTTCACTCTGACATGAATTTCTATTTGCCTTTAGTGTCCCTTTAATGTCTTGTGCGCCCAAAGCCGCGAGACGAGCCCAACCATGTTCCAGTGGCAGTTTCTCGCGACATTACCAGACATTACATGAAAGACCGGCGCCTAACCATCCGTTTTACGTGTACGCCGCATCACACGAGGGAGACAAAGCAAAGATAAAGTGCGGAGTCAAATGGGCTGGCCCTGACCTCGGCGGTTCAAGAGCGACCTCAAACAATGGCGTCATGTCAGCGTCGGTCGCGTCGAAGGAACGGGGTCATCACAGTCGGGCGAGGAGTGCGCGGCGAGCGGCGCTGACGGGCGTACGCGACGTGCGGCACGCGTGCGTCGCGAGCCCATATAGACGCCTCGGAAGCTGCCGCCCGCTTCGGCGAAGAAGACTGGCCCACATCTCGGGGCGCGTTTCTTGCGTTGCCGGATGCGAATTCGCGCGGAGGGCGCAACGCCCGGTCGTCTGTAGAGCGCCCCTTCGCTTTGCCTCGATCTGCCTCCGCGACCTATGCTTCCATGCGCCTTCTCCAGCCTCTACGGCGAGAGACAAACCACGCCGAGGTGCTGTCACGAGAGCACGAATAGAAAAAAGAAAAATGGAGGGAAGGGCGCTGCCGCAAACCCTCTGAGGTCGTCAAACGAGAGCCCTCTTTACCTGGTGCTTCCACATTCGTCAACCGTCACCTCGACCTTGGCGTCAGCCAGCCCCAAGCGTGGTTCTTGCGTCATTCATAATCTTGCACCTGTCTTTCGCATAGATAGACAGTGAGAGAGAGAGAGAAATAATATGACGGAGGAGGGTAGCTGTGGTAATTGTCGCGCTGACTTGACATTCTATGCAGCAAAAGGTATCACAGCGCTAGCAGACACAGACGAGAAAGACACAACGGCACGAGCGCCGTCCTTATGACCATAACATGCTGCTTCCGTATCAGTCATCCCATTCTAAGCTGGTGAAACGTGCAATTGCTAATCTATGCCTTGACAACGCGCTTCATAAATCATGCCCTCATAAAATATCTATTAGCTTTGATAAATAAAATAAAAGCATTTTGTAGCAGGTTGCGCTAACCATGTCCTCATTTCAGTAGCAGAGAGTGCGTTTGAATTGTTAAATAAACCGAATGGCGAGAGCAGTTCTGACGGTATGAAAAGGGTTGTCGGTGCACAACATGTGACATGCTTTAAAGAAAATTAGATGGAAGGTAAAGCTCGACGTGTTAAGGCTTGTTCACACCTGCGACTAGCACCGGTCGTGCGATCACTTGCGACTGGCGACGAAAAAGTGACTCAATTGGCCACCAATATTCACACCTGCGGGCGACTTGTACTAGTCGCCTCAGAGAATTCACGTTTCCTCATATGCCTCGCATTGTCATTGCCCTGTAACGTAGGCTGACGTCTCGTTCCTGCGCACCTGACTGGTTCAGACGTTTGCGACTGTAGTCGCGCAACTGAAAAATCGAGCAGCGAGCGACTGAGTCAAAGCAGTCGCTTTGCACCCAAAGTGGCCATTTGCGACCAGTCGCTTTGCGACTAACTTGGTCGCGCACCGGTGCTAGTCGCAAGTGTGAATGATTTTATATTCTTTCCCACAGAAATTATTTGGCATTTGCAAGGCCACAGACCGGTTCGCTGAGAGACGTGCATGACATTCAAAGAAGCATCAGTCTCCACTTGTATAATGCGTAAAGAATTTTGCGTAAAGAATGTCGCGTGTCGCATCCCGTTTTCATGCGGGAAAATGTAAATTGGGCGGTCTGGGAAAACAGTCTTACGAAAAATTTAGACAACAGTTTAATTTTCTAGATTACGTTAGAATAACAGCTTCGTGCTACGTGATGGCATACATGGAAACAGTGGGATACAAGATACTGGGCAAAAAATAATAGATTATTTATCTAAATTCTATGGCTGCTAACCGGTACCACGTGTGCTATTCCAAAGTAGGCACATAAATAGCCGTCAAGCTGCTGTTAATGTCGATGGCGCGTGCGTTGTATGTACATAGGCAATAAAGGAAAAAAAAAAGGCACGTGCGTTGAAGCCTTGAGTGATTCTGTGTGTGCTTGTGTATGTGTGCTCTCGCTTATTATCCCTTCATGCCTCAATATACGTTGTTCTGCTGCTTACTTACCATTGTAATTAATTTAATTATTTAGCGGATATTAATTAGCGTATCAAGCAATGGCATTCCGCCTTTTTTTTTCATTTCACCTCATATATGCTTTTGCAGTATAATCCACTTGACAATGCGCACATACATATGAACAAAATAGGCGCAAACCTCCAGTTGGCTAATTCTAGTCCACAAGAGTTAGTACGGTTACTAAGTTGCTAGTGCGGTTACTAAGAATTTAGTGACGGACTAACCACGTAGCGAACTCGCTTACTAACCATGGAGGGAATTTCACTAACCTGCATTTTACTACGTTCACTTACTAAGTGGTTAGTGCATTCTGCAACAAGTAAACGGTTAGTATTTAGTTAGTGAATATGCCGACCTTGTTTTCTAAGAGAGTATAAGCATAAATTGAGCCTGTTCATGGTAGCAATTGTGGATGCCAACCTTTATTGAAAGAGTGCACTGTTGCGCATAGGAATGCAGGTAGAAATACGCAATAGGTTGTTCAAGCCTCCCTGATAACGAGGACCGGTGGTAGTCACGTCAGCCGCCCTTCGGTGGCGCTGAGTGCAAATGAATTTGCCTTTCTGGACGCGGCAGTGTTTTCATGTGCGTTGATTAAGGCTTCTTAATAATAACGTCTGGGGTTTAACGTCCCAAAACCGCGATACGATTATGAGAGACGCCGTAGTGGAGGGCTCCGGAAATTTCGACCACCTGGGGTTCTTTAACGTGCACTTAAATCTACGTACGCAGGCCTCAAGCATTTTCGCCTCCATCGAAAATGCAGCCGCCGCGGTCGGGATTCGACCCCGCGACCTTCGGGTCAGCAGTGGAGCGCCATAACCACTAGACCACCGTGGCGGGGCGATTAGGGCTTCTTCAAGTACGGACCTACAAATACTGTTTTTTCTGGTAATAAACAATCAGTTGAAAGTTAGCGCTAGTTCCGTTGTGTCTTTATCATCCGCGTCTGCTAGCGCTCTGATACGTTTTGATACATTTAACGCGAACTAGCCCAAAAATCCACTTCGTCAAAATCCTATGCAGGTTTCACAGATTATGCCAATATGAAAGGGGTTCAATAAATACGATCAAAGTTAAAAAAAAAACACTACGAACGTACACTGTGCCTTAACGTTGATCACATTTTCTTAATGTTGATTTTACCACAGAGGTACGCATACATTTTAAAATACCTCGAGGTAGCAACTAAGCAGACAAATGTGCAACTTAGACTGTTTAATTTTTTCAGTATGAAGAGCCAGATGAAGCCAGATGAAGAGCCAGGTGACGTCCAGCGAGCTTGCAAGTATTTCCGCATACGAAAAACGCTCGCGTTGCTTATTCTCGCAACGAAACGAACTACAGGTGCTACAGGCTGCCAATTTCATCCAGAATAACGGAACTGCCAAAGAACTCAAACTTATGGCGCCCTTGGCAGATGCCCACCAATGACGTGACTGGCAACGCGTCATCGTATGGCAAGAATAAAGCGACCCTACTTATCTGATCGCGCTGGCCTAGTGTCTCGTTGATAATCGAGGGCAAAGGTGCAGCTGCATACGCGCTCTGACGCCTGCAGCGGGCGACTAAGAGAGAAAAGCCCGAGAGCAAAGGGCCGCGGAAGGTATCTTCTTTTTTGTTTACTGTAATAATCGTTATCAAGTTAGTATTACTATATATTCAGTCAGTTACGATTCCCGGAAATTTCTGAGCTGTGAGAAAAAAAAAAGGTTTTCTTTTCCGGACATTTTGGAACGATGTGGGAAAATATTCAAGCCCTTTTACCAGGTAACCATACACCTGACTTTCAAAGTAATTTTTTTCTTGATCATATCATGAATAAGAGCCCTGCAAGGAAAGTCGTATAGTATTGTAGTAAAAGGTCGGATCCTTTGTATAATGACGGGCTATGTGACGAGTGTTGAGGGTACTCTCCTGTTTAGCAAAGATGGAGATGTAGCACACCCCCACCGTAAAAATGTTGCGCAAGCTGGTTGAAACAATGTGACCTGTTGTTCGTACTGATAAAAGTTATACAAGTTATACCAGCTTACCTTTTGCATGGAGTACACCAATTCACTCCATTTTCTTGGGTAAATTTTGACTGTTATCTTGTTTTCGCTTTTTATGCCCTGGTAATTAAGAAAACGATGAAAAGGGGTGCTTGTTTTACTTCGTTTTCTTTCTGGACCCTCATATCTATATTATCAGGATGATTAATGAGTATTTGCTTTGATTATTCCGTATTTGCTGAAACTTTTGTGTGGTCATTAAGTTAACGTTATTTTCACCTTTTAGGTTTATCTCCTTATCAAGTAGTGTGCCCATGCAAAAACGAGTGCATTTTTTTCACGCACCTGCATGATAGCATACACGACGACCTGCACGAGTCTATCCTAGCTTCGCACTCTTGCACAGGATCTATCCCGAAATTCAAACGCCAAACACTTAATTGCGCGCTTTGCCCAGACTGCCAGTTTAGAACGCATGCTCTGGCGGTGTCCCGCGTTACGGGCTAACGAAGTCGTTACGTCGTCTATGTGGGATGCTGCGCTACGCAGTCAGGATTTGGAAGCACAACGATGGACAGTCCAACGGGCCCGCGACGTGGCGGAGAGGCTAGGCCTATCTGTCCCTATGTGGGAGAGGCCCGCTACGTGCTAGTTCACGCCCCGAAGGACCTCAATAAAGTTTTTCCATTCCATACCTGCATGCTAGTTGCCGAAGAAAAAGAAGGGAGCAAGCATACAAGCAATTTAGCAATAAGGAAGGATACCATATTTTCTGTAAGCAGCATACATTGGTACGTTTAGCCGAACGAAATTTCCTCGTGGCTGTGAGATATGTGAGCTGAGTTCACTCTATAACGATTGTTTTTAAGCACGTGAATATAAAAAACAATGTAGGGGCATAAGGAGATGATGGGATGTGAAGTCATATAAAAATATCTGCTCTTGGTGGAATTCTATGCCAGGGAACATCGCACCCAGTTGGCCTCAGCGGAGCGGACTTGCCGAGCAGTTGGTGGCAGGCGAGCAACAGGAATTAGACGATCAGGTGGTACAATAAGGTACAACGGCACAGCACTCTCAGCTGTAAACAAGCATACTACCTTGTGCAAGCGCTATACTGGATAACAAAAGAAATTGTGTTGTCCCGGGCATAAGGGACAACAAAGGAATTTGACACCACATTCTTGTCCCTTGTGTTGATACAAGGACATGCTTGTTGTCCCTTAGTATTCTCTTCCATTCACTACCATGAACCATTGCCAACCAGCTTAATTTGCTGTGTTTGCACATATATAGCACACTTCGCTATAGTGAAGTAGCGATGTGTACCATGTGTGGCTTAGGAAGCGTGGAGCACCTCTTTCTGTCTGCACACCAGGTTGGCCGGTTTTTTGCGAACACGTTCGGTGCAGTCTGTAACGTCTGCCGTCGATTGGACTGCCGTAAGTACAAAAAGTACCTCGCGCGAGTTTGGAATCGCAATGGCGACCAGTTTTCCGAGTAGAAAGTGTGGGTCTGGTGTCTTGATTTTCTGCTTATATAACACGTTTTCGAATGAACTGCACGTAATATTCGTGCAACTGAGAAAATCATGTAATGTGACCTTTAACTTATACGTTTGGCATCTGGTAGAAACATTGTTTAATTAATGGCGCCATTGACATTTTAATTTACGACGTAATCGCTGCTATAAGGTATGTCACTTCTCAGCGCGTTGCGTCCGCGGTTCACACTTGTGCGCTTGCAAATGTGTTGTGTATTAAATTTCTTCTTTTCAGAGCGCAGCTCTTAGGGTGCCCGTTCCTGCGTTGAGCGGCGTCGCCGTCGCCGTTGCCGCCACCGTCGGTGGCGTAACCGATAGACATGAAAAAGTAACCTATAGACACGAAAAAATAAAATGAGAAAGGAAATATCCAGGATCGAATGGGATTTGAACCCGGGCCCCCTGCGTGGCAGTCGAGAATTTTACCACGGAACCAGGCTGGTGCTTGAAACTCACTTGCAAAAAGACCCTATACAGGTGTCATGCCGGGCAAGGAATCTCGTTAAACTATGTAATATAGCGTGAAAGAACAGTAAAATAACAACCTGTCATCACACAGTGCTAATTCCGCAACGAGTGTGTGGTTTAATGCTTCCCACCAACTGCAAAGTGCTCAACGATAATTCTTCATCGTCATCAGCCACATACAGCAAAAACAAAGTCACATAATACCTTACAGGTGTGTAGCGGGTACCTCGCTTATCCGCAGATAGACGAATAATGGCGTAGTGGGTGCTGTCCTACTTCACAAAAATTATGATTTGTGGCGTAGTCGATACCTTGCGGAAAGCCAAAACTTCAAACACAGTTGGCCTTGCCCCAACACGAAGCTCAGAATTCGCATTAAGCAGTATCGTAATCGTCGGTGATTTTTTTTTTACTTTCTCTACCATAGTTAACGTGCTCTCACTGAAAACCCATTAATTACGCCAACCTAATGACATGTACGTGTTGGGATAAATTGAGAGTATATATGACGGTATTTAAACCTCTTTTATTCATCAACGTAATTATAGGTACGCGTGCATATTGTGAGTTGGGACAATGTAATGATTCTGTTCCAGGAATTTTCGCGCTTCATCATTGCTCCCGGCGTAACTTCACCTACGTACAGTCAGCCGCAAAAGTTCACGGACCACGCGAGCGCGTGCCAAACTGCCTGTCCACTTCTTGGATGTGGGCGCGAAAAGACAAGGACGAAGGGAAGGAAGACACAAACACTGGCGCTACCTGTCTTTTAGCGCTCACATCCAAGAAGCATGACAGACCAACAACACCGTATCGCTATACCTTGCCTGTCCACGCCACCTAGCCATGCGCCACCTACCATTCACCGCAGCGCTGGGTTGGGAACGGTTTGCTTGTTATTCACTATAGCATATCAATTTTCTTCTGCCGCGCAGCGCATTTTTGTAAATATAGTTCGTGAATTGTTTCCGCGCTGATTGGCGCAGATCGGCAGTAAGGCGGTCATATTTTTATTTTGACAGCAGAATCACGGCGGGCCTCGTGTTCTGTGCCGTTGGGCAGATATCAGTTTGCACGCAGGGCTGCGACTGATAAAAGTTATGCTGAGATATTGCTCTCGAGACAGAAGCACGTAGCCATGGCTGCTGAAGAAAGTGCCGCGTCAACAAGAGAAAGATAGGGAATGTTTGCGTCCAGTGAGAAAATAGACAGGCCATCGATTAAGGGAGGGATATGTTTTGGCTGTAGCGCTGCCGTCGATCGCCACAAGCTGATGTAGCGGAAATGTCGCGAAGAGGCCGTTGGCCACGAGCTCGCGTGGCCCGTACACGTTTGTGGTTGACTGTAATTGGTTCAATACGAACTTAATGGATTCCTTTCGATGAATTATGTTTCTATCTTTTAAACCACCCGTTCAAAAAGGTCGAATAGAGCTTCTCGTGTGTCACAGGTACGTTCGAGCCGTGATAACAGTAGGCCTAGATAAGCAGCCTTGCGGCACCGAGTTAAAGCCTTATCTGTAGAACTATACGAATCGGAGAATACGAGCAGGATACTGCGCGAATCTTAGTTACCACTAATGCTGCGCTGCAGGTATGTTACATCTAGCGCTACGATATAGTTTTCTCGTTTGCTCGCTTTCGTGCAACCTTTTAGCACCAGCGTTATTCGCGTATGCGAATAACTAAGCACCTAAGCACCGAGATTGCTTAAATATGCCCTTTCAAAAAACTTGGTCGCAATCGTAGCTGTCATATCTGCGTTACGTAGGAGCAAACCAGCGTTGCATAATCCGCGCCGTAGGGGCTGGAATGCGTGATTCTTTTTGGAGTAGGAGAGAAAGGAGGGTCAAGCGCGCACGATAACAAATACATACGTAGAGGGAACCTCGAAACACCACGGCGGTAGTAAGTGCATGGCGTAGGAACAAATATTAAGATGCGCATGTGAGGCATATTTTTAAACTCGCGTCTGCATCCACTTATATAGAATAAGCAAAATATTTTTGCGCTCTATCAATATCGCACTTTGGAAACAGGATTCTAGAACTTATTCCGCAGGTCTACCCCGGCGCAAATGAGCAGGGAAATTTGACTAATGTTGAGCCCTAAGTGGACTGAAAATTTTTCTAGGACATGTTCCAGCTGTTCCTTTTTTTTTCGTGGTTACTGGGTATTAATGTATTTCTGCATCTGTTTCGTACCTTATAGCTATCTGGAAGAATACAAGATCTGGGTTTGTTAGAGGGAGCTATGTATGAACCAACAAAATCATGTTCTGCAGGTATTATTCCTGATTTATTGTTTGATAACTGAGAGAGAATCCACACGCACTCACTGATGCTATCGTGTGGGTCAAAATGCCCATTTTAGCACGATCTATTTTGCTTGGATTTGGTCTTTATTCCGTACAATAGCAGTGTGATGGTGGTTGTGGATCAACTTATCCCTCTGTCTTTTTTCTTTGTTCAGCGCCGACGAAGCTGAGGCTGTCAAGGCGGCCTGAAGGCAAGAAAATGACGTCAACGAGCAGATTGGTCATCGCCAGTGTGAGGCAGTGAATTGACTGACAACTCCTACATAGAGCAGTGAACTTCGTACGCTGTACAAAATAAAAGAAAAGAAGGAGAAAAAGAAAACATACCCTTCCAATTTCTTGAGATTCGTCGTTTATTTATTTATTAATTAATTTATTTATTTATTTATTTGCAAGAATCCAGAAGGCGTGGTATGAGCCCGTTCAGGATAGACATTCTGTAATTAGAAAAAAATATCAAATAATAACTATGAAGACAAACTCAAACTGGAAACTAAACTGAAACCAAGGTAAAAACGCAGACAAAGCTACTATGAAAATAGGAAAACAAACATCACTCGCCTCGCTGGCTCATTGGTTACGGCGCCCGGCTGCTGACGCCAATGACACGTATTCGACACCGACCGCGGCGGTCGCATTTCGATGGAGGCGTTATGCTAGAGGCCCGCGTACTGCGCGATGTCAGTGCACGTTGAAGAATCCCAGGTGGTCGACACTATCCGGAGGTCTCCACTACGGCGTCACTCGTAATTATATCGTGGTAATAGCACGTAAAACCTCAGAAGTTAAATGATAAAACAAACTCCGAACCTTCAGAAGCTCTCTCTACAAATGAAAAATAGGAGATGTTGCTCCCCCCAAATGCACACTGAAGTGTGTACTGTAATCCCCTTTCTAGGACGTTTCCATTATTTTGGTGATTAAACGTTTATTCTCAAAGCAGTGTACCGGGGCAAGCCCCGGTTCTTCTGAATGCGGAAGGTTTCCTCATTCCACGAGCCCTCTGGCCTTAGCTGCCTCCTTGGCCCTGGTGACAAACATTAAAAAAAAAATGAAGCACACTTGAGCTTCGCCTTCAAGTGCGAAACACGACGGCGTAATCGGGCTCCCATCGCATCATCTTCTCATTCGCTTGCCACGCTTCGCTTCTCGGCGGGCACCTCAACCGTGCCGTGAGGAAAGAAACGTTTGTGCGCGTGACATTTGGCGTTGTAAACTCTCCTGGAATGCCTACTGCAAGTAAACTTGCGAAATGCCCACTACGCTATAATTCATCATTTTATGAAATTAGCCAAGTACCCACTACGCGACCGTAAGGAAATTCTTCGCACCCACGCAGCTGCACACTTTGTTGATGCTGTGTCTAATAATGATCATTAATTATGTCTGAGCCCCCCGCTTTGTGATCGGTGAGCCTTTAAACCACTCGCTCGTTGTGCAATTCACATGGTGTGACACCTGCTGCGATTCTACGCTTATGACACGTAATATTACATTTGCTAACGCGACCCTTCGCACTACATTGCACCAATATATGTTGTTATTTTTTTTCCTAAGTAATTTCAAGCACTGCCTGACCGCACGCAGAACGCTTTGGTGCGATTCCGGCTCGAACCCTGGTTTTTATTCTTAGCATCTATCGCGAGTTTTTGCTCACAACAAGCGCCGCCGACATTGACACCGACAGCGGACTTTCTGCGACATGGGCGGTTCAACGCTACCGCGTTAAAACGGTAATTCACAAGGTGATAGCTTGTGGCCGCCATCTCAGTAACATCAGTATGGTTAAGAAGTTAAGGTCAAAAGAACATTTTGTTATGCTTAAACACAAAAATACAACGATATGTAACCACTGTCTTCTGTCGCTGTTGTAGCGTTGGGATATCTAGTTCCATGATCTAGTTGTATAAGCAGATGTGCGATGCCAGAAAAATATAAAGCAGACGGCTGTGAGCTGAATTCCTGCACTGCCTTGACTTTACACTGGAATATAATGCCGGTGTTGCAGGGTCACTTCTGATCTCGATCGGGCCTGATCCTAATCGAATTTCTTCATTGTGATTGGCTCCTTAACGCAAGCTGTAGAAGGGAGCCTATCATTGTTGAGAAATTTCATCCCGATCAGGCATAATTGCGATCAACAGTACACCATGTCAGAGCGACATAAGGTGCTTTCGGATGGGACCCGTTGCACGAAAGGTACGCTCAAGTTATTGCACACCTATAATTCCGCCCATGCAGCATAATGAGCAGTCTGAAGACTAGCGTATCCGCGCGAAACGATCGAACGGTGATTATAACTTGTGCGATTGTAACATGTACAGTATAACAAGGAGATCTAAATTCGCAGAAAAAGAGCGGTGCTCGCTTTAATGTGAGACTGTGAACGTAAACAAGTTCCCCTGGGCGGGTAAAGAGGAGAAATGAGGCTAAGTATATGTCAGCAACAACATGGAAGCAACATTAGCGCTCTATAAGTCAAGTGCGCATATTGCAAAACGCTCGAGGACCGCAGACAACGATAAAGAAACAATAGCATTTGTTTCTCTTTGTCTCAACGCAGTATCTGCCGTCCTTACACGCGCTGCAGTTTAGTATCAGGGCTTAATGCCAAGTCGCCTAGCTTTCAGTACTGCTGTGCGTTGGATGTGACCCCTTTAAAGAAGCACAAACGTGCCAAATGACACATTTCAGATGGCCGTGGCGGGCTCATCTCGTGAACATGCATCATTTACGAATGGAGCTGTAATCACAAACCATCTAAAAGCTTTCGAACAGCACCAAGCGAATGTAGCCAACAAATCATTCAAGCTCTGCAAAGCGTACGCTTCGTGCCCCGCACCTTGTATGTGAGCAGCATCGCTCCTGCGCACTTCTTGCGCTACCCAGCGCGGGGGAGATGACTTGCGAACCAAGGCCCGTATTTGCAAGAACGTCTCACGCTAGAATTGCTCGTAAGAGAAAATTTCAGCCAATCTTCGTTCTGGACGTATCGCTAGAGAAACCAGCTCGCCAATGTCAAAGATGACTTATAGGAAAGAAAAGCTTTGTGAATTAGGCCCCAAGTCAAGATTTATGATCCACGTTTTGAGAGAACAGCGATTTCCTCAACGCAAGAGACAGCGGCCTACACCTTTGTTTCCGCATCATGTGTCGAATAAAGTTCGAGCTATAGGCACTCGCAAGGAGTAGTTGCATCATTTTTAAAATTACATTCAGCACCTAAAAGCGTAGTTGCGAAGTGGCGTTATGCGATATCTTCAATTCGCTTTTTATGCACACAGCAGTATGCGCTTGCAGGAACCTATCAGCATGAGTCAATGAAATGGACGCAGTAAGCTTGCCGTCTAGGTGACAGTTGTGAAGAAGGTGTGGGCTTGGCGACCGCGGACAAACTCTGGGCAGCCAATCGCAGAGGCGTGTCCAACGTCATGGGCAATCCAGGAGACAAAAGACGCCCTCCGAAGCTCGACTGCCTATAGCGTCTGTTGCTGCGATCCCACTATCATTACGCCCCCTTCTTCTGGTTTGCACAGTTGGGATGCTTTATTTTAAGGTATGCGGTTGTGATGTAAGTGAAATCTCTCGTCGTCAAGCTTATGTAACTGCAGGCACAAGTGTGGACCGTAATGCTAAACCTTCTTCGCATAGCCCAATAAAATGCTAACCATGTTTACAGAAGTCCCTTTTGGTTTCGATTGAAATCTGATAGGATTGCCCGTCCTGGCATGCTTTTTTGTTCTCAAATCTCACTGGTTGACAAACAGAATGGTATTTTCAGCACTGTAGATGGTTTTAATTGGGCCAGGCTAGTGAAGCGCGAGAACAGTGCACCAGGGGAGGAGGGTTGTGCCGGTGTCTCCGATAGGTACGCATTATCCTTGCTTATCTTACATTGTCTCGTCGGCGGTGATGGGCAGCGGTTGAATAACGGATCCTAAGCGAAGACGATTTGCCAGAGCGATGTCGTATAAATGTTCAAAGGGCTTGACAACTTTAAACTGCCAGAAAAGATATTTATTCTACGCAAAATAACATCTATTCTCAGCGGCGGTTACGAATCGCCAACGCCAGAGAAATCGGAGTACATTCCCTTCGGAGTGTATCCCTTAGTTCAACGCAATAATGAATGCACGCTTGGTTCCTTGACTATAGCAGCATATTATCTCATTACTCAGCCTTAGCCATTACGCATGCATGCCCATGGGCAGTACACATGCTGCAATAACCATAGCTGCTCATCTCTTATCAGCTGCGGCAAAGGGAAGCAATTTATAATGTAGGAAGTCAATTACAAGCGAATTATGCTATACTTATGGGTGCAGCAGTCGAGCCTATTCACACCTTATCCCTTCTGCACCTCATTAGCAAAAGTAATATCCAAGCATGCACTCCCTTTCGCAGCGCGTAACCAGCTGATCTGCTTGTTCTTAAGCAACCCCAGCTCTGCATGGAATCGCGCTGATGATTATGTGAGATTGTTTTTTCCCGGGAACTCGGAGGCGTCCCACCTACCTTTTTTTTCCTCTACATTCGCCCAGCCGCAGTTCCCTTTTACGCTTCATTCCTTCATTAGGAGTTTAGCGGAGAACAGGGGCAGGTAATCCGGTTTCCTAGAACGCCGATTGTTCAAGCCCGTGTGGAAACTTCGACAGTAATTGCTGTTCGAGTAAAGTACACTTAAGTTCAACTCCCCAGTCGACATACGCGCGGTTTTTGCGTGCGTGTCCGCTTTTACCCCATCTTCTGTCATTCTCTCCTTCTGACATTCAAACATGATGTCCTATCACGAGGCATTAGAACCTCCTTATAGATGCAGGCAGCGCGGGTGGTATCCATTGGCCCAAATCATGTGAGAACCTCCCACACTGTCCTCTCTGATCCAGTGATTGTGTATAACAGGATTTCCATCGTTAAAGAAGAAAAAATAATGCAGTGTTATTGCGTCTCAGAACAGGAGCAGAGTGATAGATGGGTGAAATGAGAGAGAGAGAGAGAGAGGAGGGGAGGGGGGGAGGGAGGGAGGGAGAAAGGAAAGACAGGGAGGTTAACCAGAAGCAGTCTCCGGTTTGCTACCCTGGGTGAAATGAGAAGACAACAAAATCCAGGGACGTCAACCAGATTGGTGTCTCGTTCCATTTCGTGCACTCTAAAGACGAAATGGACGATTGAAAGAAAGAATAAAGTGGCAGAAGAGGACAAAATACTTCGCGCGCACAGCAGCGTGAGGACTCGAAGGGTCGTAGAGCGTCTTCTCAGGCATGTTGGTTTTATGTACACGCAGAAGTTACACGACCTATAAAGAGTCCGAGGAGAAGTTTGACGGCAGCAAAACGAAAGAGTGCATGGCTTCAACTGTGTCTCATATAGATGACATAAGTTGCACTGTAGCTCTTTATGGAAAGCTGTCAAAAGACATTGGTAAAAAACATACGCAAAAGAATAAACTCCAATGCAGTAGGTGTCCACAGCATGAGAGCGAGCCTAAGTAAACGGCGAGGCGAAATAATTCAAGGAATGCGAGGCAGGAATGTAGAACAGAATGACGATAATATACAGGCATATGGATGCTATGGTGCTGAAAAAGCAGATAGGTTGTTGTGTGGGTGTTTATTCTTTACTATTTATACATGAATTCCATTGCAGCCCCCAAAGGCGGGAGAAAAAGAAATTCACAGCATATCCACGGGTGATTGATGAAGAGCTTGGGCGAAGCTCCTGAAGCAATCATGGTTACACCGTGAAATCTTCAGCGGTTTCGCCCAGCAGTAATAAAAGCGATAGCCCAGTAAATTATCAAAGACGCGACAAACACTGTATATATTTATACAAGAAATTTTATTATTCGTAAGTGGTAGCTAGACGTGGCTTCCGTTCCCCCTTCATTATAACGGCTTTATGGTCGGTGAAGTGATGGATCGGTGATGGGTCGTAGTGGGATGTTTGCAAAGACCAAGTAGTGGGCAGTTTGCAAAGGTGGCTTCCGTTCCCCCTTCATTATAACGGCTTTATGGTCGGTGAAGTAATGTATCGGTGATGGATCGAGTAGCATGTTTGCAAAGACGAAGTAGTGGGCAGTTTGCAAAGGACCGGTGATGGGTCGTAGTGGGATGTTTGCAAAGACCAAGGAGTGGGCAGTTTGCAAAGGTGGTTACGCCGGACAACGGAGACGTGACAAGGTTAGACTAAGAGGAGCTTCGCCCCTAAAAATTCGAGGCCCACACGGAGCACGGAGTCCTGCACGGAGTCCCAGCGTAAGCTGTACTTGATGTAGGCGCCATGAGAGAGTTTACGACGGGCTTCTAAGAGCCCGTCGTAAACTCTCTTATGGCGCCTACAGCAAGTACAGAGCAAAGAGTGAAGAGTTTCCATGTGCACACAATTATCGAAGCAGTGTCAGGTGTGCTTTGTGATCCTGGATATACGTTGCGAAGTACCCATTACGCGTATACGGCAACATGTTTGCTCGTGGTTTCAATGAGCATTCTGATGCAATAACACACCCATGGATCCGTACAAACTCTCTTGATTCAATGGTACATTGTACAGGTAGTAAATTGAACTGGAATCTCCTCTTTTGTAAATTAAAGATGTACGCATTTTTCTATACCCAGAAAGATATGCCATTTGCCTCTCCAATTATTAACGAGTGCATGACAAGTCATTCTAAAGTATCGTGGTGCTACTGTGATGAGTAATCTCTTTCGTACATAACACATTCATCTACCAGCAACCATATATGGGAGATGAAATTCCTGGATAAATATCACTAAAGTAAATTAAAAACAAAAGTGGATCCAAAACAGAGCAGTGTGGAACTCCTGATGTAAAAATCTATATATTAGAAAAAAAAAGTAAGCATTTGCCATTCGGGGCAACACACTTCTTTGAGAAAGGCTACATTCAATCCACTTTGACATAGTTGCGTCAATGTGCAGTGCATTAAGCTTAAATGATAGAAGGGAGAGTGATAGTTCTAAAATCTAGGAACACACTTTCTACCTGTCCAGCTGCATATACGCTCGACATCATGTCACGATAGAACTCACCCAGTTCTGTTATATACGCCAGTCCCCTTCGCAACCTATGTCGTTCTTTGAATGACACGTACAATATGCTCATTTAAATGATTTATTTCTTTGTATAGGGTGTATTCAGGCATTTCACATGAGACTGATGTAGGTGCTTTTCCAATCATACGGTAAAATACTTGTCGATAGAGATTTTACACAAAGTAAATAAAGGTACATGAAAATTGGTCCTTCGCAGCGTTGCAGTAGACGCGGGGAAATTCAGTCCCTGCCAATAGATTTGCTCTCATCGATATCCTTCAATATACTTTCAGTGTCATTCACGCGAGTTCAAAAGAAAGCATAAGCGAAATATTTTTTGCAGCTGGACCAGTATGGCAGTTGTGTTTCGGTAAGAACACCGACAAAAAAGTCGTTTAGTCGAACACCGACTAAAAAAAGCTCGGTCTCTCTTATCTAAAATGAATTATCATACAAATATAATTTAACTACTGTGTCCCCAAACAATGAAAACCACAGTGCTTTAAGTGCTTCCAGTTTGATTCAGGACTTCTTTTCATTTTGTTACTCAGTTCAGTGCATTAGCCATTTTTAGCCCTTTTTTTAGCTTATATTCGCGGGTAATCTTAGTTACTTTTTAAATGAGAAGCTTATTTACTCTATTTTTAAATGCGTAAAGTGCCCTCTTCCACTTGGTAATAAGTTATATATCTATATATATATATATATATATATATATATATATATATATATATATATATATATAATATATATATATATATATATATATATATATATATATATATATATATATATATATATATATGTGTGTGTTGTTACTCTTGGTAGTTTGCTTGTTTAAGCCGGGAAGAACTTACTTTTGGGACATGTGCACTTCTCGAGAAACATGTTCTTGAAATTTCAGGACACCCCCGCCGAGGTGGTCTAGCGGTTAATGCTCGACTGCTGAAACAAAGGTCGCGGAATCGAATTCCGGTCGCGGCGGCCTTATTTCGATGGAAGCGAAATGCTGGAGGCAGGTGTACTTAGATTTAGGTGCACGCTGAAGAACCACAGGTGTTCAATATAGCCGGAGCCCTCCACTACGGCGTCCATCATATCGCGGTTTCGGGGCGTAAAACCCCAACAAATATCATGAAATCGCAGAACATATTACGTTACTCGTCACAGATAAGCACTTATAAAGGACTCCCGAAGAAGCTTTTTTTTTTTTTTTTTTCGTAGAAATTCTATCGTAGTCACATGTCTTGTAAAACTGTAGTTTCCTGCTCGCGGATAACTTGCCACGGTTTCTTTCCCTTCTGATACCAGCGTAGTATTAATACCTTAACACGTTGCCTTCTGATAATATTTTTGAATGCCTTAGCGTATTCCCGCAGCTTCTTCGTTGTACATCTTGTCTCAGCTGAGTAATTTTCGCCAGCCCTGTGCTAGGAGTCTTTCCATTTTTTTTTATTGAAAAGCCCTGCCTGGCACGAGTTGTACGAGGAAAATTAGAGAATAATCCTTCTTTTCTTACTTTCGTTGTAGCTTCCTAAGCGGTGCGTCCTTTCTACAGACTTAAGATCAATTCTTAGGCGGGTTTTGCAAAGGGCTTTTTACCATAATTTCGATTTCATCCCATGACTGGGGGTTAATTGTCAACGCCGTAAAAACACAAGGTTTTCTCTGTGACTTCTATTCTCTAAGTGGTTCGTCCTCTTCTGCCAATTTTTTTTTGTTGCATGAGATGTCCTATTACGTCTGACTATTCTAAAAATTTCTTACTGATGTCCTTGATCAGGTCCTGAGTTTTACTATGATTATCTTTCTTTTTTACTATGATTATCTTTCTTTTCCGTCAGTATGCTCTCATTCCTTTCGAACCTTGCTTCAATGCCGTTTATTTCGAAATATGAGTTTCCTGGCTGATTTGCAGACATTTCAACAGATCCATCCCTGGCGTGTTATGAGGGTTCTGGTTTAGTTCAACGGTACCCGCGAGTATTAGCCTAACAACAAAATCAAATGGAGCACCCTGTTGGAACGAAAGCGGAAACCATACAAGCGCAGTCTGCGTATGCTGCGCCCACAGTTTCCGTTACAAACACATGACATCGTGCGACAAGCCGTGAACGCACTCACTAGTTTCTGCGTTTCAAAAGGATAGTACTGACTAATGTGCATCAGAAACAGTAACGTTAGCATCACGTCAGCAAGTGCGGCATCCCCAAATCCAACGAAACCGTAGTGCCCTTCATATACGAGGCATATTCAGAAAGTAAGGGCCGTTGATTACACTTAACTATTGGAAGGTCAGAACAAGGTTGCACACACCAATGGCCATGTACCGGTTCCTTCTGCAGGCACTAAGGTCATTGTTGGGACCCAGTAATTGTAAGCTGGTCGGTGCATGCAGACGATGATGTCCGCGGAATTCGTCGCTCCCGCCAGTTAGCGAGTGCGTGCGGTGATTCGATTTTTGTGCGCGAAATGACGATCAGCTGCCAAAATTTATCGAGTTATATAGTTTACGGACTTGCAGCAATGAGTGAAGGAAATGTTACGCAATGACGTCAAGACATCAAAAATGGCACCACAAGTGTACATGTTTAAGAGCGCAGTGGAAGGCCCAGTATCCAGACCGATGAAATCGTTGAACAGGTGAACCCAGAGCCGTATATTCCTTCGGAGAGTTCGGCGGAGGGGCGGAGCCAACAACCATCCAAATTTAGCGGCGGCGCGGCGCTGTCCGCCATTTTGTGCCGCGGCACTGTAAGCTCGCGTTGGCGTGCGCCCGCAACGCTCCGTCTCTGGCGAACCCTTTCTTCAGCGACCGCGCTGCAAGCCCCTATTGCGACGTCCGTGCAGGTCCACGATGTTCCACGCAGCCGACACGTGCACGATCAGCAGCAAAGACACACCAGGTCGGTCACAGAGGAAGCATAAATGCCGACAGCGACGTCACGGGTACAGCATCACGAGAAACCTCGGCACGAAATGGCGTCGGCGGCGCGGAAGCGCGCCGTTGCCAGACTGGCGGCGAGATCAAAAGAGCGCCGAACTCTCCCAAAGGGAATATACGGCTCTGGGTGAACCTAGAACCGTGATTAGATCGACTACGACGATAAGCGCTCTGATTGATATATTTCCTTTTGTTGGGCGCTCCATGGTTTAAACGACTGTAACATAAAACCCCTGATATTGCAAATTGCGTGCTGTCTATAGGCGGATACAACTTTAGAAGTCCGCGGCATTTCCTCCTCAAAGGCGGATGCACACGATTGCTGTACCAATGGGCGCGCACGCCAGACTGACGTCATGAGCCGGACGGGCGGAGACCCCGCCTTCGAAGAAGATGGCCAAGTGCATGAGCGGGACTATTTCTTTAGTCACGGATGCGATCGGCTGCAGAGCTTCGGCCGTCGGGCCTCTTCGGACTTCTTAAGTTGTTTCCGACTATAGGTGGATACCAACAATCCTTAGAGGAAAGAATGTCCATTATCAATTTTTAGTTTGAAGCGCACCGAAGACGCGGACAAGGATGTGGGCAGGACAGATCTTACTAAGCGCTGTCCTGTCCACTTTTTTTTTGTCCTGTCCACCTATCACTGACGAAAGCTTTTCTGGAGCATGCACAAAGGAATGAACCGGTTCTGTCGCGCTGAATAGGGTGCCCAGTAAGCTTCTTGTCAAAGCAGGATGCACAGTATATAGCACCTGAGTGACTGAGAAGCTGCTGACTCGAGCAGCAAAAACATTACCTAATCAACGGTTACCTCACGAATTCAAAGCGGCTCGTAAATGGATGTGGCCAGCCCTCGACTCGGGATACAAATAGAGACGCGCTGAGCTACTCTTTTGCGACGAGTGACGCACATGGCTTTGAAACAATGTTCATTGGATTCTGCTACAAGAGCAAAAAAAGTGAACACCGTCGAAGCAAGGTAATCGCATTCAGAGCAAGGTAAGTTAGATAACTTGCATATAATAACCCATGGGGAAGAAGCCTACATAGTACATGATTTCGGATTCAGTTTAACACCCTGATGCACAGACCTTTTCGCTGGAGTTCGCTTTACTTCGGCCGGCAAGACGCTGCACACAGCCTCCTCTGACTACGGTGAGAAAAGCCCATTTCTTTACCGACAGGTGCAAAGTTTTCGGACACATTGGTAGCTTAGCACCGAGTGTCAAGCTTGACGTTGTATAATAATTGTACACGTATGAGAAGGTAGGCTGCATTAGAGCCGGCTATGTCAATAAAAGGTTAAATAGTTTCGACTGCCCATTTCCCCTTATATACATTCATACTGCTGGAAGAAACAGCACACTGAGTATTAGTCTACAAAGCACAGCCAAAGGAAAACGGGAACTCTGCGACATAGAATCAAATCTATCTATCTATCTATATCTATCTATCTATCTATCTATCTATCTATCTATCTATCTATCTATCTATCTATCTATCTATCTATCTATCTATCTACGTTTGTCGTATGCTTACGGCAAACATTCATGATGCCCTTCTTCTATCTCACTCTCAAGGGCATTTCTTTCGCTTTCTGGTCTGTATACTCACGAGTGTCACGCTGCCGTTTTACAGTGCCCTGGCAACGTGAGCATGCACTGGGTCTTTCTCCTTCTTGCCTTCCCCTGATCTCTATCTCCGTACAGCTATCTGGCGGGGTGCCCTGTCACGAGTTAGACTGGCCACATGTGCGTTTGTTTGCCTGCATTTGTACTTTTTCTCGCCTTCTTCTAGCAGGACGCCCTGCTAACCAGCAGGCGCTCGAGTTGCGCTTCGAGGCGGAAGAAAGGGCGCAGTGGTAACTTACGTCTGGGACACGTTCCCGATCCCCACTACGATAGTGACTCCATGGATTACTTTTTATTTCTTTCTGCATGAAGCTCTGTTCGCAATAATTACTTTGAATGAAGGTAATATAATTACGTCGCTTCATTTGTTGTGTGAAGATGCTGAGAGCTTCTGGGAAAAAAGTGTCAATAGGGATCCTGCATCTGCTTTTGTAATATTACAGCGCCATTGAGTATTAGGAACCCATTCACACCATAGGAAGAGGTTCGTTTGTTTAAAAAAAATATTAGAGTGCAATGCCACAAGTTTCGCAGTCGCGTTATACCAGTGATGTTATGGGCCGTGGCTATTTCAAGCACTTTATTAAGTAAGACGCTAGCAGTTTTCACAATTTGCGTTGCAGTAAGAGCCTGCAATCCAGAAAATAAGGCAAAAACTACAATTTGCATTTCCTATTCAGATGTCCAACTAAAGAGCTTTAGGTTAACCCAAGAAAGGCGGTACGACACCAAATGAACAGTTCGAACATGGAAACCTTCATTCTACAAGAATATAGATTGTTTTTCATGGTCGCCAAGGGCCAGCGATTCTTTTGAGCACCAGCTTGCAATGTACTCCAAGTGAAAGATGTTTCCATAATGTTCGAACACCGTATGAATCTTACAACCAACAAATTGAAGCAAGATCTTAACACTTCTGAACGTAATACGCTTTTAATATCGCAACCAAACATATTAAATAATTTGGTTTGGTGTTTACTGACTCCCTGCGTGATCTCAAATACCCGCTATCAGCAAGTAAGCTAGCACATGGAATTTCTATAAAAGTAACATTGGTTTTCTTGAAATAATATCAATGCGCAGATAAAGCGGATAATGAATGGCAATTACGAGAGCATGAAGTGCAAACATCCTGAGCACTCTTATATGCTAACTAACCACTCTGTGGGCTTGTTAGTTTAAGTGTCTTCTATTGACGGGGTTTGCCTGGCAACGTTCTGATTCGTTGCAACCATAAAAAAATTCCGGCAGATCTCACGCATCGTGGGAGTCGATTTTATGCGAAGCAGTCAGCGAGTAGGAGCCTATGCCAGATTTCTAGCTTTGAGCTAACCGTGAGAGGTCGATAGAAGTCTTCGTATGAAATGATTAGTTATGAGCATATTGAAAGGTTGCATAACACAGGCGCTCTCGTTAGAGCACACACGTCTGTTTTATTGCAGCGAAGTGCACGCTACAGTGCCATGACGTGCATAACATAAGTAGCGGCCACCGGCGTATTCGACAAACGCTTGACTCTAGCGCGCGGAGTCGTAGGCATATAGGTCGGCACTACACGAGAATACTTACTCAGACTCACTCACCCTAATTGTTTTCTGTCATCGTACTCACTCACGTTCATATTCACGTGTACTCACACCCATACGTACTCACTCACGTTCACACTCATATATACTCACACACCAAGCTATTCGCTTACGTTCATACTAACGTGTATGGAGACAGCATGCATGCATCTGGAGAGAGTTAACGTACGCCAATATCAAAGAACATTTGATATAGGCACACGTCAGTTTATTCTTATATGATTGAAATCCATTCAGGATTCTTCATTAGAGTGCCGCTTGTAACCAGTTGTACAGCTTCAAGCTGTAAAACTCCGCCGAGAACATTTCTACTGACATGAGTACTGCAAATATTCTTTAGTGTTTGGAATACGTTTTGCCAACCAATCTTTCTTGGTAGAGCCCCAATATTGTTAAGAGGAGTTGGCCGTATAAGTATACTTAACCTTCGACGCATACGCACTCCATACTCGGCATGTAGCTTTGTGTTTTCTTTTATCGTAATAATGGTATAATTGTCGCAGCCTCAGCATGCACGTGATCACGGTTCCTCTCTTTATTGTTTCGTCTTTTTTTTTAATGTTGCTTCTGTGTGGTATATTTCTTTCTTCAGTTTTATGTTCTTGAGAAACATCCTATAGGTATTCAACGCAGAAATTTGGGATAGTTGGTGGGCGTAGAACTAGCGCCCGTCCTGTTTACGTGTGTCTTTGTTCTGTGTTCGTTTCATTGCGCTTGCTAAGATGCAGAAATCCTATAGGTAGCATGCCAAGGCATGATGATTTATCTCGAAAAGAGAGAGATGGATCTCTATGATTTGCGTGCTTTTCAATCATTGTGTAGGTACTTTCATGCTTACATACATTTCGCAAAATTTAGGTGACGTCTTGTGATGTAAATGGAATGATTACATTATGTTAGCACGTTCATTCATTCAATTCGCCGTTATAGCGGTGTGGGAGCAACCGAAATGATACTAACCCTACTTTGGCAGTATGAACAATTCAGCAGCAAAATGCTTAGGTGGTGTCCTTCGAGTCACAAGGTGAGCTTACAGAACTTGTGTTCAAGGAAGCTCACTGACATTCATATACTCAACAGCGGCGCGATGACACTGACAACACGCGGAGAAGAAAGACGTTAGCAGTTCTGCTACATATGCGAGGCTATAACGCAAATAACTGTGGCACGAAGTGTGAGCATCGAATTCCCTCACAGAAAAAGTTAGCACACCGTTTGCACCTGTCCGTAATGCGCAGATATATCCTCTGGTTCGGCAAAATTGTGGCGTAAATTCTCAACTACGAAACAGATTCCAGATGTTTAGAGCGAAATAAATTACTGGAATAAAGTAATAATGGCATCGTTTCAACAGCAGCTGCTTATATTACTCCACCGAACGTTGGGTGCTGCGTTATCCGCTCGCAGCTCTAAGCCCTGCGAGCGGATAAGCACTCACTCCCTTACGTAGTCACTCACGCACATACAGCACATATCGCCCGTTTCAATTACAACATTCACTGCCGCGGTTACTGGTGACTGCTTTAAGCGTATGCCACTGCATATAGTGGCGACATCAACGCTGACCGACAGAATCTCGAAGCAAATTGTTTTCCTCTTTGCGGACCAAGCAATCCGCTGTGCGCTACAATTTATCGAAGGTATACGGTCTCGACAGCATGTCCCTAACTGAGAAGCTACAGTAAAGCTAGATCCGTGAGTCAACTGAAAGAATTTAGTGATGAGGTTTGTAGAACACATACGCTACCCCTGAGCCGATGCATTGTTTTCAGCGAGGTTTCCAGGCATCAAGGACGTCACGGTAGGCTCATCCGGAATGCCCTTTACAACATTATTTGGTTCAAGTCTCTTTGACTTTGTCAACTTCCCCGAAATCGTAATTCTTGGAGATTTACGTGCCAAAACCGCGATATGATTATGAGACACACCGTAGTGGAAGGCTCCGGATAATATCGACCATTAGGTGTTCCTTGACGTGGACTGACATTGCAGTGTACACGTGCCGCTAGTATTTCTCCTCCATCGAAATGCGACTGCCGCGGCCGGGCTCGAATGCGCGCCTTTCGGGGCAAGAGGAGAACGCCGTATCAACTGAGCCATCATCGGGACTCCCGGTACCGAAATGATGCCTTTTCTTTCACAGAAGACTTGACGTTCCGACAAGAAAATTATAACCAAAGGCCGTCTTTATCATATGAAAAGTTGGCAGTGCGGAATTTCCGAGTCGCACTCAAAACTTGATAGTAATTCTTTCTGCTTTGTTCCAACGAGCGCTACGTTACGGTTCGTACGGAAAATGAAGACGAGTTTCACGGTAAAGCCTGTCCTTTCTCTCCACATTGTTGCATACGACTGAGCGACCGCGTGCGTAAGCTGAACTACATCACAAACAATCGCAATCGGTCCTACGGGGACGTATAGTCGCTTCAGAGTAGGAGCATTCACCCTACTTTTCAGACAAACCCTGCATTTCGGATGGCAGCATTAAGTTGTAATGGGTGTAATGCTAATCTTTGGGTTCCATGCAACGTCGAGGCTACTTCTTTCTTCGGTGTTTTGAGTTGGTTGAACACCAGTTGTCCCATCGTTGCATGCGTTAATTTGGGTGTTTCTTGAGTCTCTTCCCGCAAACATAGCTTGAGGGGGAACATGAATTTACATTACTGATATGTTATGACATCACTCCATTGCAATATTGAAGGAAGTGCACTTCTCTTGAGACGGTGAAGGAAACAGGCAAACAAAATGCATTATTCAGCTGCGCTCCTGAGACATGTACCGCATCTTTAACCTATTCCAAGGTCGCAGGCCTAGTGAAAGTACAGGCGGTGATTGGCACCACACGAGTTGTTCTAAGCAAAATTAATTAAAACGTCCATGATGTCAGATTTTCTCGCTTGAATTATGCATTGCATATTTTAAAAAACTTACGCGCAAACTTGGAGAAAGCCGGGGAAATACCAGTGAATTCGGTGTGGCAATGAACCAGCGCGTGAGCTGTCGCACGCACTGGTTTATTGCCGAGATAAGAATACGGCAACGAATTTCATGTGCGCGCGTGAGAATGCAGCCACAAGCGAATCGTGGCGAAAACGGACCTGCCAAGAGAGTGTATTCGACTCGCCGGCCAGGCAGAAGAGAAACAGAAATTTGCCAGTCAAATGGACCTCTGCCCCATCTATCGTTAGCGGCTGCAAACATACCGTGTCCAACGCTTGGCGGCGCTGGCGTCAGTCGAAGCCGGTCGAGGTTACGCGGCGCAGCATTCGAGTTAACCGTGCTGACGGCTGTACATGTACACGACAACTCAACACTGGCCAGCCAACTAGTCTAATTGCTGGCATAAAAATACCCGTGATTGGAATGACGCTTGCTATAAAAGTAAGCGAGGTTTTGGTTATTGCTCTAAATGTGCTGCACTGAAAAGGAACCGCACATACTTCGCCCATAACAAGGTCTTCTTTGCGTCTGATTACACCAGGCCACTGTAGACACAAACGAACGTTAAAATGTGTACCGTGCAGATGCCATAAAAATATCGGATATTCATAGAGACATACACAAGCAATAATAATATGATCTATTACCGTGATCGCTACACTTTACGGGATCTTAAAAAAGGTCAGTGACTAACAGCGTAAGAGTTTTAGTGAATGACGATAAATATTTACCGTCGTACTTGCTGAACTGACGCTTACAAAACACCATAGAAAATAAATAATTGCGATATTATGAAAAAAAAAATTGGCCGCGTATCTGCGTGCTTCGCTGCAAATGTCGTCGAAAGACGATAGAGGAGCGTTGCGTTAGAGTTACTGTATATGCTACCTTTGGGTAGCAGAGTTGCGCATAGGTCTGGCTAGCAACCATGGCTATGTCGCGAAGACTCACTCCGTTTTTGCAGGCGACATGCCTACCGAGTCACTGGTCGACATGTTCGGCGTGTCGAAGACCGGTGATTTACTTTAATGTGAATGACTAGTGTCAATCCAGTTCGCTGCAGAGGCGCCATCGACAAATACAAAACTTGGCCCCAGCGTCAGCTTCTCCGCAACGCATGGTTGCTAGCGGCGTTTGGAAGACAGATGCGCAACTCTGCTACCTAGAGGTAGCATGTGCAGTAGCTCTACACTGCGTGAGATATGGGCGCTATCTGGCAATACGTCGGGAAACGAGCTTATGCAGAGGGCACGGAGGAGGAAAGTTCTTTCCTTCCGCCGTGGCAGAGAGCTTTCGTCGGCGCGTCGCATATTCAGCGCAGCCGCATTTTCAGCGCAGCTTAAGAAACTAGGGTCTTTAGAATTACGTATCTATATGTATTTTCTATTAAAGGAACACACCACCTAATACTTACCTAATGATGTTGCGCCTCAGATATGCGTAATATGTACTTTTTGATCGACAACGTTCACAAGTATGAACAGCCGTACCAGTTCAAGCTGGGTGGGCGGTAAGCAAGTGGTTCAACTTTGGCCGGGTGGCTGAATCGGGTGACAGACAGACAAACAGAAAGACAGACCAAAATTTCTGCGTTTAAGTTCCCCAAGAAAGACTATCGTCTTTAAAAAACGATTGTCGAAAAAAGCCCTGGTTTGTCGAAAGAGAAATTGTTCTATCTAAACAGTTATCTAGCACGAGTGTCCACCCGTGTCTATAATTGGCCGGTTGACGCTGCCTTCCTCTGAGCACAGGCAGATTACATTCATGTGTTCTGCGTCACTGTTCGACCGTCCGGTTAATGATCTATGGTGCCTGTTTCTGTTAACGTCTATTGTCCCTGCCGGCGGCAAGTTAGCTTTTCGTGCACTTTACTTTCTTCACATTTATATCCTAATTACTACAAATAATATCCCCTATACTTTCCTTGACATTATTGTCTGTTAGTTTCGATTAATAGTGTGTCTAACAAAGAAAAACGAGCCCTTAAAAGTCATATTCTTTCCTTCATTCATAGCGAGGGTCTCGTTCTGGCAGACTTCATGCTTTCAGGTAGTATGCGAGGGATTATTGGTCAGCTGCCAGCTCGTAAAAAGATCACATGCTACGTGACGCCAACAGGCGGAAATAGAGCGTTCCACACTCGCCGCCATGGCTGCGATCGACTCTGACTAACACTCCTAGGTTTAAAATGCGCATATATACCCCATAAAGCGGTCGGGAGGATGACCGCGGCCGTAGCTCAGTGGTTGAGCATCGGACGCGTTATTCAAAGGTCGCATTTTCGGTCCCTGCAGGCGGCAAGTTATCTTTTGGTCCACTTTACTTTCTTGACATTTATATCCTAATTACTACAAATAATATCCCCTATACTTTCCTTGACATCATTGTCTGTTAGTTCTCATTAATATTGATTACACAGGTACACAATGATGTCGGATAGCCTTATTTCGGTTTAAGTAGTGACCAGGCTGCACCCTGTTAGCACTCTTAACTCTCCTGAATATCTAATCATCAACAGTTGACTGTGTCGTTTGACCAAATGTTATGCACTACATGTCTTCCTATGACTTACGTGTAATTGTTCTCATCGAAGCTGTTGCGCAGCGAAATACGAAACGCGAAAGAAGCAGCATGGACAGGCGCACACTCTCAACTGATTTATTTCCAACTGATCACAGACTGCAAATAAAGAGAAGTGAAGCACATGCACAACAATTACTATCAGCGCACACATCATAATTCATTCACATAAAGCACTCACATAGGGTCATAAAGCATTCACATGATTTATGACGTCCAGGTGCTTCCACGATGAGCCATGCTGCTTTGAATAACATTCTTTCCCCGCCGCCTCGCGGCAGCTTCTCTCATGTGCTCGCGAATTTGGAAATTTCCGTGTGTTGTGAGCACAAAAGTGGCGATGCCTTCGCGTGGCGTTGTGGCACAGACGCCCTCATGTGCCTGCCTGTCCCATGCTATCCTCCTTGCAACGATGATGAGCATTGCGGTCGTCCGTTGTCAAATACAGAAGCGTGGTGGTGTCTTGGGTCAGTTGGTTTGGCTTGTCTCTGGGCTTCAAGGACACCGGGGGCAACCCCTGACGTAGGCTTAGGCTGAGCGTTTCTGGTCAACAGAGACGGGTCTCGAAGGCTACGCCTTTATGAACTGCATTAGACGGAAGCAATTCGAGAACATGAAACACGTCCAATGCATAGGACGTGTTTCGTGCTCTCGAATTGCCTGCGTGTATAAAACCGTGTATAAAAACATTGCGTCTATAGGCGAAATGCTTTTATGCATCCCTTCTTAGAAAAACAAGGTGACAGATATTTAAAGGGACCGACAATTGATTTTTCTCGACCCAGTTTTTTACGGCGCGACAGGAAGCTTACCCTTCGTAGCGTTTGTAGCTGCAGTGGTTTATCCTAAAAGCACGTAGTTGTTTTATTAGCAGTATTTTTCGATCTGAAAGGCTCCAAACACGCATGAAGGCTTGCTCCAGCAACGCTGAGAATTGATAGCAATGCCGCTAGCCCTTGTGAAAGCTGTTGTTGTTCTGCTTTCGCAGGAGTTACTGTAGCTATGCTTAACCACATTTATTTTGAGCTTTCAAGTCATTTTTGAAAATAGCAAGCTGTTACAATGAGATGATGTGGCTTTATACACCTTCTCGGTATTTGTACAGCGTTGTGCGCGCCTGCGACCAAGGTTGCCTGCGCCTGTGTCATGGATGGCTTTTCGCGGCATGGGATCATTACGCCAAGCGAAGGCAGCGCCACTTTGTTGCATACAACTAACGCAGGCCTATATGTACATTTTTATGGAGTAATATCTTTTAATATAAAGAAATGAACAATATTACAGTACTAACAGAAAAGTCATCGAACGCATACACCAATGAATGGTCACGTGACCGGCTTCATCGGACCGTGTATGATTTTGTCGCCAGAGGCGCCAAAGGTCATTTTTCGCGACTTTCAATGAAGAAATAAAAATATAAATCCGCCTCTCACGAGATAAACAGGGTTGGTTTGAGTCAATGCGACGGACAATCTTTCTATCAGTGCAGTCATCTCATTTCATGTTCTGGGCAGTTGTCGGTCCCTTTAAGAAGTGTCTGTTATATTTATCAGTCAAACGTTTTCCGGCCTTGAATATGAGAATAAATGAAATTAAATAAACTAAATAAATCGCTGTACAGCTTAAAATACAAATAGTTAACGAAAGTGGCAGCCATATTTGCGAGAGCCACTCATTGTTCTTCTTTCCCAGTTTACAAGGTGGCGTATCGGCATCCCACTTGCATCTCAATGTTGTTGGAGCCGCAAGCCGTACTTTCTCGAGATTGTTTGGACCGAAAATTTTTGCTTCCTGAATTTCCAGGTGATTTCGGAAGCGACCAATGCAAGAAAAAACACTTGGGATTTTTTATCGCATCATTGAAGGACTCGCGTCCCTTATAATCGTATTGTGGTTTTAGGACGTTAAACCTCAACAATTATTATTATTAAATAATTACTCGAGACCACTTTAAGTAGGATTTCATGTGGTTATTTCTGTGTCTGTGATCTTCACTAATTCTACTTCCTGTTAAAAAGGGTGGTCGGCGGTATGCGAAAGCGCCAACATCTCCTGAGAAACCTGTATTTTTTAAATACTTCCCAAGATCAACTTCTAATAGCGTTATACAAAACTAGGTCTTTAAAAATTGGTGGTCGGTTTTTTTAGCCTGCTACCAGCGGGTCTTTTCGGTATTTGCCATTTACCATCTGCACCCGCAACTTAAAAACACTATGCATAACTTGTTTATTGCATGTATTTTACCTGACACATTCTTTTTCTTCTGAGACACGTCGACATGTGATCGTATGCAAAAAAACGAAGAAGAAAGAAAAAAAAGAAAGGAACAAATAAAAAAAGAAGGAAAGAAAGAAAGGAAGGAAGGAAGGAAGGAAGGAAGGAAGGAAGGAAGGAAGGAAGGAAAAAAAGAAAGAAAGAAAGAAAGAAAGAAAGAAAGAAAGAAAGAAAGAAAGAAAGAAAGAAAGAAAGAAAGGAAGGAAGGAAGGAAGGAAGGAAGGAAGGAAGGAAGGAAGGAAGGAAGGAAAGGAAAGGAAAGAAAGAAAGAAAGAAAGAAAGAAAGAAAGAAAGAAAGAAAGAAAGAAAGAAAGAAAGAAAGAAAGAAAGAAAGAAAGAAAGAAAGAAAGAAAGAAATACTTCCGAGATTACCGACCCGATTTGAGGCCATACCAAACGGTCGCACTTGTGGTGCTGTTATGCAGTTGAGCAGCATGATGTAAAAGCGGAAGTGGCTTGAATATATCGCTTACTGTTTTTTTTTTCGCTTATATTTTACTTGATGCGTATGTGATGTGTCTAATGATAGTAATTTCATGAAGCTATTTCAACGTCTAGCTGTACATCTTACGGTTTATTTTGCTTGTAACATAATTCATCATTGAACATTACGCTAATGACTGATATGTTCGCGTTATACTTGTAGCTCTGTGGTAGACACCATGCAATGCCGTGGGTGAGATTAGTAGTGTTTATTCTGGCTTTACGAGTGCGTCTCAATGTTCCGAACATTTTTGTCAAATATCAGACAGAATGAATGAATGAATGAATGAATGAATGAATGAATGAATGAATGAATGAATGAATGAATGAATGAATGACACCTAAACCCGAGACCTTATAGCTACATTGGTTTTCCCTCTTTTAATGCTTCGTCCCATTGGTGGTTGGTTTCCATCATCCGTAGGAAAAACACCTGTACGTTCCTATTTGCCTCAGACATGACGTCTACATAGCTGAGAAGTCCTCATCAACCACAGAGGCTACTGAAAAACGTACTAGATAAAAAAAAACATGTTGGTATGTTATTGTGTTAGTGTGTATAGAGGTGGGAGGGTAATCCCAGTGAGCGGAGATGTGAATATTTGTGAAGCCTACACGTAGCCGGTGACGTAACCGATGCCAGAGTGTTTACAGAAGTGGGGATACATTCTGAGCGTCTCTTGGGAACAACGTGCCAGCGCGTATCTCACAGAACCTGCGAACAACAGCAAAAAAAGAGAGAAAATTTTCCTACTTAAACGCGCGAAGCAGCCATAAGCAAAAAACAGACAAAAAGAAACGCTCATTTCTCAATTGGATGTCTGCGCCCTTTTGCGTACTCACGCCATTCTTCTCACAGTCTTTCTGCCTCCTGATCACGGGAGGGCAGGGTAGGCGGACATTGTCTGCTCAAGGCACGTTATCTGCAGGCATAACGCGCGCGGAATACTTGTTCGGCCCGCGCTCCGAGAAAACGACTCGACCCGACGGATTCTTTTTTGCTTTTCTTTCCTGTTTTCTAACATGTCCTTTCTTGCTTGAGAGAAAGGGCTAATGGAGATTACCGAATACCACAGAAGCTTTTTTAAGGTTTTTACGACGTCACCCCTTAATTCCCACGCACTGTTTGTACTTTCTTCGAGCGGTGGTCGTTCATAAGTTTAATTAATTTTGCTCGATATACTGCCTTAGATGCATTGTTTCGCGCAAGGTTCGGCTTCATTGTGAAGGCACGTACGCCCGAAGGAAATGCATTTACTTGTATGCGTCATGATAGGCAGCGAGCGTTTCGGTAGCGCACTATTTGCTTCAACATACTAGACTCGTATAGTCAGTGGGCTTTACCACGGCGCCAGTACTGCGGGAAAATTACTAGTACACGTATTCGAGCAGCCCTGATCCATTGCTAGGCGTGGGAATAAGCCGCAGAATCAAGGCTCTCAGTAAACAATATGTTGCCTTTATTACTGGGTGTATGTTTAACGTTAAGCTTCTTTTTTCTCTGCGAGATATCCTCGAAGAAAGAAAAGGCTCTAAGTGGGATACAAAGTCAAGGATGCTGGGTTTCGCAGTTGCAGTCTTTCAAAGTCAGCGTTCGCCACATACCGGGCGCGCCTGGACGCAGCACGTCCAGGGTCAACAAAGCAAGTTGTAACATTGAGGCGCGCTGAGGATCTGCTCTATAGTTCTGAAATTGTTGCGATGCAGTCTCGCACAAGCCCGAACAAGAAAAGAAAATGTCCAAGAACTTTTGTTGCGTGCCGAAATGCGTGTCATCGCGGTGAAAAGGCAGCAACGCATCGTTTCCCGATTGAGGAACATGAAGCGCAGCGGAGCACGGCGTGGATTAGAAACTTGCACATTGGGAATGAAGTGACTGACACTACGCGTTTGTTTGGAACAGTTCACTCGCGAAAACTTCTTTCTTGTCAGCGGATTCAAAGACCTTTACTACATACATACGCATATATATATATATATATATATATATATATATATATATATATATATATATATATATATATATATATATATATAATAACATAATATCAGTTATTCTGAGCTTTCGGCCGGGGACCGGCCTTTATCAATGATGACATTATGACGTTGCGTTGGGGTTTAAGTACAGACTGTCGCAACACAGACACAGATGCATACACCGTCGCGATTCATTGGAACGGGACAAGGGGAGGGGCCAGAACAACAACAGCAAAAAAAAAAAGAAAGGGAGAGAGGGAGGGAGAGACATACATACTGACATACAGTGTCGCAATTTGTTAGAACTTGACAAGAGGCAGAGTCAGAACACAAACAAACAAGAAATAAATAGGAAATAGACAGGGCGAAAGAGACAGGGCTACGTATGTGGCTCGGGAAAAAAAAAGTTAACGAGTGACAAAGGCAAGCACGCGATTACCGCGCTAAAAGGGAAGGTCCATACACTTCGGGATGAAAGGGAAAATGGTCACGGACACCGGATGTCAACGCACAGCGCGTGTGCCTCTGTTCAGCGTGTTATATTGTAGAAGAGCGCCAAAAGTCGTTAAGTGCGTGCCCACCCGTGCAGCTGAGGGATGGGGTTCGGTGTGGCCATTGAAGTCGACCGCTCACCTCGGAGGTCTGTATATATATATATATATATATATATATATATATATATATATATATATATATATATATATATATATATATATATATATTATTCATTAAAGTGTGTGTGTGCCTGTATGCGTTCTAATATCACGCGGGCTTCTCGAAGAGCAGAGCGTACTTTCGCTTAGGCAGCTGCGGCTTCAATTAATTATGCGCGGTACACCAAATTCGATTACGTTGATTTTCTGGACCAGTCTTATTTTTATTCATGATCAAAATCATCGAGAGCAGTATTCTCGCCCATGTAATGCATTTGTGCGCATGGAACGTACACTCTAAGAAAAAAAAGAGTCAAAAGAGGGTCATGGAACCGTGACTCTCTTCGGTCGTCCATGTGACCCCTTTTGGAAGGTACAGGCAGAGAAAAAGAGTTAGCATATTGAAAGGAGTCACTGGACGCTCCTGAAGCGCGTTTCGATTGGCTTCCGTCATGAAAGAGCCGCCGTATACGCCATACATATCGCGCGCTTGCCCTTTGGCGCCGTTGTGGCGCGTTGCTCGCCGACGGAGACGCGGTTGGCGCCGGGGTGGCGCGCCGCCGCTTCCGCCTTTTCTCGCAGTCGTCAGTCTCAGTCTCCTCGTCTATTGGAATGCGTTGCGTGGTTTTGTTGATAGCGCGGGTTGCGTGTCTTGAAGTTTCATCAGTTTCATGTTCATGCGCGTCTTCGGTGGTGTTGACGCCCGCTCCGTGCACGAAGTGACGCTTGGAGGGCGGAATATTCATGGAGCTGTGGATACAGACAACAGGCGCCAGTTAACGGTGAGTGTACTGCTTTCGTAGGCACTAATTATACAGCTTTAGCTGGGCGTCTGCAGCAGCTCTGCGGAAGTTATCTGCCAGCCATTTCCAACAGCAGCCTGTGTCCGCGGGGCTGTTGCGGATGCCCAACTAAAGCTGTCAGTTGACTAGTTGCCACCGTCATGCGCGTTGCTGTACAAACTCCCTTAAAGTGAGCGATGCAAACAATTATCAAGGGTCATTTCTTGCTGATCGCACGTTGTGTCTGCACTACTGAAGGTGCAAGATGTCGTTTTGAGATGCACTTTAGTCTACTTCATAATAACATTTCCATCGACCTTGAGTGTGCTGCGTGCTTCCGCGCGTGGGAACGTGAAAAAAAAAAAAAAGAAAGCCTGGGTACAGAACGCTCAGACATACTATATATAACGGTTTTCGTTGGCTTAAAGACGGTAGTTTGAGGTGCACATATAGTACGGTGGCTTCCAGAACGTACGCGGTAGTCATTCAAGTTGGACACGCCTCGCCGGTAAGGCGAAAAAGCTAGAGACTTTCGACGGTGCCCGTTGTTGCGGCCGCCGCCGTGCACTTTTTTCATTCGTTACTGTTTGCGGTTTTCATGGTTTGCCAACATCTGCGATGACGCTATAACAGAATCAAGTGAGTGTACGCGATTGTGGGAGTTATGTGTGCTAATTCTAGCATATGACATGTCTGATCTAGACGTAGACGGCGTGTCGCTGGGTGTCTTTCGGGCCCTCGTACTCGCATGTGTTTATCTGAGTATATGGGTTACGTTTGTAAAACATGCGGTCTGTAACCGCTCACGCCGTGCCCCGGACTGCAGGAGGATGTGCTTGGGTGTCGGGGTAAGGCGGCGCAAAACCGTGTTTATTCTGAAACCAAATTTTGAAGCGATTTCTCAGAAAAGAAGTGCTTTCATTCGTGTATAGCCAGTGTGTATTGCGACACGAGGTTCCCGCTGCCTTTTACGTGAAAATTTGTTTTCGTTGCGAAATTCGAACTAAACACTCGTGGCAGATGTGTGTACAATAACGGTGTGTTGAACAAAGGGTGGTTTTAAATACAAATAGTGTGTGTGTTTTGGTTATTCCCAGAATCCTGGATCACTTCTCCCGCCTCTTCACTCCAATTGACAGCCACACTCGGGGAAACGAATGTGCCGCTCTGGTCTGGCGCCTCACCGCTCGTGATGGGAAAATCAACAGCGGCGTTCGCCCTGTCAACGAGGCAGTCGGTCCTACATCTCTTTTGGTTGGACAAGACGACGTAGGAAAAGAGGTGAGTGAAACCCACGCAAAGGAGCCTAAACCAATTTCGTTTGTTGTTTAAGAGGCTCACATCATCTTGTGCTGCAAGTTTGTCGCCAAGTGACGTGTTAGAAAAGGTACTATTTGCAAGTTGTATTTTACACGATAACGGCAAAAAACTTGGTTCCTTACTTACGCGTTTGCATTTGTTGTTTTGTTGTGAGCCTTCATTGTGCCTATGTGAACCACTTATTTTGTAGGTTTCGCAATCCTTTACTGCAATTTCATTTTCTCATCATAATATCACGTTCTGCTTTTCAGATACCGTTTTTCATGGTGCTCACGCTGAACAGGAGCGACAACCAACCTAGCAAGCCACAAGTCTGATGCCTCCAGCCGTCACCACTTTTTCATTTATTCTTAATCATACGGAATAAAGATTGAAACATGATGCCTATTTCTGCAGTTTATTTTGCACTATAATGCACTATGCACACCAGTCACACATTTTAGTTGGCTATACTCATAGAAGCATGTAAATGAGGAATACCCAAACTTCTTAATTGGAAATGAAAGACCATCTGTACGAGCTTTCTATATAACTTTGCTGGAAAATTTGTGTTGTTTCGACGAGTTTTATTAAAATAATGCTAAAACTGAACTATTCTTTTTTTGCGGTCGCTGGACAGAACGGCAAGTATTATTGGACTTGCTTAAAATGAATACTCCATTATTTTCAACAGTAGTCGCGCAAAAGTAGAGCAAGGGTCCAATGAGTAGCTTAAAATACTTGTGGAGTCGCTTGACGCTTCGGTGGGGGTCTCTTGACCCCCGTAGGAGCGTTACCGGCAAGAGTCGTCTGACTCCCTATAAGTGGTAACGTGATCCTTCGGATGAGTGTCTTTCCACTCTTCCTAGAGGGTCAGGGGACTCTCCTAGAGCGAGCCGACCCTGACCCACCAAGAGAGTCACCGTGACTATTTAAAGAGAGTCCTATACGTGGCAAGTCAGAACTCTCCGAAAAGAGTCACGCATACTCTGTTTTTTCTTAGAGTGTAGTATCGAAGCCTGAAGTAGATCCATGGGGGACACGCGCACGTTATTCGTGCTTTGCTCTGCGGTGTATGCAGAAAATGTTGTGCTCAGGCTCAGTGAACGCGGCTCGGTGGCAGCTCATCTGCTCGCAATAAATATAGGAGCAACTGCAAATAGCGCTTGTTCCACACTGTAAAAAAAAATTACTCCCAGGTGGGAGTAAAATGCTTGTCCTCTAGCGACCCCCCCATTCGGAGTTTTTTATACTCCGGACTTCCGGAGTAAAGCATTTACTCCGGCTGGCCGGAGTTATTGCGTGGCGCCTCCGGAGTGTTTCTGCCGCTCCTTCACTCCGGCTGGCCGGAGTTATTGCGTGGCATCTTCGGAGTATATTTCACTGTTCTTTTACTCCGGCTGGCCGGAGTTTTTGCGCGGCACCTCCGGAATATTTTTTGCCGTTCTTTCACTCCGGCTGGCCGGAGTGACTGCGTGGCACCTTCGGAGTATTTTTCGCCGTTGTTTCACTCCGGCTATCCGGAGTTTTTTCGTGTCACCTCCGGAGTATTTTACGAATCTCCTTACTCCGTCCGGACGGAATTTCAGTGAGATGCATCGGGAGTATTCTTCTCTTTGCTTCGCTGCTACAGTTTCTTCACTCTGTGCTGATCGTGTCACGCGTTGGTTACATAAGGGAATTGTCATCAAAACACTGCAGAGTCACTGTGTACTTTTATCCACAGACCTCTAGCAGATGAAAGTCAAGAGAACACGTGAGTTTTTATTATTTCATTTATTCACAATAAGCTGCAGTTTTCTGTTCATGAGCCAGCATTTGGGAAAGCAATACAAGAAACAAATATGCAAAAGGCCACCAAAAAAACGAAGCAGAAGTCAGATCACGTGAAACCAACAGCGCTCAAGTTTTAAGCGCAGCGTGTCGAAATGAAGCCCAGAATGCTGCAAAAGAATGCACAACAAACGAAGGAAGCGTAGTCGCCGGAAACCATCCACGACGGACCATCCATCAGATTTATTGACGACGCAAGGATTCAGCTGATTTCTTCCTGCATAATTTAGCAAAAAAGTAGTACATGAGAACTAAGTCATGCCACAAACACGAAAACTGAGGACACTGAAGCCACAGATACTCATTAAATTACATACAGGGTGGCAATCCATGAGAACACCCAGGTTCTTACAGCATAGTCAATACTAAAATTAACGACAAAGTTTGACAGAGCAGCACTAATTAAACGGACCACACAAAGTACACAATATCACAAAGAAGTCAATATAAAGAAGCACATCCCACGTACTCTAGTGTCAGCAAGCCGCTCTATGATAAAAACACACCTCCGCGCCGCGAACAAAGTGCAAAACGCGCGAAACTTTTCCATACAATTATAAATCGATACCTCTACTTCTGCTCAGTCTTTCAAAACTTTCTTTTTCACTAAAATGAGCGAATTTCAGCACTCTCGACGAAAGTATCACGAATGCCTCTCCCGATTAACTTGCTAATTTTATAAAATATCGTTACTGGTTATTACAGTTGCATTTCAATCTGTTCTTATCGTCCTACTTCCCGCATATTAGGCGCTTCCAGTTTTTATGCTTACGACCGCTCCATAAGAAAAGCGTTCCTCTATTCTGCTTTCCAAAACAGGCTTCGAGGCAAGTTGGCGTTGTACCTTCCTTTCTTAATTTGCTGCGCCCGCTCTGTCATGAAACTTTTCGTAACGGACATTTTTCGGAATAGTTATTGCCTGGTAAGACGACGATGTGTACACAACTACTGCACTTAGAAAAACACGTCGATCCACCTCGTAACGCTTGGCCCAACAACAACAACAAAAAAAATGCAGCCTCGCTCACTGCTTCGCATGAAACCGATTCCCACAAGGCGTGGGATCTGCCGAATATTTAATACCTTGTTACGCCTGTATCGTAGGAGTAGACATCGTAGGAGTATCATGTAGTGTTTATTGCTTTCTTGTAAAATTAGATAGCCAGCACCACAACCACAATTGACGTTGCACCAATATTACGCCTGCGTAGTGTGTTCTTCCAAAGCAATTTATAGACCTGGCGTGGCTCAGTGGTAGAATACTTGATTGCCACGCAGAATGCTTGGGTTCGATTCCTGCTGGGATTCTAATTTTCATCCTTTCCATTCGTTGAGATAACGCTGCCGGTGTTGGTTTTCCTTAACGCTTTAGCATTTAGGTGAACAATGTCTCTTCTCGCCGTTCCTGGGTAGATATAAACTGTCTATCACCTGTGGCACATACCCGTACACCGCGTCCCGTGGTAAACGGGTATGTGCCACACGTGTCTAGTGGAAAGGGTTTGACGATGTACGCGACAAGATTTTAACGTTATTCATGTCATTACCCGGCAGTCATATTCGTCAAATCCTCTTACCCTCCCATGCAAATTTTGGTCCACACCAAGTTAAGGAGGCGATCATGAGAGCACCCAGACGTAGGCGGCTAGATAGATAGATACGTAGATAGAAACGCCCAAAGTGCCAGAGGTTCGCTAAGAAATGCTTCGCATTTAAAATGCAGCCTCGCTCACTGCGTCGCATGAAACAGATTCCCACAAGGCGTGCGATCTGCCGAATATTTAATACCTTGTTATTCTGTCAACATGTTAACATTGTCTCCCAACATTTGAAAAGGAAGCCCTACGTCTGTTATTCGATCTTCGGCTTTCTTTACGCAATGCTTCGCCGATCGCACATGTTGTTCCTCCGGTGTACATCTCGCAAACTCCTGTTCCCGTTTTGCTTTCATTTTCTTTTCGATGCGTCGCGGATTCTAATATTTCAACACCTATCTTCAGTCTATGTATTTCATGTAGCTTGATGCAACGAGGGCCGTCGTTGGCGGCCGGTGCGCGAACAAGGCCGTCGGCGACGGCGATTGCAGACGGGAACCGATGGAACTAGATCTACTCCCCAGCTTTATCCTTGTTTGCATAGCTGTTTGTGCCGCCTGCAGTTCAGCCCGTCTGCTCGGGCTTGGTTCCCGGGGCCTTTCGGCAGCGCAGGACACAAGGGACGAAGCGCAGCCAACATCCAGCACCGCGTCCCCGCAGCTAGCGCCTGCTCCTTTCTGGCACTCACATGCCATTAGTCCGCGCCTCCACCCCCAACCCGTTTCTGTGCCAAGCGACCCCTGCCTTCCTTTCGCATTCCCCGTCACCCAGAAACTGGTCTCGACACCCCTCTATCCCTTTCTTTTATGGACGGACCACATTCTCCGAAGTGTCAATTACATTCCTACATTGATATTTCGGATGCCACTTATCATATGAAATAATTTTTTCGCCATAATGAGCACGTATATGCGTTCTAAAAATCTGTACCAAACACATTTCTCTAGCTCAATTCGCTAAATATATAAAAAATTAATACTGGTTTCAGTTTTTCATGTCCTATTAGTTCCGTTTATATGAAAGATCAAGAATATTAACACTTAATGATAGACCCCGACCTGGCGTATATTAATATCGAAAGCGGACAAAAATTACCTTTTATTTATACTAACCAGGCCAACAATATCTCTTTACCAATTAGATTTACTTATCACTTAATAACTCTTTATTGAATTAACCCACAACTATGATGTTTTCCATGAATGCATATCGCTAGGGTCACTCCGCTCTGCGAATATTACAGTGCTGTGTTTAAGTTACCGCAGTTATCCATATTTAAAAAAAAAAAGAACACCTAGTCCAAACAATGTGTTTTCTAAATTTCCGCTGGATTTTTTTACTGCCATCCTGTAATGCCAACCTAGTCTTCGTAATCTCTTTGGTTATCAACATAACAGTACCCAATTTTAGCACTTTTCGAGAAAAATGACGCAGATAATTCAACAAGAGCTCACTCACCAGGTTTGCGCCGCACCCGCGACCGTCCGCTTGTTCGCCACTCGCGAGATCACAATGTGTCGTTTGCTGCACGGCACCACCACGCGATTAGGGCACCGCAACTTGCTGCTGTCGATGAGATGACAACCTTCGTTGACGCTTGTAGTCGCTTGTAATGTCCGCAAGGTGCATGGAACGATTTCCTTTTTCCGAACGCGGCCGAAGGCTTCGGACAATCCTCGCTGCACTATGACGCGGACACACGCACTTCAGGCCGGGTCACTAGGGAGACAGGGGATTGGAATGCAAGGCAAGCGAACTCGTCGGACGGGTTGGACGGCCGGCGGCTTGTGTCGTCAAATTCTTGCTCGCAGGCCTGAAAACCTGCCTAGGAGGTGTTGGTGGAAACCGGTCGGCCGGCGAGGCTGCCTACGTCACTCCTCCAGCAGCCAATGAACGTCGCTGAGCGGTGCCGCCGACGTATTTGCGGCACGTGCACCGGAGTATATTCAGGGAATGGGCGCCTTTTTCCTCCCATCCATCGGCCGCGGGAGGAGAACGGCGGTGAAAGAACGTATATACTCCGGCAGATTCCGATGTGTTCGAGTTGGGGAGAGGTCACCGGAGTTAGGCGGGAGCATCATCCCCCAAGACCTCCCAGCTGGGTACGTTTTCGTTTACAGTGCAGCTTTCGGAGCATCCGACCTGCGCACTGCACTGCTAGTTTGCTTTCCGACACTGCGCACGCAAGTGCATTTCGTTGCAATAGATTCGTTTCCAAGTGATGCACTTATACTCAAACAAACAGATTTCCTAAAGATAAGCCCTCGTCAATTTCTGGAAACCTAACGCGGTTAATTAAATCTACAAGCAATGAAATTCTGTTCTGCTGAAAGTGCCGCTGTGCACCCTGGGTATCGTAGCCATCTTTGTTTATCTGAGCAGTGTTGCCAGCACAAGCAGGAGCAGCGAATACAGAGAGCACTCGCTGCCGGTAGCTATAGCGAGAAACATCAAGCATATGAGGAAGAGAGAGACGTAAAGGTTATTTAAGGAGCAGACGGTGATGGTCATCCGTGTGTTCTCTCGCCGCCTGTCGCGCTCTGTCCACCAGTCGAAGCTCTGGGCTCAGTAAAGGGTTGGGGTATCGGGGGCATGTTGTGCGCACACCCCCGTATCATATGGTGGTGAGTGCACGGCGCTGGGCATTTTTTGCACGCGTTGTCATAGCATGTCGGATCGCATACGAACAGTGTCCCGTGCTGAAACGTGTCTGGCTCTCGTCACTTTGTAGTGCGGTGGTGACATTTTCTTCTGTCAAGTCTGTAATTCGCTACAATTTCGGTGTGTCCTCCGGGTATGCCTCCGTCCTGGTCCTTCGCGGTGCGGATCCCCAACGGCTTAGCCCGAAGAGTGCGCTCTCGGGCAGCGGCATGTGCCGCCGCATTCGTCGCGACTCGCGAGGGACTCATGTCCCGGAGTCCGGAGCATATATACGTCCAGGAGGTCCTTGGTCCTTTTGAGTGTTTCTGAAGCCAAAACACTTATCTTTCCGAGTTGGTAGCACCTAGACGCCGTTTACGAATTCATTATAACCACTACCTGTTACGCCGTCTCTTCGGACAAATCCGTGCCCTGGATAGCAAACAATGGGGCCGCGAGCTGTCCTCCACTACCTTTTGTCACGCTGATTGTCACGCCTCCATCCTTCTTCTTCACGTCAATAGTGCTGCTCACAACCATACGGGAGATTGGCCTAGAAATTGGTGAATTATTCTATTAGGTCCAATAAGTTAACATTCCTGGGCTGATATTATTAAATAATATTGTGAAGCAACGTTTAGAACCCTCAGGACTCTTTTATTGTCTCGAGTATGAGCCCCATAGCCCAAAATAAGTGGTGATGATATGTACATATGGGCATATGAAGTGCATAAATAATGCTCACATTATATGCATTTGAACTACAAATGATCAATACCGAAATACTTATAGCCAAGAGAATTTCGCAAGACATTATTTTAGACTCTATGAGAAATTCTTTAACAGCTAAGCGAACTTCCATGTGGCAGTATCCGAGAATATACAGAGGCCCCAAATGAAAGAATGACCGGTTCTGGTAGTCCCAGTCCTACACTTTCGACTACAAGATAGAAAGAAGTGGTTAATCGTTTCCCCCTCATTACAGAAAATGCAGAAATTCAGGGAGAGAAAACGGCAACGTAATTTCGGTATGGCAACTTCCATCATTCTTGAGTTGCAGAAATCGGTACGCCAAGGAAATAAAATTTGTTTGTACTCTGAAGAAGCAATCAAAACTACATGTCTGACCGTACTTTTCTGAATGCAAGCAAGAAACTCTCGCCGCTGTAGCGTGCTCTGCTGGTGGGAGAATACGAATGATTGGCGCGTAAAGCGAGGTCTTTGCAAACGAATCGGCATGTTTGATTTAAAAACAAAGCTTTGTGGCTAGGTACCTAGATTAAATGAATGCATTGTAGATGAGCGTAACTAGTAATTCAAAGAGTTTTATCACAAGCGAGTCAAAAGATGCGGAAAGTGAACAGCACACAGATAATGGGTCGCTTAAAGTGTTTTAATTTGTGTAAAGCTAAAATTACTACAATAAATTCAGCAAGGTAGATGGGGACAAAATCAGGCAGCAGTAAATAAAAAGATCAGTCCAGTTCAGAGCAAAATACTCTTAATGCCATGCCTTTTCTCGCATTCATTGCAATAGCAACATTTGTTGGTATAGTATTCAGCTGATCTTGCTACAACCAACTCAAAATGCCGTTAAGTCGCAATTTCGCGTCGTTTGGAAAAGTATCGTCAAACACTATTTCCGGATAATTACGACGTGCCTTCGTAGGAAACACATGGCGAATTTGTGCATTTAGTGAATGAAGTAATGTTTGAACAAATATAATTTGCGGTGTGTGAAATGTTGGCGAGGGTACAGAAAAAAATCAATGCATCTTTTTCGGCGCCCTCTTTATGATGAGAGATGAAAATATTTGAGCTCGGTTTAAGGGTGATTCATATAGCCTTAAGAAAGTCTGCACAGTAAGAAGGTTAAGCTGGCATAAAAGGGGTGGCGTTCGCGCTTCCGGGTATAATACTGCATTTGCAACATACCAGTGGCGTAGCCAAGAGGGGGGGCACACCGGGACCGTGCCCTCCCCCCCTAAAATTTTTTTTTTTTTGGCATTACATATAGAGCCCAATATGACACCCGACCACATGTGCCTGCCCGTCCCTCAGTTCAGATCAAGCTGGTGCGCCCCCCCCCCCCCCCCCCGGAAAAATTTTCTGCCTACGCCCCTGCAACATATAGAGGCCTATAAGCACGGCCGTAGATCCACTCGCTCTAACAGAACGGCGCACCGGGTAAAAGTAGACAGCCGAATTCTAGCACCGGCCTATCGTATATTTTATAGACGGTTTCAAGACTGCGATAGCAGCAGCACGTGTTGTACCCCAAGAAACTTCCGGTTCTTCATTTGAACACCGAAGCGGAAAGCGTGTTTTTAAGTTATGTCAGAGTAAGGAAAGACCGTTTTTCCGCCTTGCGATAAAAAGGAAGGCGCATAAGTTAAGGACTAACTCTTATAATGTTCGGTATAGATTAGAAGCATCTTTATTTGAAATATTTGGCTAGGCACAGGGTGAGAAGTGTTGAAAATCTGCGGGCTACCCGCCAAGGCTTTTGTTCCCCGCCAATGCTACGTCAGTGCACGAAACCGGAAGCCGTCCAGGGTCTGTGTTTGCATGATATACGGCTTCAGGCATGATCTACGGCTGCTCAGTCTATGAAAAACGCCCGTGGCGCGTACTCCTTTTGTCGCCACACATTCAATATGAGGGCCCCAACTGAGTGATTCGTTATAAATAACTACAACATATTTTATTGGCTTCACTCGTAGGACACGTTACAGCTTATACTTAATGGATATGAGTCATCATCATCAGCCTGACTATGCCCACTGCAGGGCAGAGGCCTCTCCCATGTTCCGCCAATCAAACCGGTCCTGTGCTTGCTACGACCGTTATACCTGCAAACTTCTTAATCTCATCTGCCCACCTAACTTTCTGCCTCCCCTTCATGCGATTGCCTTCTCTTGGAATCCAGTCAATTACTCTTAATGACCAGCGGTTATCTTGCCTACGCGCCATATGCCCTGCCCATGCCAATTTTCTTCTTCTTGATTTCAACTGAGATGTCCTTAAAGGCCAACTCCGGCGATTTTTTGGCCATGTCAAAGTAATGGTGCTTTTATGTTCCTGAGACGCTCCTGTTACGGGCCCGATAGCAGAAATACTCAGCAAATTGGAGAATAATTTTAACCCTGTAAAACCCAGTGTATCATATATGATACGTTAAAAATAATGCCCGAAAAGAGGAAATAAGCCCGTCAAAGCTTCATGGAAAAGCCATTATTGTATATTTAACATGTTATAATGAAGTTACACTGAGTTATTCATTTAATCAAATTAATTAATTAATTTTAATTAAGAGTAATCAAGTTATGATCGAAATAAAATTTCACCCTTTTTTTCTTAAAATGAACTCTACAAGAAGAGTAAATATGGTGAGTGTTTTTTCACAATTTTTCTGAAGGCAGAACGCCTTTTGGGCATTACAGGGTTAAATAAGCAAAAAAGCGCAACACCGAAACCGAAACCCAACCGAGTGTGCTGTCTACGTATGACGTAGAGGTTGTTACGAACAAACCGGAAGTCGTGCAAGGCATTCCGGTCACGCCGGCGCGGAGTGTGAAAACTGTGACAGCCGGGACGAGCAGGCGCACAGTGGAGAGGTGAGCACACCGCGCATCAGCTGTAGTGTCTGCGACTGACAGTGCCGCGTCTGATAATGACAGTGTATCGGCCAGCACAGCAGACGCTCGCTGTAGCGGCCGAAGTTAGCGGTGCCCTTGGCTGCGTCACTTCCGCCGCCTTCCCAATACTGACGTCACAGACGCAATGTTGCCAATAATTGTCGGAAGCCAGGAGGGCGTTTGCAGGCAATCTTTAAAATTCATTTGCAAACAATCTGCGCATGTCTCAAGCCTGTAATTTGGCATAAATGACGAAACGTGCAAAGGAACGTACCCAGCGAATTTCATTGAGATCCATCCACCTAGAAAAATCGCCGGAGTTGGCCTTTAACACCCGTCTTTTGTTACGTGATGTTACGTTTTTAGTCACGTTACTAGTTAATAATAATAATAATAATAATAATAATAATAATAATAATAATAATAATAATAATAATAATAATAATAATAATAATATCTGAGGTTTAACGTCCTAAAACCATGATATATTTATGAGAGACGCCGTAGTGGAGGGCTCCGGAAATTTCGACCACCTGGTGTTCTTTAACGTGCACCTAAATCTAAGTACACGGGCCTCAAACATTTTCGCCTCCATCGAAAATGTAGCCGCCGCGGCCGGGATTCGATCCCGCGACCTTCAGGACGTTACTAGTTGTTACGTGATTTTTAGTGACGTGACGAGGATTTTGAGATGTTACGCGTTTTTGTCACGCGACCAGTTGCTATGTGATGTTACGTGATTTTTAATAATGTGACTAGTTGTTACGTGATGTTACGCGATTTTAGTCACGTAACAGACTCGCCCATCAGGGTTATTGCATTCGGCGCCGGACAAATCAGCGCGTCTTGTAGGAGCGAAGATGAAGAAGAGTACGAAGCGAACGCTTGCCGGTGATGATGATAAGTCCTGTTCACAACCCAACAATTTGCGCTTTTCAGCGAAAAATAGAAGTAGAGGGTCTATTGCACCTGTACATATATGAAAAATGAACAGTAAAGTAATATTTCAGTGCAAAAGGAGCCCTATAGAGGTCGCCGGCTATAAACCCCGCCTACCGCCGGCGGCAGCCATCTTGCTATGGCGAGTGTGACGTCATGTGCCGCACGGAGCGAAGCCGTCGTCCTCTACCAAATTTTCAGCCGCTACAAATCGTTCAATTGCGATACCGAGCTGAAGAAAGCTGAAACAGCTCGACTGCACGCGCATCTGACCACGCGACAAAATCGTTTGCCGGAATGCAGACGCTCGCAAAGCAAGCAGCTTGTCACGTCATGGCTCGCGTGCGCCAGTGTTGCCAAACCCTCAGGCCGCTCGCATGTTCATAAAGCTATTAAATTATACATTAAGTATCATACTAAATGCGCTACAATTTCGCCAGCTTGCTTGTGAACCCAGAAGGATTAACACACATAACACAGATTATGATCGAAAGCCGCTGTCATGGCCCCTTCAAAGGGATACTGCACAAAATTTCTGCCGCTGAGATTTTCAGCCAAACTGAAAGGTTGGGTGCTGAAATCGGTAGACACAACCTTCATTTCACACAGAAACTAGTGGGAAATAACAAATTTAATGCGTTTTACACAAACAGCTATGTCTAGCGGCCGCACCGTGAACTAGAGGAGACGTTTGGTGACGTTTCATGTACCTGAAACGGGCATGCCAACAATGCCAGCTGTCGGCCGTCTCCAAACCCGCTCAGCTCCCACTACGGTTCCTAGAACCACTACGAACGGCGCTGGCAGCGAACAATGCTCCCGAACCCTAAAAGGGGGGCACGTCTAAGCGCCTTTGTGGACGGGGGAGAGTGGGATGTAAAGGAGAGGTGGAGAAAGGGAAGTAGCAGGAGAGCAGCACGTCGGCGGTGACATGTAACGTCACGGCTCGCGAGTCGGGCTGGCGTAAAGTCCCTAGTTTTTTGTGAAAAATCTAGGGACTTTAGGCTGGCGTGCAGCTGCAGCACGCTGTCAATCCTCCAAAAATAGTCAGCCGTTCAGAAATATGTGAAATATGCTCTGTTTATCGGAACAGTCGTGTCTTCCGAGTATAATTTCGATGTTTTCGTCACTTATTCCGATTTTTGTTCAGTATGCCTTCAAACAGCTCAGCAGTTAAAATCAATGTCGTTAGCATGCGCAAAATTTTTGCCGCCGAGATTTTAAGCCACTCTGAAAGGTTGGCAGCTGAAATCGGTAGACACATCCTTCATTTAACACAGAAACTAGCGGAAAATAAAACTAGCTCAACCTCCTCGGTGAACTGCGATAGTGCTGAGCCAGATGTTAAATAATACTAGTGAAAGTACCAATCCCTGAGGTACACCACGTGTTGGCTTGCGTTTACGAGAAGTCCTTTTGAAAAGCAATACAACTTCTTCTGCTTTAATAATTCCGCTACCCATGCAACAATATAAGCAGGGACCCTGTAGCACCATAACCGACCAGTTAAAACGGCAAGCTCAACATTATTATAGGGTTTCCATATGTGTAGGGTAACTAAAGCCCCATGCTACTTCACATTTCATTCAAATGAAACAGAGTTGGTCGCAGTTAAGAAGTTCTCGGGCAAACGTTTCTGTGCGTAGGCGTTTGCTGCCATATTATATAGATCTATAATAACAAATTTGCGATTATATCGTAGCATCTTAAGATACAATTGGAAAGTATAGCATCGGATACAATGATACAACGACGCCGTTGCATGCTTTGTCTTTCGCGTCGTGTTAGCGCGTGACGCCTCGTTGCCAGCGTAGTGCAGCTTCCACGTGCCCGAAGGGTGTTTCTGCGCCGCCTACTGCTTCTAGTGCGATGACACCGACTAAGAAAACTGCGGCATTAAACTCGGGACAGACGGTCCGATTTTTCATGCGATCCGGCGGCCGATGCGGCGGTGGGGGAGAGGGAATGGTGGCTGTACGATGCTATGAAAAGTCACCATACCGGTTTCCCCTCCGCCGTGTCGGACGTCGAATCGCATGAAAAATCGTACCGTCTGTCTCGCCCTTTAAGCGCCTCGGAAAGGCAACGAAATCCACGAGCGAATGTCGCGTAATTACTACAAATAACATTCCCTATACTTTCTTTGTCTGTTAGTTCTGATTAATGTTTAGTAAAAAACAAAAAAAAAGATACTGCCGCCATCATACGGAGACGCAACTAGGCGCCGCCGCCTGCGGTCACTCCCATATTTTTGAGAATAGTTCGCCGATGGCCTGGAGGCGGCGTGACAGTCTAAGGAACTTGCAATTTGCTGCTTTTCGCGAAAGTTGCCGCTCATGGCATTCTCGCTCGTCGCGCCCATTTTTCCCGCTAGTGGCCACCTGGCTTCCCTAAACCTCCCCTCGCCCGCATCTCCAGAAAGCGGTCAAGGTGGTTCTCAGAACTTTGCTTTGTGCAGGGCTACCTCAGCTACCGTTGTTTCAGCTGCCACGTGGCGGGCTCCTGTCGTCCTCCTGTCGCAGAATGCGCGCCCCTTCGTCGGTGCACAGACAAGCGAGACGGGCTCATACTACTGAGAAACATGCCCTAGCGATCTGTGAACCTTACTACGCGGAGCTCCTTTTACAAGAAGCTTCACAGTGGAAGAAAAATTCATCCCGGGCAAGCAAGATTTTCTCTTCAGCTGTGAAGCATTGTTTTTTTGAGAAACCGGTATGAGTTTCCCACATAGCTTCGAAGTACGAACAGGTGCATGGCTTATATAGTTCCCTTTCGTGAACCATCCTCCACTTTGTAGGCTTCCGCAGAACGAACTTGGCGGGTAAAGTGGCTTTTGAAGAAGCATTCTTGAATCGAAGTTTTAACTGTCACTAATTGTTCTGCCACGTCGACAGAAAGTCCCCAGCCGTTAAACAGAAAACGGCGCCTGCCGTTCTCTGGCGACGTTGCGCCTGCATTGTATTTTCGTATTATTTGGCTGAAGCCGGTGCTTGTCTTGCGGTGTTTTCTGCGGACAGAAAAAATCTGACGAAGCGCCTGATACACGGAGGTTGCTGTGACAAAAGTGTCAGGATAGTACATGCGATCCGAGATTAATTTTCTCTCGCAAGAGATAACGTGCTGTTTTCCGAAAGAGCGCCTGGATTGCGGCCGACCAGGCGGCACTGGACAACTTGGTTCCAACGAGCCACGATCAACAAACCGATTTGCTCCACTTTACTCAAAGCAAATAAAGCTGGTAAAGCTTCCACAGAACTCATTCATGCGATACCGGCGCAAAGAAAAGAAAAAAAAGAGAGAGACAGAGCCAACATGCAACATTTATGGCACTAAAACACTCATCACATTTTTTTTAATGAAGAATGCTTCCAGCAATTCATGTGACAGTGAATCCCAGCTCTTAGCTAGTGGACAAGTGTCCCCAAATTGCGGCATGAAGCCACACGAAACACAATGTAAGAGCCCTTCGATCCTGCATGTTTCCCCGTGTTTCATACTGCACCGCTGTTCATGTGGACGCTAGCGTCGTCGGTCCATGACAGATCACATAGCCGACTCGAAGTGATTAGGATGGCGTGAAAGACGCGTGTCCGAAGCAACACTTCGGACACACAGGTGATGGCGGTGCCCGCAGTCATTGCATGTTATCAGTTGACGTGACGCAGTTACATCGGCTGCATTTCTGATGGATGAGGGCAATGCTGACGGGAGAATTCGCGCCGCTTCAAACAGTTAACGTGTTTTATGTTGCAGCCAATGGTCATCGTCGCACTCAAGCCGATGAATCTTTGGCTTTAAAGGGGCCCTGCAACACTTTTCGAGCATGCTCAAAAAGCGCTGCCGATCGGTAGTCGAGGCTCCCGAGAACACGCGAGCCAAATATTATAGCGATGCGCACGGCCTGGAATTTACAATAAATTTTCAGTCAGCTGAAAATCGCTCCCTCTTCTCTCGACAAATGATGTATTAGTCCGCAAAATATGACGCGATTGTCGGCAGTTCCACCATTGGCTGATGTTATAATCACGATAACACCCTCATTATTACTTTCGTTGTTAATTTTGAGTTCAATAAGTAGATAATATTATGTTTATATTCTGTTATCGCGTTAAAAACACCGAACAAACATTAATATTAGCACTTCCGGTCTCACCGACAGCTCGTCTGCTCGTAGTTGCGTGGTTCCGTTTTCTTCGCCATGCGCAGTGCAGAAAACGTGATTATTTCTGTGCTTTTGACCATCGCCGGTTGCCGTTGAGAGTGGCAGCCGTTCGAGTGTTGCCTCGTCAGCTGGGAACTGCATCGTCGGCACGTTCTCACGACCGACCGAGGCAGCCGTGCAGCATGTCTCCGATAACAGTGCTGGCGTCCGGTAATGGCGGCGCTTCGGGGTCGTCTGCCAGTGCCGTCTTACGAGGCGGTGTATCGGAGTATGGGCCGAAACCGATCTCAGCTGTCATTCGTTCCAAACGAGCGCGCAGGTTTGCTTCCATGGTTGGCAAAGCGATGAAAACACTACGGCGTTCGAGGTGCACACCCAACATTACCAAACCGACGCGCAGTTTTCAAGCACGCGCGATACACAGTGCGATCGGCTCCGCCGTTCGCTGTCTGTTCAGTATGTCATCGAGCCGTACCTCGGCGTATCCTCCCCGTAGTCTCAGGTTCCCGAGAAACCGCGACACAGCAACCAAGCAGACTCGCATTTTCACGGTAGCTGCAGACAGCCGGGTGATGGGTCCGCGCCGGCCCGATGCCCCACGATCCTTTCTTCTAGTCTTTAGTTCTTTGTTGTCAGCCCGCACTCGCTGTGCGCCCGCATTCGAAGAGCAAACAGCATCGAAGTACCGCCACTGGGAGAAGGGTGCACGCAGCTTTGCCGTGTTGAATACGATTCAAGCGCGAGCAGTGCGACGAGGCGGTGTATCGGAGTGTGGGTCGAAACCCATCTCAGCTGTCATTCGTTCCAAACGCGCACGCAAGTTTGCATCGATGGTTGGCAGAGCGATGAAAACACTACGGCAGTTCGAGGTGCACACCCAACATTATCAAACCGACTCGCAGTTTTCAAGCACGCGCGATACACGGTGCCATGGGCTCCGCCGCTCGACGACGACCGCGCGAGCCGACCGGAAGTGGCGCCACAGACCACGTGGTTGCGCCGAGACGCCAGAGAGAAAAAAATGCCGCCGGCGCTGACGTCGCCTCCTCGCACCTCCGCCCTCCCTCCCTCCCTTCACGCCGCGCGCAGCTTTCCGCGAGCTCGCTACGTTGAGTTGAGGGAGAAAGCTGCGGAACGTGATCTCTATAATTTGGTAACACCACTTAGACTTGACGGATTCGAAAAATTTTTGCGGCATATGACTCGTGAAGAGTCATACGTCAATAATTAGACTATTCCAATATAACTAAGAAAGGTGTTGCAGGGCCCCTTTTAAGCATGGGCTGTAGATGTAAGCGAAGTGCAGTACCCACGGACTGAAAGGCGACATTGTACTTTTTTTATGTATATAACGACTCCTGTGAGCAATTGGTTGTGATAACCGCGTCACATGTCGCTGCAAATCTGGCCTCTAAAGTTATGTAAGTGTCGACGCTGGAAGCCAAAGTACGAGCATTACTGAGCCCTAAATTTTCGCGTTTCAATCCGTGAGTACTCTAAGTACATCGAAGATTCGATGCATCTGTAGTGTGCCTATATGTGCACTAGAGCAATTCGTGCGGCTCAACCGGCCTGAAAACTTCACGTACTGAGTATGTTATAGAATATCCCAATCACAGGGATCATTTGAGATCGTGATCAATGACGAACGTACTCGGTCGCCATCGGAAGTGTCCAGTATGACACGATACCGCCACAATAAGAAGTGCTTTGTCATTACGCTTTATGCTGAGTACGCGTAATTTAGCTTAAGGTTAGTTTTTGCAACCTGTCATTCTGTGCCCCATTGTGGTCTTTTAGGTAGCCATTTTTCATCACTTTAAACGCGTATGGTGAAAAACACTAGATATAATTTAACAGCACAAACAAGCTCGCCACATTGTCACTGACGGGTCCAATGAGAAAACAAGTATCGCACTGGACGTTTCCTTGGGCGGGCCATTCAGCTGCATATTGGTTTGTTTATGCACGTTCACTAAATCTGGTGACAAAATTGATAAAATTATAAAATTGGAAGTAGTAAATGTAACAGTGATCTGTCCTCTCGCTCCTTCTTGACTTCGTATTTTATTTTGCGCAGTACGTTATTAATTATTTCGCATATTTGTGCTTCGCGATTAATACACTGATTACGAGGTTTACTCCACATCTCCTTTCTTTTTTTTTTTAATTCTGCACCTTTACGCATCCACAGTGCCCTATACGCTTGTTAGAATACTGAGGATAGTCAAAACAAACCGTATAATAATAAACAAAGTGGTCTAACCTATGGATACATATAGTGTGACATGGTGAAAAAGGGGCCAACGCATCATTATGAAAGCTACGTGATCAGGATTCCAGTTCTTTTTGCGCATTCAGCAATAATGGGCATTCATATTTTGTTGCTGTATTTCTTTGCGCAGCGTACTTTCGTTCTACGCTACTCTTAAACGCGAGGAAGGGCTCAAGCAAGACAGAAAGGAAACAACCACGAAAAACTCCTTCAACGCCGACTTTTCCAAGCATTCACACCATCGCGTCGTGAAATCGTGAATTTCGATTCTGACGGCGTCTACCCGGACCCTATATAAATTTATCAGTAAAAAAATTATTTCAAATGCGTCGAATGCTGACTTTCAAGAACTTTTGCAGAAGCGTGACCGCTGCAAATACGAAGCTAAATATCACTGCTTTCAAATTTATGACGTCAGAGTGACGCACCGGCGATGTAGTTTATAATATAATAATATCTCGGGTTTAACGTCCCAAAATAACGATATGATTATGAGAGACGCCGTAGTGGAGGGCTCCGGAAATTTCGACCTAAATCTAAGTACACGGGCCTCAAACATTTTCGCCTCTATCGAAAATGCAGCCGCCGCGGGCGGGATTCGATCCCGCGACCTTCGGGTCAGCAGTCGAGCGCCATAACCACTAGACCACTGTGGCGGGGCGGCGACGTAGTTTCCGCGGCGTGAAGTTTATCAAACGGAACTTGGACCTTTCTTAAAATCTTAATAGTCAACTAATTATCGACAAATTCACAAGTATAGTATAGTTTTCAAAGAACGACCTATCGGTCTAATTTTAGATAACGTTTCTCTGTTGTGTGTCGTTAATTACAAACCCTTGATTCCAAACTGAATAGTGCAAATATCAAAGGAAGCGAATAGGAAGGGTGCCGTTGTCGTACCTGAAATCGTACGTGTCATGTGGAACTTGATGCTCGGCTCTTGCCACGAAGCTTGTGCACTTCCATGCAAGAACTCCCACACTGGTTTTGGCGTTTTAGCAAGCAATAACAAGTTTTCGAAAAATGAGCAGCGCCATTTACACAGATTCGAACTACAGCCACTACTGCCAGATGGACATGCGCGGTGCTTAAATAGACCGAAGATTTCTCAAGCTCCCTAGTTGTTTTCCCCAAAACTGTTTCTGTAAGTCGGTTAGGGACGGGGGACGGCTATCGCTAGGCACAGGTATTTTTAGGGATCTGGGTAGCGGCGGTGTTCCTGTGGTTCTCCCTGCCGCGGGGAAATCTCTTCGTCATAGAAGCCATTTTACGGAGTCCCCGCCCACAATACCGTTTGAAACAGAAGATGGAGCTTTTGTTGACCCTGGCCGTGAAGTGGTTTCGCGAAGCGATCGCGGATTTCTGGCTCTTTATAATTTCCCCAAAAACTAATAGAGAGGAAGAAACCTTTGAACATGAATTTTTAAGTTAATAGGCTATACTGGTGCAAGCTTTAATATAAAGTGACTCTTAGGAACTACTCCTACTACGGCCCCACTTACGTCGAAGGCAACGCTTTTTTGCCAAGTAACCTTTTATTTGTATTTAGTTGATGAACTTACAGCCCTTTTTAGGAGTGTAGCATCGCAGTAAGTTCTTCGGCCCCAGGGAAATAACTAAAAAAAATCAAGATCAAATGTTGAAATAATTTTTCATTCAGGTCTTGTAAGGTCCACGTCTTTCTTAGAGGAACAAACTGTTGCAATATTAAGTACATATCATAACTGCGGGTCTTGAATTTGCGCACTGCAAATTTGCTTTTCGTTCTACATTAAAGTCACTCCGTTTTTTTTTTTAACGTTTATGCTTTCTAAGGCTTACAGGTTGCCCAGTTTAAAAAAAATAAAATACTCGTAGTCTTATCTTTAAATTTTTCTTTGGGCTTGGCTCTTCGGCCGCTTCGAGCAACCGCGAAAGACAGCCACAAATCTCAACGCTTCGTGTTCACTGTGATGCGCCACGCATTTCTTTTTATGCCTCGTACAAGTCTATAGGCCAGCGAAAAACCTTCAAATGCGGAATAATTTGACACAGGCCGGCACCAAACGCGCGACTACTACATCACTAGTGAACACACCGTTTGTGTCAACACAGCTGGTTACAAAAATGGCGACCGAATGCTGCGCCGCGCTACGGCAGGTAGACAGCGATTGCGGGAGCTGGATATCAATACTTTCTCAATCGCTAATCCTCTCACGTGTCTAGCGGCAGTGTAGCCGATATTCGCCCCATTTATTATTTCACAACCGCCTTAAACGAACGCCAGCATCTGGTGCCCCATTCTTCTTTCCGCGGAGTCCGGTTGTCGTTGCCATTGCTCTCCTCTTTTGCATTCGTTCTTCCCTCCCTGTTCTCTCCTCCGCGCGCGACGCACATCCGATGACACGAATAAGTTGGCAAGTTCCTGTATAATCATCGTCGCTGTGTATACTTCCTCAGTGTACGGATAATATCGCGCCACCACATAGCGACACGAACCAAGTTTATACGGCATCAAAGTCGAGCAGGTGGTGCAACGGAGGAAACACTATACAGCGAAAGAGCTCGGCTTGGCTCATGGTGTCGCTCAGTCAACCCTGTGGACTGAATACGCGTACCGAAGGCCACCCTCGACCCCTCCCCTCTCTTCCTAGCCTGCCAATTTTCAAGGTTTCCGCGCAAGGTGATGAGGGCGATCACCGCTCGGGTGCCAAAAAGAGCCATATATGTGCGCTATCTCAGCCGTCTGCCTCGTTATCTGGCTACGCAATCTCTGCAAATTACTCGTCATTCAAGTTCGCGTGGTAAGGGAGAAATAGTCCTTCTGAGGCGCCGAACTCGGCCCCATCGAGGTGACATGAGTTCCAAGCATCGTTCCGTCTCCTTGGGGCTCCTGCGTGACACGACGAACGCCTGTGAATGTCGGACTGCTTGAGGCGGTCGTGCGAACTTTCCTGAAATCATTTTCATACGACGAATACACATTTACAATAGCGCTAAGAATCCGATGTCGTCGGGCTTCACTTTTTCAAACTCTACACGTGTATTCTTGTATACGTGTGTATGCCTGTTCGCTTGTACGCGCAACCTGCAAGCCCCGTTTTTTAGACTGCACTATACATTCGCGATTCTACAGCAATACTTACAGCCGGTAACTATCTAAGAAAAAATGTAACCTTGATCCGCCCACAGCCCCCGCTGTCCCATCCAGAGAGGGTTTGTATAGATTCACTCATCCAATTGCATTTGCTCAGTTACGTGACGTCAACCACATCACGCGCATTTCAGGTAGCTGACTTTCCCATACGGACCCATGTTCGTGTCCGTAGGGGTGCACACAGGTGGGGAAGCCCCCCCCCCCCCCCCTAATCACCTAAGAGGGGAGGCGCAAAATCTGCCCCGTACATTGACCCTTCTAGTCACCTAAGAGAGGGGGGGGGGCGCGAAATCTGCCTCATACATTGACTTAGTATGGTGCTGGGGGGGGGGGGGGCGCTGCGATGAACCTTCGTCCCCCAGATGGGGAACCCCGCGCACGCCTATGTTCATGTCTCTGGTTTTCGGTCGAAAACTTAATCTTCGTGGCAACTTTCAGCACAGATTCCGACATCATTGCTGAGCCAAACGTAATATTTTAAGAAAGGATAAAGAACTTTCATGCTTAGTATGAGTATACTCGCGGACAACTTTTCTTGGCAATGAAGGGAAGGTTACAGAGCCGAACTACGCGCGTGCTACCGCTGAAGAATATAGTCCCACAGCTGCGTCCGTATTTTCTGCGTGAGAATAAAAAAAAAACATTACTTTATTTTCTACGGGACGCTGTTTGAAAAGAGGGTCAGCACGAACCAAGGATATATTTATATTTGTTTTACTTTATGCAATTCCATTTCGTGTTTTTGCGCGCGTGAAAACATCGCACCTTTTAAGGGGTATTCAGACGGGGGAGAAATGCTCGGGGGGTAAAGGCGGAGCCTAGTGACGTCAACTCGCGAGGAGAAGTCGCCACAAATGCCCCCCACTCACACGGACGGGGCGAACGGAGGGGGAGACCAGTGTTACCAGACTACTCCTGTGGCTTGTACCGCCCGTTTCACCAGCTGCTGACGACGATGACCCCAGCTACAGATGACCCCAACTGCAGACTGGACACCCACTGCCGCTCTCTGCAGGAGCAAGTGCAACAATGTGGCCAAACAAGAGCCAGAAATTCCGCCACATCCCCCACCGCCGGGGGATTGTTTGTCCTTTCGGGGAAAACGTCCCCGTCTCCTCCGAGGAGGCGCGGGGGGGTCACGCCCACTCGCTAATCCGTGACGTCGCGGTCACGTGATCCGCAACCCCCCCGTCTCCCCCGAGCATTCCTCCCCCGTCTGAATACCCCTTTACGTGCACCTCCCAGTCAAAATGGCGTCTTCGTCTTCAGGTGAGCTCTCGTTACCGTCCATCTTTTCCGACGACTTACTGAAGGAGCTTGTGACGAATATCACTAACAGATGGCTGTCTAAGCCTGTGACGGCCACTCGAATAATCAAACAGCCGTCACAGGAGATACGGAAGGTTCACAAATCAATACTAAGTTCGATACACGCGCCGAACCGGACTACTTCGCGGAGCAGTACTTGTGCGGTAGCTCCGCCCCCGTAGCCTTTCCTTCATTGCCAAGAAAAGTTGTCCGCGAGTATAGTATTTCATTAGCAGCGACAAAAGTACTCATAGTTAAAACGGAAAGCACCTAGCCCGACTCTTTTGCACAGACGAATGGCAGGCACGCCGCGTTTCTGGGGGCGGAGCTTGTATTTTGTCTTAGGTTGTAACCGACTGTAGTCAGGTTCCACTACCACCAGAATCGGCCCATATGAAAGAGACTACAAACATTCCTGACACGGAAAACCCAAAATAAATAAAAATTATGAGCCTTACATGTAAAAACCACGATATGATGATGAGTCGCGCCCTATATTCCGGGAGACTCCGGATGAATTTCGACCAGCTGGGCTTCTTTAACCTGGCCCTAAATCTGGTGCTTGAATACAGGCATAGCTTATAAGCCCTGTAGTGCAGAAACTGAAACACTTCATGAGATAAAAGTTGTGAACAGCGTAGGGTATGAGCTCTACATAGAACCAAAGTAACGCTTCGTGCTCATCTGCGTGATGTTTAATTACGCGTTTAACAAAAAGCTTCTGCGTTCTCTTTCCGTCCTCTAGCAAGAGAGAGAGAAAGAGATAACAATCTTTACTGAAATTCCTGGATATGTTAGCCTGGTTTATCGCCTGGCTTGCTACTCAAGGTGTCGGGTGGTGACTGTTATATATATATATATATATATATATATATATATATATATATATATATATATATATATATATATATATATATATATATATATATATATATATATATGGCTCCGTGTTTTCGGAGTGCATTTTTCTTGAAATTCGGAGGGTGTTTTTGGGAGTTTATTTTCTTTGGAGGAAATTCGGCATTTATCGGAGTTCATTTCTCGTAAATCCCCAATTCTCTGAAATTCGGTGTTTAATTTTACATTATAAGTTGTTGCAATGTGTTATTGTGAATCATATTTCCAATGAAAATGTGTTGCATTCTTGCTGAGAATCCTGTTTCTCAATCCTTTCATATTTTTTTCACTTGCTGTTTATTTACCCTGCTAATAAGCCTGTTGGTTTGCCGCTGTTGTAAACTCGCCAAAGTGTACTTCGGGGGGGGGGGGGGGGGGGGGCAGGAGCTAGTCAAGCCGCTTGTCAGCTTTTTCTCCCAGCCTCCCTCATCTTCTTGATGAAAAATAAAGGACCTATTATTATTATTATTCTCAATGCTCTGAAATCTTCGATTAAATTATATCTGAATCCCCAAGCTTCAAGCTATGTTCCATATTCTAGATAGGGCTTTTCTGGGATCAAGCTTGGAGCAGAAAGTGCGCCACTGGCCTGTCCAGCTTATCTAGATGGCGCTGAATGCGTTTCTGCATTCGCCTGGCTTCGCGAATGTCGTCTGTAGATAATGCTCTACGAGCACGACTCTCAGATCTGCGGCGTATTGCTCGAAGTCTCTCGTACTCAATCTCAGCCGTTTTGCGATTTCCAGGCGGCGTGAGATACTTAGTGCTGTTGTGCTTTGTTTGACATATAACGTCCACAAATTCCTCGTAGGTCATACCAGATGAGTCCGAATCCTCGAGAGTTGCGCTGTACACTTCCCAGCCAGTGCAGCAAAGAGCACTGCCGTTTGTATGCCGCAGAAGGCTGCCCAAAGAGATGTACGTTAGTACGTGGTCGCTGCCGTGGCTTTCAACAGAGTCTTTTGGCAAGGTACGGAAATACGGTACACAAATACGGTAAGGCAGTACGGTAATGCTCTTCCTTACCCGCTTGTTGTGGCTTAACCCGCTCCCAGTTGCAGTGACAGTGCGCCCTCCGAACGACAGGTTCCTTGTTAACAATGCGTAGGCTGACAGGCAACAATGAGGCGTGACAACCCCACAGTAATTTTTGAAAAAGCTTTTGTGGTGTTGGGGTGCCTTCACCGGCAAAAGCACGACGAGCGGGAAAGGAGGAGCGCTACCGTACGGCCTTACCGTATTTGCGTACCGTATTTCCGTAGCTTTCTAAAAGACTATTACCAGGGAACCAGGTTGCCACATACGTGAGGCAAGAGGAAATCATGGTGACGTCGAGCGCACTGCATCGACGTCCTGGTAGAAGATTGGCTGACCACCTCTGGCAAGGATCAAACATGGAAATACAGAGAGCCTAGCGATGATGTCGCGATGGCGACGACTCGATTACGATAACCGTCGTAATCCGGGTAATAATGGAAAGGTCTAGACAAACTGACAGAGTAACCTGTTTTGAGATTTTAAGTGCTTGCCAGCAGGAGAGAGCGAGAATGAACGTTTATTTTGAGCAAGCAGGAAAAAAAACACGGTTTTCACGGACGTCACAACTGGGGCTTGTGGGATAGGTGGCCGCCATGATGGTGAACTGCTAGCACGGTGTTATCGTTAGGTACGTGTGCAGGTCCGATATTTTCGCGTTGTGCGGGTTCAGTAACAGCGCGGCGTCGCAATGCCGATGTGTGCGATGACTGGCTGCAGTGCGAGAAGCACGTCTGCCGCACAGAAAACGGACCTGGAGCCAAGAACCGGGCTCTACCGATTGCCGAAAGTGATAACTCGGCAATGCGACCGCACGAAAGTGTTGTCGGAGCAGCGTCGGCGTCTCTGGCTCGCTCGCATCAACAGAAATGGCCTCAAGAACCTGGATTACCTCCGTGTATGCGGTCGGCGTTTCATCTCAGGTAAGCAAAACAGGATGAAGCGAAAACTCCAAAAAATTAACGCCACCGCTTACAATCGCCTGCAACACAGCCGTCGCTGTGTGTGCGGCGGTTTAAACCTCGCAGGAGCTCTCCGGGTCGCGTTCGAGCCCGTTCCGGATCTTCTGCTGCTTAACGGGCACCTTCGACTGCGATCCGCGCGTACTGCAATCGGGTTAAAATGTCATTGTCTGCACCAAACTGCTGAGTTTAACGTGCTCGATGCGTGTTGTTTGTACCGTGCATTGAAAATGTCGTTCACATCGGGCTACTGATCGCGAGTGCCTTCTGTAATTTTGCGCTGTTCGTAACAGCTTGTAACAAGATCGTTTTCGCGCTGAAGTCGCAATTTCACATGCAACAGCGCGCCAGGTTTTAACTGTTGATGTTTTGTAATTTGCAGGACAGCCAGCGAGTCTAATGGACAACACAAACCCAGATTGGGTGCCGAGCCAGCACTTGGGATACAGCAACCGCACAGCACCGGGCGTTAACTCTACTTCTCGGTACAAGCGCGCCAAAAATCGGCTGGCAAAAAAAAAAAAAGGTGGCCACAGCAGCGAACGCAGCTAACATTCAGCCGGCAGAGGTTGACCATCCTTCGCCTGAAATGGTCGATGCAGACGATCACTTCAGTCAAGAGACGCCTGCTGAATAACTTTACCTCGCTCAACACGATGACGCGCTTGGAGGGTAGCCTCTTTGCTGTCACGCCGCTCACACGGCCACTGGTGAAGTAGTTGTGAGCCTCAAGTGATTTGTAAGCTTTCATTTCGGTGAGCGATACGTGGTTCGTCCACAGCACCAAATAGTTCACGATGTCGGCATGCGTCGTAACCGGTAGTAGCTCCACGGCCGTCGTCGTGTCAGTACCGGCGCACAACGTGTAGGGGTCAACTCCATCGCACATGCTGATCTTCGCTTCATAACGTGCACGCGTCGGACCCACCAGCTCGGCAAAATATGACGGGCAGAATTCCTTCCGCCTGACAGGCGCCATCATTCAAACACTCGATAGCTCGGAAGTAGCAAAATCAATGACTACCACGCCGACAGACTGCAGGAAGACAGCGATAAACACTCGTGCGCACGCTTGGGCGCTGCTCGCGCGCGTTTGTCGCTGTTCTCCAACATAGCGGACACCGCCAGCAGACGACGGTGTGACGTCACATGAAAACTATGTATTGTCCTAGTTGACATCAGACCCATAAAAAAGGCAATACCGCAGTTGCTAGTACGTCGGTAACGTAGCAACTATTTGTCACAATATTGACTACCTATAATTACTGGCGCTGATAGTAGTGGTGCTAACTCTTCTGTCTAAATATAGTGATATTTTCTAACGGGACTCACAGACACTTCGTGACCGTTACTAAGGTGCTCGTTTAGGAAATACAAGAACTAGTAACTGTTATTAAAAACTTCGTTATAATTATCCAGAAGAAAAGAGGGGACTATTTAGTTGATAGCCGTGATTTGCACTGTCATGCATATAGATTGCACGTAACTGTCATCCAGGTTCACCAGCAGTCAAGTTCTCCGGCAACAGCATTAGAGAAACAGCTTCGAGTGACTATGCACAGACACGAACCAACGGTAAATCAAAACTGCACTCATGCATAACCAAGTTACCGCGCCGCCGCAAGTGATTCATAAATGATGTCAGGAGTGCTTATAGCAGTAACTTGCGGGAGCGCAGCTAGTGCCGGTAAGTATTTGTCTTTTAACAGATTACTGCATGTATGGTGGGCAAGTTGGTGCATAGATAATTGAGGTAATTTGATGCAATGACTTTACTTTCAGCCCACCACTTAAACATACTTGCTTGCCAAAGATGCGAACGCAACACATTATCTTAAAGCAGTATTTAAAATATTCACATTCACTTTTTTGTACAGACGAAGGAAAAAATACTAATGCAGTCATAACTTTTCATTTTAATACGGTAATTTAGCTTCAAGCACCCACATTGCTAACGCTTCCCAGTTTCCCATTAGGCACGTGTCCCCAAACAGCTGTGTTAACGACCACATAAGTCAGAGTACATATTGTCAATTTCTAATGACGTGGATTCACACCTACTTTTGCAGAGTGCTTCGTATACGGCTGCGTACCGCTGTTTGGGGACAGGCGCGTGATACGAATAAGCCGGCAAACGTTGGCCCGAGAGGCGCTCGAAGTCATTAAGATGAAAGGTGATGACTGCATTAGTATTCCTTCCATATCTGTGCGCAAAAGTGAATGTGAATATTTAGATACCGCTTTGTGACAGTGTGTCCTCACGTGCTGCACTTTCGCTGTGGACGCATCTTTGAGGAGCATATATATATTTGGGTAATGCGCTAGAAATAAAATTAGTCGAATGTTGGCGCTCCACCTGCTTTCTCCGTTAAAACTAAATCCGGCAGATCCCAAGCACTAATGCTACCGATGTAATGCCAAGCAGTCAGCGAGGAGCTGCGTACACTGGACTGTTTGGCTTTGATAGAAATCAAGACATACATGTCATGACATGTCATTCACTATCGCATGTTTGTCATGCATGCATGCATGTGCATTCTGGTGTATACCATGCTAATGAAACGCATATTCTGGTAAAAACCATGCGTGACCTGTCCTTAGTGTTTGTCATACACTGATGTCATGTCATTTTTTGTATATAGCTTGTTAACGAAACGGCTACGAGGGCACCAATACCGTGTCATGTAAACCATGACATACATGAAATGCTTTTCATGTTTTAACCTGTCATCTATGGTCGTCATACAGTCATGCCATGGCATGCTCATTTACGTATATGCCAAGTTAATGAAGCGGCCACGAGAGCACCAAGACCATGTCATGTAAATCGTGACGAACATAACATGATTTTCATGTTTTCATCTGCCATCTATGGTCTTCATACACTCATCCTATGGCACGCCATTTTTCGTCTAGGTCAAGGTAATGAAGCTTCCGCGAGAGCACCAAGACCATATCATGTAAATCATGATGTACACGACATCATTTTCATGCTACGACTTGTCATTTATGTTCTTCATGTACTCATGCCATGTTATCCAATTTCCGTGCATATCAAGTTAATGAAATGGCCGTGAGAGCAACAAAACTGCCTAGTGTAAATCAGCACATGAGATACATGGCAAGATTTTCATGTTATGACCTGTCATTAGTGTTCCTCATATACTCATGTCATGCCACTCCCATACAATCATGCCATTTCAATTTCCGTATATGTCCAGTTATTGAAACGGTCGCAAGCGCACGAAGACGTAAGTAGATAGATAGATAGATAGATAGATAGATAGATAGATAGATAGATAGATAGATAGATAGATAGATAGATAGATAGATAGATAGATAGATAGATAGATAGATAGATAGACAGACAGACAGACAGACAGACAGACAGACAGACAGACAGACAGATAGATAGATAGATAGATAGATAGATAGATAGATAGATAGATAGATAGATAGATAGATAGATAGATAGATAGATAGATAGATAGATAGATAGATAGATAGATAGATAGATAGATAGATAGATAGATAGATAGATAGATAGATAGTACCTTTGGTTCGCCAAGAAATGCTTCGCATTTAAAAGTTATATTATGCTGCGGCACATTGCGTTTCTGAACATTTATGTATCAGGATTAGTAACAGAAGATATGATCGGCTCATATTTCAACAAATGACTTTGGGTGCGCGGCATTGTAGTGTATAAATATCAATCAAACGTAATAAAACGTATACTAACTTATGCCTGCTAGACGTTGAATTGCCTCAACACAACATAATATACGACGGTGAAGACGATATGATGTAATTAAATTAGCCTCCGTGTACTTGATTTCACTCATATGTTAATGAACAAACAATAAAAAGCTAGTAAAGCTCCGTCTCGGGTAATAAAAAGTTTCATTTAATAACTTAACATTTTCTTTTTTCAAGTGTGTATGGCTAAGAGACCGTATTTTGTTACAACTCCCTTGTTAGTGCCAAACTTGCGCGTCTTGTTGGCTTCCTAAAGTATAAGTTTGTAACGCAAGCAACGCCAACTCGTGGTCGCAGTGAAGAACGTTGCACTAACAGGCACATTTGCCAGATGCTACCGAGCTAACAAGCAAATAATCACAATGACAACACAAAATAAGCACCCAAAAAAATCGGCGCGACTTTCGCGTAGAAGCCCAAAAGAAGCGGACATTTAATGACTTTTCCCGTTCTTGAAAATATTTCAATTATAATAAAAAAATGTTACTGAAATACGAAAGGGAGTTGAAAAAAAAATCCCTCTTATTTTGTACAGCGAAAATGTGCTCAACTATATGGAGGAAAATATATATTTACTTTTAACACTGTCTCCAGTCTCCATTCGGTTGAATGCACGTTTGTCAGTGCATGATTAACTTCACTTGTTGGTTCCCCCAGCGTATGTTTGACGTCAACACTCGACTACATAACTACATAAAGTCATCGACAAACGCGCTATCGGTGAACGTGATGATCACTAAAATAACTACATTTGCTGGGAAAATGCAAATAAGCCCCAAAAAACGCGACAAGCGACTCGGCGAAAAAAGAATCCCAAATCCGCATAATACGATATAAGCGGAATTCGCAACTCTGCTAACAGGGTAAAAAAATGCGTGAAGTTGAGTGGAGTGAGAGCAGCACGATAAGAGCCAGTGGAAGCTATCTTCAACCCAAAATTATCGCTAAATGCTTGAAGACCTTGCTACAGGAACGTCGGACCGCAATAAAAGTGGACGGGTGAGTGAATAGAGAGTTTTAGAGTTACTGTATATGCTACCTAGCATATACAGTAACTCTAGAGAGTTTTAGTGCCGGGGCCCCCAAGCGGCCCGCGTAAGCACGCTCTTGCGTTCCTTTGCACTCCCAGCTGCATCCACGGAGAATACAAAGGAACGCAAGGGCCTACGTACCAAAGCCGCTTTGGGGCTGCGGCACTAAAACTCTCTAATATGGCTTACTGGCGCTGGATACCAGCAAATTTTACTCCCAAAGGTAAGCATGAAAAGGGGGGACTACTCGGCCAAATAAGAAGTAAGGCCGTATGCAAAATCACTGCGGAAAGTGCACAGTATTCATGATTCCTCGCCACGTCGATGTGAAACACAACCTCTGACTCGGGTAATATATTTCCTTTGTCCGGATTCCGGTACACGCAGTTATCGGCTGCTTCTTTTGGGGCGCAAGATACTTGCTATAATCTGTGTTATTGTTTCCCCAGATATCTCCCACATGTACAGTGCCTGCCACAAGGGCTTTAAAAATTGTACAGTTGCACCTGGTGTTTGCACACGGTACACCTTCAGCGTTTCATTAATGCTTCTGTCTTTCTAGCGCAACAACAACGTATAACGTTTGCGCAGAACGAAAACACGCGTTTGCTGCATCAATCAGAACGCAATTTTCCTTTACATTTTTTGTACTCTACTTCTTTTTTTTTTGGCTCTTTCTGTATGTCAAATATATATCTACTTTTCTGGAAAAGTTGCGGGCTGTACATGTTTTAGTGATGGGATTTTGGTACACCGTGCGTATTATGTACATGTGTGCTGACAATTCAGGAACTTTGTTTTTGATGTCACTCGTTGTATAACCACGCGAGATCCAGACTGATAATAACTTCATTGGGGCGTGACAGCGTCCGCGTTGCCTTGTGGCGCTGACGTTTCTTAATCAAAATGCTTATTTTTGGGTGTTACTAAATACCTACTCTAACTGAGCGCACGAAGGTGTTTTTTTACGCCGCTATAGGTACGAAGAATACTTAGCAATGCACCCTCAATGTTCGGAAAATCTCATAAGTGTCCTTACTTTTAAGGAACATTGACCACTGTGGCATATTTCGTCATCAGATTTGTAGGATGGACTTGGTATTATCAGGCCTTGCAATGAAACTTTGCATTTTTAATGCATTTGAAACGTAATAACGTTAACCAAACAAGATAAAGGGAATCAAATAAAACGAACACGGCAAGGAGGCTAACCAAATCAGGAAATCCAGTTTGCTATCCGATGTTTTAATTGGAGCCGAGGGTGGGCTCACAGAAAAATAAGAACGTAGAGACAAAACATATGTACAACGGACAAAGTATTTCTATTAAAACTAAATGACGCTTAGATCCTCTGTGCAGGTTGATTGTCCTTCTTACAATATCATACTCCCACCAACGCGTGACAGCATGGGGCGAAAGAAATCATTCCTCTCCCTCCTACCCCGCACCTACTTATTACATTGTCGCACGTAACGCCTTCCAGATGTTCGTTCTGAGATTTAGAGAGCACACTTGATTCGGTAGAACATCTTGACAGAAGTATAGTGAGTGATACTACCTAATGCGAATTACTCGTTTCTTGGTCTTATTCGACAGCTCCAATGTGATTCAGATAACTTGTGGAGACATGAACTTAAATATTTCCCGCTGTACGTCGCAATTTCGAATGATGGCACGAATTGTGCGATAACACTGCTACAACATCAAGCGTGCGTTTTGAATTTTAGACTCTTTTCCACAATTAAAATTCGAGAACATCCTAAAATGATGCGCGGAAAGTGGTACCAACCAATAAAAACACCCAATAGACAACTTGGAAGGAGCAGTTGCAGTCGTAACAGGGAAGAACGCTGAGCAGGCGGAATGGGGCGCCCGGTTTGATGCTCATAGTGACGAAACCATGGCGTCATTATTAACGAGATAGATCCTGGTTATCCGTACAGCAGTGGAGAAACTGTTCTTCGAAGGACGAAAGAGGCGCGAACTTGAGAACATCTGTCGCCACCAAAAAAGAAAAGGGAATAAAAAACAAAACTTCCTGCGACATTTTTTAGAGCGTTCGCTCTCTGGGTGATTCTCACATTGATTTGTAATTTGTTTGCTATCGGTCATTAGCCTCCCGTACCACTTTCTTCACAAAGACCTTGCCCGTCCCCATTCCCGGTTGTATATAGAGTAGCAGGCCAGTGCAACCTAGAGTCAGGCTAACCTCTCTACCAGAAACCAAATGACAAATAATCATCTCTCTCTTGCGAGCACTTAATTTGTTGCATTCACGTACGAAATCCTTCACTCGCATGTGCGAAAAGCGTCGCCGTAGAGCGATCACCTTTCGCCACCATGACGCCGGCATTGCGACGACACTTGGCTCGCTTACCGCCCTTCGGTCACACGCACTCTTCAAATTGCGAGACACATCCTGACGGCGCTTCCCACGGTTTTCATTTGGATTCCGTCACTTTTTCTACTTCATACCAAAGACGTTTCTTCAAACGCCATCGCGTTCAAGGAACGCGTTTCAAGAAGCTTTGTTTCTGAGAAATGTGTACAGATTTTACTTGAATGGGAAGGGGGGAGGGAGAGATTTTTTTTCTTTCATGAACCTTGCTCCAGCCTGAGGTCTTCCACATGCAGAACTGATTTTTCATGTACTGATGACTGTAAACACCTAGTGTAATAGTGTAAACACCTAGTGTAACAGCGTAGTGCAATATGAGAGTTATATTGCACAGTCTCACCATAATCCTGTGATCTGCCTGCGTTTCGTGAATGTGATGATAATGACAATATCCGCGTCATCGCTCCTACAGACTATGACGCGCATTCACGAGTAGTCGGAAAATAACGATACAAGTTAACGCAAGTGAAAAGTGACGCGTTCATGAGCGTGGACAGTTGTGACACAGAACTCCTGATCACGTTAAAGCACGAGGGAACAACACGTTTATATATTACTTAATTTTTGACACCGAGACCAAGATCACATCGACAGCCTGAGCATCGACTCGGGAACAAAAGACTCGCAATTATAACAAGTTGTGATCACTTCTCTTGCGCCCCAAAGTACCCCCAAATGCGGGACTTTACGTACTTTGCGATCCGCTACTTGGGCATTGATGCGACAGTGCTCAAATTTGCATGCGAAAAAAGGAAATGAATATATAGCTGTTTTGTGCTCCCACCTTATATAACCCCTGTTTTTCTCATTTCTTTTTTTTTTTTTTGCGAGAAGGAAAAAGTCGTAGTAGCACTTTCAGACAATAATTCACCGGTGTAAAAAAAATAGTGGTTCTTTTCATTGTCCCTTCGACTCGACAACCGAATTTTAGCGACACAAATCGACTCGAATCGCCTTCGTCGAGTTAATGTAGACGCCCCGACATACATTAGAGATTTTTAACTAGTTACGGAAATACGGTACGCAAATACGCTACCGTATGACGGTACCGCTCCTCCTTTCCAGGTCGTCGACCTTCTACCGGTGAAGGCACCCCAACACCACAAAAGCTTTTTCATAAATTACTGTGGGGTTGTCCCGCCTCATTGTTGGCCGTCAGCCTACGCATTGTTAATGAGACACCTGTCGTTTGGGGTACGCATTGTCACTGGAACGGGGAGCAGCAAAAGCCCCCCCCCCCCAAGACGCTGCGCCGTGCTCCCGACTGGGCTGCAGAAATAAGCGTCTCTTCCTCTACATAACCACAAACAACAACAACTTGCTAAAACTCTCTACTAAGACGGAGACCGCTTCACTGCCACGGCATTATAATGGGCACTGCAAGAAAGGGTTTATGGTAGCAGCGAAACAAAATTTATACAAAAGCAATTTACCTTTTTGTCGACGCTGCCGTCATGTCCATATATCTTTATGTTGATCACTAAACGGAATCAGAAGAGTAACAAAATTAAATTCTCGAGTTTTGCGTGCCGAAATCACGATATTGTTATGATGCACGCCGTAGAGAAGGACCTCGAATAAAATTTGACCCACTTGAGGTCCTTTACCATATGCCCCTAAACCCATGTACACCGGTGGTTCTGCATTTCGTCCCACTCGAAACACTGGCGCCCTGGCTGGGAATCGAAACCACGTTCTCGGGCTTATCGCCACTCATTCACTAAGTTACCGCGGCGGGTTGGAAATGCAACAGTACATAGAGCCTCTCTATATTCTCATGTTGCGAAAAGAGGCATAGACATTTTCCTTTTCTTTTCTTTCGTTTCTGCACATGCTTTTTTATAATACTGATACCTGACTTTCGACCAAAGGTATAAGAGAAGAATACATTGCGGCTGGACTCTGAGCTAAGCCTTCTGCGCTCATCGATCATCCCGCTCTGTAAAATAAACATCTCTCATCGTATTGCCGGAGCTGCCGGGTAAGGCATTGGAGCCCCACTGAGAAAGTTAACCGAAGTGCGACCTCTGGGGCTTCGCCGAAGACGCAGACTCGCGAGCCTTCCGCAACTTGCAGCGATCATGAACCCTGCTGGTGACACCTCGCCGCCTTCGTCGAGCACCCCTGCGCAACGTCGCAGGGAACCATGAACATTCACTGGAATAGCCAGAGATGACTTTGAGGAATGGCTAAACTACCATCGGCGGGTGAGTCTGTATAACCACGGGAATCCGGCCATTCAGCAGAACAACGTCACGCTTTTTCTAGAGGGAACTGCGTTGATGTGCTTCGAGAATAGCGAGGAAAATTGTGTTACTTGGGAGAATTTCTTAGAGAAGATGGAGTGCTTCGGCGAGCCTTCCATAGTGACTTGGCCGTGCGACGGAGCGCAACGTGCTCAAGTCCCAGGTAAGACCTGCGCGATGTGCATAAAAAAGTGCTCAAGCTGTGCAAATGTTTGAACCGGCTTATGACAGACTAGGATAAGGCCGGACATCTCTTCGAAGGAATCACTGAGGATATCTATACTACTGCCTCATAGGTAAGGACGACTTAGAGTCTGCATATAACATCATTCGACATTGACACACATTTGGCGCTCCTAAAGCTCGCTACGTTCAGCCAAAGTTCAGTCGACTCGCCAACGTCACCACTGTCACGAGCATTGACGTAGACACTACTTCCATCGATCTGGCGTCAACTATACGACAAATAGTGCGCGATGAACTTGATCGACGGGAGGCTGCCGCTACATCGACAGCGCATGTCCGCTGTGCTTTCACGCCGTGCGGTGCACCGTCTTTACACTCTTAATCCGGTTACACATAGGTTCCAGGTAAAACTAACGTTCCACATATTTTTACTGGAACAAACGTCATTTTTATGTGGATCCGGCTTTTTCACGAATAATATGGGTATCAGTAATCGCAGTCTCTTCATATTTTTCTCTATTTTTTCTTCATTTAAGTGGAACATAGCAACGTTATGTGGATCAACGACTTGTTCCACTTACTCTGTTACCGTAACTTTTTTCCCGTTCCACTTAAGCCTTGTGAGCGAGATACTTTTTTTCTTCTGTTACACTTAAAAGCATGCAATGCAGTGAAGCATGCGGCGAAGAAGCTAAGTGACGAATATGTTCTCCTCGCATTCAGGCAATCGCAGTGGGCAGTCACAACGAATAAAAAGGAAGCTTAAGCTCTTCGAACTTGACGAGAATATAGTCTTGCTAACTTTTTTGGCTTCATTGAAACGCCGACGTGAGGTTTCGAAAGCGCAAAAAGTCAACGAGAGTTAATTTTACTTAGTGGGACAATTAGGTCTGCTTGGAAAGGGGGAAGGAGTATTGGGCTCATGGTTTCTTTCGCAAACGCAAAGACACCCAACAGAGAAGAGCGGGACAAAAGAGGTGAAGACTAAAACTGAAATTTACTCACACAATTAAAGTATAAATGCGAGAGAAAATATGAATAGATGAGGAAGATAGTGGAGAGAAAGAAAGTTAACTAAGATGAAGTGTCGTCTAGAAAAAAAATTTAACAATCTAATAGAGATATAGACGGTGAACTAAGCGTCTATATCCCCACTTCTATGTCATCAGGACGATACGAAACTGAAGTACGCTGAAATTCGGCAGCGCAGCCACATTTTCAAGAATGAGCAGACATGCAACTCCGGAGCAGACTCCTACGCATTGTAGTGCTATCGCAGGTGCACATTTATAAAGCGCTCATTCTGTCCATTGTATACCTTCTTGCAGGCCGAAGGAAGGCAGTACAGAACATTACATCAACATTTCGTCTAGAAATAGGCACGATTTGCACCACAACTTCTTGTTCAAAGCACCAGTTTTTGCTATTGTTTATTTATCAATTTTCGCATCGTATTGAGCGGCATGCTTTTGCACGAAGCCGAGAGGGTTACTGTCGATCACGCAAACATTAGTGCATCAGAGAACAATATCTTCTCTGAACATTCTAATTACTTCCCAATCATAGCAATTATAATGTTAGTGGCATGATACGTACCTGCGATATGCCAGGAGGATGCGATTGGAATAACTGCCAATGAAAGAACTGACAAATTTATTCCGCAATAATCAGACAATGACAATTCGGTCATTGTTAATTTTGAAGTATGAAGAGACCATATGTGGTGCCAAAGTCACATAAGGACCAAGCTCGATGGCTCTTTTTTTAGCAGTCGGAGAGACTAGTTTTACGTCGTATGCCACAAAGCGTGGCTGAAAACAAACGCATGCGAAATCGCCTTCCGTCTCGTCCATGTTTATTGAACAAAGATTGTATAGCGTAAGCGAAGTGTGGGATGCCAGCAGGCGAGAGAAAACAGGGTTGTGCGTTCGCCATATATCACATGAATGAGAGATTTGCAATAATCCTTATCTGATCACCAGCGCGGGGTAATCAGTCTTCATGGTTCTCGAGAACGAAAGCGATGACGCGGCGACATAGTTTGTTTATACTTACACCTCCTGGTAAAGAATGATCTAATCGCATGCCGGTGAGCTATAAATGGCGTAGAATTTCAATATTCCAAGTCACGATGTTCACAATGATTACGGATTGCTGAAGCGGAAATAGCATTTGTCACTAGAACATGCAGCGCGATGTTTCTTCTCTGCAGTGAATAGCACGCTATAAAAAGAAGACCATTTACACACCGCCTGCACAAAACCAAACTGACCGACAATTATTATAAAATATACGACGTGGCAGAGTTTAGAATAACTACAGTATATCCGGAGTATGGCATAAGCAATGGAAGAAATTAATACTGTTAAAACCGGATTCATCCGCTGAAGTTGAATTCATCGCTATCGAACGTAGCGCCACAACTCTGGAAGCGACGAAATCGGACGCCAACGCGCCAACCCGCCAACTGCGAAGCTCTTGTTCGGCTGCGTGCTTCAACGCAACTCGGCTGTTAAGTTTGTAAAATCTGGCTTGTTTCCCTCGCCTTGAGAAATTCCGTTTGCACTGGAGGCCTGACTTTAGCATCCGTCACGGACTTTATCGAGAGGTAAGTGCTTTTACTTGTTACTGTCGTAACATATGTCACTTTTGATGCCAGCAAACGGCGCTCACGTTTTCGCGCCATTGTCACACGCACAAAATCTGCTAACTGTATTTCTGTGTGTTTGTTTGCACAGCAAGTGAAGTTTCGACGAAACATTGTCTTACCGCCGCAGCTTCTATTCAGCTGTGATCTGGAATGACGGCAGTCTGCACACATGCGCTGCGTTTGCTCGCTCAAGCACAGGGCTGTAGCGCTGAGCTTGGCGTCACAAGATGGCTCCCGACGTGCTCGCGCTAGCCTTTCCGAGCGCAAATTGGTGCACGTAGCACAAACTTAGTCGCGCCTGCGGCGCTCGTGTTGTCAGTTTTACCGGATTATTCCTTGCTCGCACATTGTGGCGGTGAACCTTGAAACGCAATTTTAATGGTCGTCTTTGTGCAAGAACGTGTACTTGTCGGCCACATATTTTTACTGGAACAAACCTAATGTTTATGTGGATCCGGCTTTTCGGCGAATAATATGAGTGTCAGTAATCGCAGTCTCTTCACTTTTTCTTTATTTTTCCTTCATTTAAGTGGAACATGGCAACGTTATGGGGATCAACGACTTGTTCCGCCTACTATGTTACCGTTAGTTTTCTCCCATTGGCCGCGGCGCCTGCATTTTCGATGGAGGCGAAAATGCTTGAGGCCCGTGTACTTAGACTCATCATCTCGGAGGCTTTCCTTCCGGCAATACCGGTTGTCCCGGCCCCTACTAAACCCCTACCAAAACGGCAGAGGTCAGCACAGGAGAATGAAAGAGGCGGATTGACATTCCCCCTGTACACGTCACTTTTAACAGCGCAGCTGTTTAAGCTAGGTGGAACTCCATAAGCCGTCCACAAAAAGCTCGATGGGCCGATCCTGGGGATTGTGCAGGAAGGGTCCAAAGGGTCCAGAATATGTGTGGTTTGTAGACAGGGGGCTGCTATGGAGTGACAAATAATTACACCATGCACATCCATTTTAATATGGAAGTGATGGCCATTGTGGAAACTGTCATCAGCGAGTTGCTCTATTGCCACTTTAGCCTTGTCATGCTTAAGTCTTAGAAGACCAAAACTTCTGCCGAGTTTAGTAACATTTCGCACTCGCTAAGAAAGTGTTTAATATTTATGTTTCTTGCTGAGGCGTCTGCGTCTTGTTTACGAGTGTGGTTTACAAGAGCTTGAATAATTTGACAGGTGGAGACATACATGAATAATGGCGTGTTCGACGGTGCCACAGGACATCACCGGCGATCTGAGAGGGCACTGCAAGGAGTGCGAATGCAGTGGTTTTCAGCGCCTTGTTGATCTGGCCATGACAAGGTACCTATTGGCTGGTGCATTCTCAGTGGACACTCGCCTGCCTCATATGGACCTCTCGTCAGCCTCTATGAGGGTGCCCAAGACGGTAAGTACTATTCATTTGTACAAACCCCCCAAATTTGAACTGCGTTGTTTTAGGTTGGCAGCACACTGTCATGCCCGTTAAGAAGTAATAGTGCTGACATATGGAGGTTTTGTATCTTCACTCCATGCACACACTCTTACGTTCAGCCCCTTCAGCAACATTGCATTGGTGATAGCTGAAGCTTATGTTAGCAGCATTCTGAGAACCTGAAAGAGGGGCAGGTTTTCACTGGGCTGCTGCTCTTTTTTTCTTTCGTGTTTGGTTACTGGCAAGCCAGAATAAATTCTTTTGTGCCCTTTCAAATGCAAGGTGCGTTTACATTCTTCTAGATGGAGCTTTTGCTCTCGGTGTAACAGCAGTGCGAGTACGTGCTGTGTTCTAAGTGGGATATTCGAGTTCCTCATATTGTCTCTATCCAGTACTGTACAATGCAGGGAAAATAAAAATGTTGATCTGCCGTGGTAAGTGAAGTAAGTAAAGTTTCAACGGTTCAAGTTATTCCAGTCTTAAATATTTCCATAATTTACTTTGTACTACCAAGGGGTTTCTTACCGTAATAGCTTTGCAAAGTGTGGTGGCCTATGTAGTTAAATAGCTTGTTAGGGAAGTTGGTGCATCTTTTGAAAGTTAACAGTGCAGACAAGGGACAGTGAAAGAAATTACATTTATCCACCATTTTTCTGAAATGATTCTAAATTACGAGTCCGCACTTGTCTTATTTTGCTCTCCCTTATCATCTGTGCTGTTTACTTACTTCGAAGTATACCTTTGTACCTAATTTCATGACACTTTTGCTTTGATAACTGATAGACTTGGTCAAAGCTTTGTGGAGCAAACAAACCTCTCAGAGAACAGCTTGAATACTTAGATGATTTTTTCTGTTGACATTGATGAAGATTGGAGTATGAGACTGCCCTTTAAAGATGAATTCATCACAGGGCAATTCTGCACAAAACTGGCTGTTAAAACGGGTGAAATTATTTTGACACCAAGTTTAGCTGCTGTTTGCATTCAAAAGCAAGTGCGAAAGCTTTGTCAGGAGTGTAGCATGTCGTGATAAATGTCCAGGCTACTACTATCGCACTGCCGAAAAAAAAATCTTCCAACGATATTTTTTTGTCAAGTTCCAGTCCTGTCAGGGTATGTTAAAAATGCTGTTAATTTATTCTTAAAGTGCACTTCAGCTTTTTTATTACCTGCAAAGGGTGAATGAGGCACCAGGCGTAATAGGGCACCCGTCAGAAATGCATGCACCAATACACTGCAATCTTTTTAAACCACCATCAAATTGGAAAAACAGATGTTTGCTCTTTGCTGCATTATTTAGTTGTCAATTATTTGGTAATTAAAACAAATCGCTTGAACGGTTTTCTGAATCTCGACGAATGAGGAAATTTACCTTGAAATACATCCATGGAAATTACAGTTCGCGTGAGTGTTAATACATATGCAATTATAGAACATATGGAGGAGGTATTTCATCTGTATTCACTGTGCACCATATGTGTACGGCATGCACCTGAGAAACATTGATTACCCATAGCAAATATTAAGCAGAGTTTTTTCATGGCTTGATAAAAACCGTCATTTGGAGCCTAAATTTTTTAGTTGATTTAGGACACACACTGTACATTGAAAAAAAATGTCCTGACCTCACTGATTTGCATTTTCGTGCTTCTACAGGATATCTGGAGGAAGCTGAATCTTGCAGTGCACCACAACAGTCTTTTGCTAGGCAAATATGTGGCCAGTGGTCAACAGACACCACCACTTACCTAGAAAGAGGGCCTGCGCAATCTGTCGAAGGTTATTCTTTGACAGTGCACGAGACAATGAAGTTCGGCACCCAGGAAGTGCTTCCGCCCCTGTACTGATGCAAGGGGCCGAAGAAAGTTTTCGTTCAAGCACCTCGACCCAGCTACATCATAAGTGTGTACACTGCGACTTCTCATCATATTATTTTAGTCGTTTTCCATCTCACATGAAACTTGCTCATCGTTCTGTTAAAAAGTACACCTGTGCCCTTTGTAAGGTCACTTTTGCAGCTGTTACCCGTTATAAACAGCATTTTGATGAATTTCACATCTTGATCGTGGCCAGTGAAGAGCCGCATTTGATGAGTAGCGACAGTGAAATGGTCCACCAGGACATGAGCATTGAAACTGAGGTCTCATAATTTGAGCCGTGTGTGCTCAATGATGAGGCAAGGCTCTCCGATCTGTTCAGGCTTTTGCAGGGTGAGCACATACGTGCAAAAAAGCTATCAGTGCTGTTGCCAAAAACATTTCAGAATTGTTCCACGCCAAGGGCCTACAGCTAGACGCATCAGGTTTGTTAACTGACAAGGCGGGAAAACGTCAGTATGAACGTAATAACATATATCTTAGACCTTCCAAAAAAGCACTTCCCAATGGTTCCCATGGTTATTATGTATCACTAAGGGCACTCTTATAAACCTTGTACCAACATCCAGAAACAAGTAGCCATCTTCAGGAAAAGTTTGTCATCTCTGAAGATGGTTTCCATAGGGACCTGTGTGATGGCTTGAGGTTCAGGCGCCATGCTATGCTGAATAATCAGGACAGTGGCCTTGGCGTGCTTCTATACTGCGAGGATGTAGAAATTGCCAACCCTTTGGGCATGAAACAAGGCATGTGTGGAAACCTCACACTGTTTTATGTAATATTTGCCAACTTTCCTCCCCCAAACAGGTCTCAGCTGAACTGGTATTAATTTAGATTTTATTCACACAGTGAATGAACTGTCAGACAAAGGAATCTCATTCAAAGTTCAGGAAAGAGAAATCAAGACCTATGGATGTCTCCTTGCATTTCTCTGTGATAGTTTAGCAGCACATAATACTGCTGGCTTCAAGGAATCATTTTCGCCAACTGTTCGTTATGCGTTCCGCCGCTGCAATGCACTCACGAGTGATTTCCCTAAGATTTGTTTACACTCTGACTGCCGTTTGAGAAGTGACAGTGAAATTCAAGATAAAGTTAAATTGTTGAAGAAAGCAAAGAACTTGGCTGAGCAGAAGGAAATATCGGCAGCTTCAGGCATCAAGGAACCCTCAGTGCTTCACCTCGTAACAGGGTTCTCATTGACTGAGGATGCACTCTTTAACCCTATGCATATATTTTAAGAAGGTGTGCTACCTAATGAACTTTTCTTGTTTCTCCGTCACCAAGTACACATCCGTCGGGTATTTAGTAGAAAACAACTGAATGAAGCATTCAGGAAGTTCAATTTTCATTCATCTATAAATTCAGGAGAGCGCTCACGTTTGTTCGATGCTTCGCTGTCGTTGGTGTCTTCAGCAAGTGCATTGGGAGTTTTCGTTCTACACCTCACACTTTTTCTGAATAGCGTTGTTCCTTTCAACCTGCTGGATAAATTCTACCATTGTCTGATAATGGCTGTCCAGATAACACAGCTTGTACTTTCTCCAATTTTGAGTGTCGAGGCCGTAGGTTTTTTTTTCTTTGCAACCTAATGGTTGTTCGGTGTTATGATGAATGTTTAAACTGTTTTATTTTAAAGGAAACGAGCCAATAAAGCGTAGTAACAGAAGAAAAAATTTTGCTGGCTTGCCCTCTGTACACTTACAAATGCAACCGTGGTTTCTACCGCCTTTGTAAATATTATAGACACCTTCCATAAGTGTGTACTGTATTTGCTATTTGAATATTGTATTTCTGCTTTTAATGCACAGGGAGAACTTTTTTTTTTAAGATATGAAGGTAAAATGAATGATCTTGTATAATGGTATCACTCAGCAGTCTTTTCATTGACTACACATTGTATTACTGGCATGTAGCCTTCAGTCTTATTCCTTAGTCGTTTTTAGCTGTGAAGTATGTCTGTTGATTGTTCAGCAATTTGCTCTGATGCTCTTGTTCTTGCATTACTGCGGTTTTGATACAATTGTGTACTTTCATATAATAAAGTATCAAGTACAGCATCTGTGTAATCTTTACAGTGGTTTCCTACTACTGAATAAGTGTATTTTCATTTTGAAACAGCATGACTTAGTTTTAAGCACCATTTTCCTGCAGGACTTATATCACAATTTTTTAGAGTCGCTTCCTGCAATTTAACACCGCTGGCGGCCTGGCTAGCAGAAACAGTGTTCCTGATAATATTATATGGAGTATTGTTCCTGTAATATAGTAGTCTATTTATACACAACAGCGTTCCGTAAATATATATGTGGAACATGGTTTTACATATCTCATTCTGCATATAAGAGGAACATTGTTTTCTAAAATTAAGAGCAACAATGTTCTACATAAATAAAATTTTATCCAGTTCATGTGTTACTCCTATATAAGGGGAACTTTTTTGCAAAAAAGTTGCCCTTACTAAGTGGAACCTATGTGTAACCAGATTAAGAGTGTACCCATCAAAGCATCGGGCTTCGATGACTCAGTGGCGACGGTAGAGACGCCTCGTCCTATTAATCATTATGAGCCGCGAAACGACTCCATCAAGAGGTTCCCCTCTGACACCGCAGCATGGCGAGGCCCCTGTTGATTGCCTTCAGCAGTGTGTGGTGCGTAAAGAACCTGTGTGTTTACTGTGGGCTCGGGACGCCGTCGTTCCTCTCTACCGCAGTATGAACGATCGCTGTTCACTGAACAGCTACGAAGGCAACTTCCAGCAGAACTTCCGCAGCGACTCACCTGCCTCTGAGTGAAGTGTGACGACACCATCACCAAGCCGCCAACGTCTGACCTGTCCTCCTCCGCCAGGAAACGGTGCTGCCGATGGAGGTGAGGTCGCCGAACATTTTTCCCTGCACACACATATGCCTTCGCACGTTTCCACGCTACAGAATAACATCAGTGTTTTTATCGATGGGGTTCCCACTTCAACCTTAATCGACACGGGAGCAACTGTTAGAATTATGAATGGCGATTTCATGACCCGGCTCGGTCAGAAAGTGATGTTCGGTTGTGACAACTACATAACATTCGCACAGTGAAGGGGAAATCGTTGCGCCCAATGGGAATGTGTACTTTAAGCGTTACATTCGGCCTTAACTTCTTCAAGGCAGAGTTTGCAGCTCTTGTGAATTCCGCTCACAAAGTTATCCTAAGGATCGACTTTATGAAAGCGTGTGGAGCCACACTGTCGTGCCGCCGGTCGACAAACTCATTCACGAGCCGACTCACTCAGACTCACTCAGACTCAGATCTAGCCGTCAGTCTGAGTCTGAGTGAGTCTGCGTGAGTAATATATTGGTGAGTTTCAGTCTAAGTGAGTCCGGTTGAGAAAAACTTTAGTGAGTCTGAGCCTGAGTGAGGCCGGTTGAGGAAAATTTTGGTGAGTCTGGGTGAGCTCCACATCTTTTACCGACTTATGGTTCTATCTACCCAACTTCAGCACTACTATAAGCCTTATTTCGGCTCACGTTTATACTCACGTCTCATCACACATACTTCGACGCACGAGCGTCAATACGCCAGCTCAATATTTATTGACCAGATGCATGAGTTACGAAAAAAAAAGGGGGGGGGGGGAGGAGTCCTTCATAAAAATATCTCGTGTGAGTCATCTTTTTCTACAAAAATGTCCTTACTGTATTGGAACCACTGGTAATTCGCATATAAGGTTACGATCATAGACAGGTACCAAGTAGAGCACCGATTATGAGAGATATCGGTGTTAAAGAGCATTGACACCATGGTCAAAAAAGCTAATTATACACTAACGAACTTACGAGTCGACTCACTCAGACTCACTCAGACATAGATCGAGCCGTGCGTTTGAGTCTAGTGAGTCCGGCTGAGTAATATTTTAGTGAGTCTGAGTCCGAGTGAGTCTGGTTGGTGAAAATTTTGGTGAGTCTGAGTCCGAGTGAGCCCGAAGAGCAAAATATATTTCATGAGTGAGTCTGAGTGAGCTCGAAATTTTTTGCCGACCTATGCGTGTCGGTGAAGTTTCATTGTCTGCTTTTTGTGAGGAATCCACGCGATGCCAAAAGACTGTTGCCGTCATTAAGTGGGGACATATCCAGAGCTCGAGAGCACATTGATGTCTTTATCGAGTCGAAGCTGATAGCATTGATGCCACAGTTGAGCCGATCCCGTCTAGTCATGCGAAGAAGGATGTACTTGTACCGCGTTGTGTGATTTCTGTGGGCAGAGGAAGATCCCTGTTATGGGTGGTAAACACTTCTTTCGAGCCTGTTGTACTGCCTCGTGGAATGTGGCTAGCTGTATTTGATCTGGACGCAAGCAGTAACATTAACATTGCGGTGATTAGTGATGACGACGGAGGTGTATTCTCTGTTGCCTGTTCAAGTGATGACATATCCCTGAGTATGGTGAGTAAGTCACTATCGTCAAATAAGAGACAAAAATTAGTTCGAACCCTTAACAAGCACGTGTCCGACTTTGATTTCGCACTGAGTGTCCATTACGGTTCCGTACCACCTTCACGCCCTCGCGATGTCATTAAATCTGGTTCCGACCATCCCATCCGCCAGAGTGCATACAGAGTATCGCTGTCTGAGCTAACAATTATTGCTCAGAAGTGGGATAAAATGTTATAAGAGAAAGTTATTCAAGAGTCATTAAGCCCATGGGCGGTGCCAGTTATTCTTACAAAGAAGAAGGATGGTTTTTGAAGATTTTGTGCAGATTATGGGTGTCTGAATTCTGTCGAAACAAAAAAAAAAAAAAACAAGAAAGACGTGTATCCGCTTCCCCGCCTTCATGATGGCATCCATTATCTAAACTCTGCTTCCTATTTTACAGCGAAAGCTGTTATGAGATCACAACAAGGGCCGTTTTTGGCGTCGTAGTTGTCCGCCGCCGCCGCCGGTGTCCGTAGCCACTATCGCGCGAAATAAAAAAAAAACGAAATGAGAAAAGAATTCGAGGATGGAACTGTGTTCGAACCTGGGCTCTCCGCGTTGGAGCCCAGTATTCTACCCCAGAGCCATGCGGGTGCTAGAAAATGCCTAGCAAAAAGACCCTATACAGGCTTCATGTCGGGAAGGAACCACATTAAAGGGACACTAAAGGTAAATAAGGTTACGATCATAGACAGGTACCAAGTAGAGCACCGATTATGAGAGATGAGAGATGAGCTCGCTGACTGTCCAGCGAGCTACATAGGCGAGAGTAAGTGCTTCCAGGAAAGAATGCGCCAACACAAAAACGACGTCAGAAAGATGGAAATGCAACGCAGTGCCCTTGCAGAGCATTGCGAGAAGCACGACCACAAAATTGACTTCGAGGGCGCTGCCATCATAGAAACGGAAAGGAATCTGGGAAGGAGGCTCTTATACCCCTGTCACACGGGCACCCGCTAACTCCGTGTAACTCCCTCGTCGTTACGTCAACGGAGATGCGGTCCGTGTCACACGGTCTCCCTTACGCCAAGGAAGTTAAACGGGACGTTTCGCAAAGGGAGTTCGGCGATCTCCATTAGCGGCCGAATGGAGTACTCTCGCCCCCAGTAATCTGTAGTTACGGAAAAAACCGCGAACACAAAACAGCCGCAGTCAACACAATAATGAATTTTATTAATTTTGAAAGATATTTCACTGCCTAATCCATTCATAACGTGCGTTTAAAGAAAAGAAATACGCATATAAGTGCACATACTCTCTGCACCATGCCTCGAGAAAAATCGTCGTGCCGCCATTTTGAATAAGTGTCTCCGAGTCCGTGTGCATCGTCTTGTTTACGTCTGTGCATCTCGTTCCCTTCTTATTGCGCTGCCCTTCATTCTACTTCAACACTACCAATAGTCATAACAGTGAGTGACGCGGGTGTTCTTCCTTCTTCGTCGACGCCGGCACTCGTGCTGGCAGTACATGCGGACTGTTGTGGGAGCCATACGCAGCAAAGGCTTCGTGGACTGGACGTTAGACCTGTGCTCAACCGAAATTGGAAAGGACAACGAGATCTGGGTGGTAGCGCAACTTCAAAGAGCTCGGCGACAACTTGCAGTGTGTTTGACAATCGGTACGCGTAGAAAAGACGCGTACCAAAACAAGCGTACAGTGTTGCCAGCACTCCTGTCAAAATTACTGCCAACATACTTGCAGGTACACGTTTATGTGATAAAGACAAAAAAATTGTATCGGTGTGATTAATTTATTCTTCTATAATCACACATACCATTGAGAATGTTTTCAGCGTGATTACACGCGAAATCTTGCATGCAGACGTAGGTGCAGCAGCGCCTAATGGACCCCTTGCGGCTTCTGTCCGAAGCTCGTAAAACTGCCGTGTGACATGGGCACAACTCCATCTCCGTCAAACTCCCTCATGGAGTTTTACATTGATGGAGTTTAACGAAGTTCGGGGGTGGACCTGCGAATGTGAACCGGTCCCTCGGAACAATGCCTCCGATCTACGTGCACGGCCTCCGGAATGTGAGGGAAAAAGAAAGGCGGAGCCAAAAACAAGCTGCGACGAAGCCCCCCTGATCAGCACAGTCACCCCTGAAGAAGAGACCAAGCCGGTCTCGAAACGTCGGGTTTCCTCCAAGAATTTGTGGCTGGAGGTATTTCAACTTCTTAATTCTTCTACCCAGCCAGACAGACTTCTGTCGAAATGTTTACATTTAAATATTAAGTCGACGTTGATTGTTGAAATAGCGGTCCAGAAACCTCGTAGTGCTACTTTTATGCCAAGGAAGTGCTTATTTTCAAATAAAATCACGTTTTAGTGGTCCGCATTGCGTTAGCGCACTTCAAATCACCCGCCTGAAATCAGACTCTCATACGTCACTGCTGCCGTGCCCAACGTTGCCCGCCTTTACTGCGCAGGCGCCGACACTAGTAGCAGCAGAGCGAAAGTAGCGGGACCCACAGCAGCAACAACGGCCATCGAAGCCATCGAAGCTTGCCGCAATCGCCGCAATGTATGTGGACGGAGAACTTGACAAGAAGACATTGGCTCGCGACGCTGGGGTGTACGCCGCGGCAGTACGCGATCCCGAAACTACCACTGAGACGCGACCGCGTGAGCAAAGCAGGGCGCCGGGCGAAGCGCAGTTCGGCGAAAACGGAACCTTTGAACCACGCGCGCCGTTCACCATGGCAACGCCACAGAGGTTCTTTTTTCCATGAATCAAACGGAAACGAACAAACAGCATTTTATTACGTCTTTTGATGCACGGAAGGTTCTTTTTTTTATTGCTGCTAGTTTGATTACTAGCGATTTATTGTAGGCAGACTCTCATACTTCACCGCGATCACTTCGAAAATGTCCCACTCGTGGCGCTCATCATGTGTACAGTTAGCTTAATTTCTCGGTAAGTAGGGCACTGCTGTTGATAATATTGCCGTTTTAGAAGTTGTCATACATTGAGCTTTCACTCTGACATAAATTGTTATTTGCCTTTATTGTCCCTTTAACGTATGTAATGTAGCGTGGTAGAAGAGTAAAATGACAACCAGGCGTCACACAACGCGAATTCTGTAACCAGGCGTCACACAATGCGAATTGCGCAGCGAATGGGTTGTTGAATGCTTCCAACCTATTAAAAGGACTCTGTCATAATTCTTCATAGTCATCAGCCACAGCATCAACAAAGTGCACATAATGTCTTACAGGTGTTTAGCTAGTACCACGGTTGTCCCCAGAATGACGAAAAATTGCATAGTGACTGCTTCCCTATGATGTGATCAGGGTTCTGCCCAGAGGACCGGAGCCAGCCAGAGTCCCGGGGAGATGTCGAGGAGAGGAGTCCGGAGCTGTTAACAGTAACGTTTATTTACAGGTAGCGTGTTGCTACATGATGGGGTTAGCATCATGGAAGCTCTCGGAGCTCGTGAGAGCTTGAGAGAACTTGTGAGAGCTCGTCGGAAGCGCATCGGCGCTCGCCTTTTATGTCCAGGCCTTCCCAGGGTTCCCTGTAGGAAAAAACAATGGAGGCCAGGACAGTCCAATGAAAATTTCCATCTTCACCTCCGCCCCCAAAAGGGAAAGGTGAAACGCCGCCTCCTTCCCAACCCACGAAAGGAGAAAGAGGCACGCCCAGTTGGTCCCATGGCGAGGGAAGAACACTGCCCACCGCGCACTACACGGTACAGCACGAAGACGTTGAGTCTTTCGTGGAAGTCAATTTCGTAGTCTGTTGCAATGATGGTTATGCGCGAGGCAGACCACGAATTGTGGAAACAGCGGCAACGAGGCGCCACGGAGAACGTGGGAAATGCATCCGCAGACGGTTCCCAGTCGCTGGGTCCTTTGTCCGGGGCACCTTGACGACAAAGCAAGCCGCCTCGACGGCCAACAACTCTTCCTAAACTGTCAGTCGGTCAGGCGTGCCCAAAGGGTTTTACGAGGGGCGCAGACAACCTGAGAATATTACACGAACGACCTTCGTGTTGTCGCCGCTCTTGGTGCATCTCTGGAACCGCTGACCCGGAAGAAATCAGGGTAGTCCTAGCCGCAACGTCTCATGCGTCAAAGCGGCACCAAGCCAGGCAGGCCGATCATAACAGCCCGTCCACCGTCACAGGAGGTCTCGAAGGGGTTGCAGCACCAAAGCACTCCGCAGAGACCGTAGATCTGCTCCCTTGTAGACGTTGACGCAGGCTGCACCAATCTCTGGACCTGAGCCATGGCCAGCAAACGCCAGAAACGAACCACGCAAGACCCGAGGCACAACAAACATAGAGCACTCAACTGACCTCGAGAAATGCCAGGTTACAGTTTTGGTAAAACTCCCTAGAAATTTACAATTGGTGCGCTCACTCGTGAAACTCAAGAATCAGATAACGAAGCCATAACAAACTCATACCCACTACGTGCGAAGCAAATCAACAGCCTAACGATTTGTATCATTTCCCAGAGAGATTCACAGCGTTCAAGGCACGCAGGTGCTACGGGCGAAACAAAACGAAAGGAGGTAGTTAATGAATTACGCCTCCCACAGTATAAGTAAAACTCAAAATCAAACTTGCGCGTATGAAAATAAAACAAACAGAAAAACAAAAAACCTACACTACACTGATGCGCATACTAACAAGTGTGCTGCAATTTACACAAGGTTTATACAGAGGCTTTTAGCCTCAGCCTACTTTTCTGTTAAAAAATCAACTTGCGCAAAACCCTCTACTCGGGTGTTAGGTTTCGCTAAATGTAAGCAAACACTCCGTTCAAGAAGTATCTTAATGTCTGCAGTTATCATGAGGAAGAAAATAAAAGTTACAAAAATCGACATATTCCTTGCTCATCTGCAGACACGCGAACATTAAAAGCAAAACAATTCAAAACTGGATACAAGAGAAATTCTTGATAGCCTTACACTGTCCGAACATTATGCGGATAAAATAAAATCAACAAAAGCAAAACCTACACTACACTGCAAAAACATAAGGTTTAAACAGAGGCTTTTTACCTTCAGCCTACTTCTCTGTTAAGATAAACTTGCGCGTAAAACATAAAACAAACAGAGAAACAAAACCTACACTTCACTGCAAGAACAGAAGGTTTAAACAGAGGCTTTTACCTTCAGCCTACTTCTCTGTTAAAATCAGCGCAAAACCCTCTACTCGGGTGCTAGCTTTTGCAAAATGTAAGCAAACAAGCAGTTTAGCAAATATCTCAATGTCTGCAGTTAAGATGAGGAGGAAAATAAAACTCAAAAATCGACACCGTCCTTGCTCATCGGCAGACATGCAAACGTTAGACAGCTAAACAAAACAATAATAAAACTGGATACAAGACAAATTCTTAGTATCCTTCGTGACACTGCGTAATTTAATGCGGCACCCTTTCAGACGTGCTCTGGGGGGACGCGCATACCACAGTTGCCGATGGGCCAGACCGCGACGGAGGGACAAAAAGCCAACCTGTCCGAAGCACACAGTGGCGGTGACCTTTGTTTCGCGGACCCCGAACTCCGACAAAGACGCACCCGGACGCCTAAGCTCCCTCATTGTGAGCCTTCCAGAGCAGCGGTCACCCTCTCGCAAACCTGGGGGAGGACCTTTGTCGTTACAGTCGCGTACGCACCACCTCGCTGTGCTCCACCGTTTAGCCTTCACCAAAGATGAAGAAACCAGGCGACCACTTCGGCGTCTCTTTTTCCTGGCCCTCGCGACACGCTTCATGCATAATCTCGATTTGTGCGAGACCCGCAACTTTTGGCTTTTAGAGAACTTATTAGGGGTTTCCAGCCTCCGCTCAAGGCAACTTGGACCTTTCCCCTTTTTCCGAAGTTTTCGCTGGCGCCTTTTTCTTTCAGGGCGGCACGGAACGCTCCCCGACTCGGCAATAATACTCGGAAGTACATTGCTCAAAACTCCAGGCGGCTCAACTGGCTTATCCTCGGCGTTATTTCTAGCTGTCTGCTCTTCAGAAACAACGCTACAATCGACACTTGCTAAGCCAGCCGGCTCGCCATCAGATGTCTCTCCTTGATGAGAGTCATCACCTCGCGCTAATCTAAGCGCTTCATCACCTCGCGCTATGTTGAGCGCCTCTCCCTCTCGTGGTAAGCTAACCGCCTCATCATCTGAACTTTTACAGTCTGCTTCATTAGCGCTTTCTGCTTTCGGAACCTCATGAGCAGACTCACAGGCCATCGGATCCGTCATAGCTGCCGCCGATTCGTCACCAAAACAAAGGCCTTTCGAAAGCATATCCACATCATTCTGAGAGGGATAATGCTCGGGCAGGTTTTGGGACACCAAAGTTTCCGGGGCGAGCAGTCTGAACGGTCCCTCACTTTCAACGCGGGCTAATGGCAAACACACACTTTCATTTTCAACTACTTGCCATGCGCACGGGCGTTCCCCTGTGGTCACCTCATTTGTCGAAGAGTACGGATGTACACTATCAAACGTTGCGGCAGGGTCCCGCGGTACGTTTTCCTCAACTAATTCCTGAATGGGGGGTTTCAATTGTTCCAGATCATTGTCGCTGCTGTCCCGAAAACAGAGAACATTCCTAGGCTTGCGGAAGCCGATTGCGATGTGACCTAGCTCTTTGCAACGGTGGCATACAACCGGCTTCCTAGCCTTAAACGCCTTTTCTTTCTTTCGATCTTCTGAGTGGCTCACTGTAGACGTGGACTTAGCAGGACTGCCTTTCTTTTTCTTATCTGAGGCTGCTTTCTCGTTATTCGGGTTACTTGATGCCTGATAAAGTGCTAAAGCCAATCGCCTTTTCTCATTTATCCTGTCTTCTTCAGCCCATCTTTTGATTCTCTCGGCCTCTTTTTGCCTTTTTTCTACTTCTTCCCAGCACTCCTCAATTTCGTCATCCTCCGCACCGCATTCCTGAATTGCCCTAATCAGCTGTGACTCTCTCTCTTCTCTCCCAACCTTAATTCCCAGCTCTTCACACAGTAGTAAGAGGTCTGGTCTCTCTAGCTTCTTTACCAACTCCATGGTCTTCACGAGTGAGGACTTTCTACCCGCCGTGACGTTAGGTAGCGAACAAGCGAAGCCTAGACGTACGGTAAAACACTGCCAGTTTTAGAACATGAAAGCTAAAATGGTGAATAGCTGTGACGTATGGTAGCGGTACAACGAAGCCTATACGCACAGAAGATTACACACAGATTTAGAAAACTTCAAAAGCTAAAACCTGGCAAAACTCAAAGAAAGTCAAGCACTCACCATATCGTTGAGGCCCGAGTCAAGCATGGGTCATCCCGTTGCTGCTAACCAGTTGATGAGTTCCAGTTGTCAGCAGCATCCCACCGCTGCCACCAGTTGATGTGATCAGGGTTCTGCCCAGAGGACCGGAGCCAGCCAGAGTCCCGGGGAGATGTCGAGGAGAGGAGTCCGGAGCTGTTAACAGTAACGTTTATTTACAGGTAGCGTGTTGCTACATGATGGGGTTAGCATCATGGAAGCTCTCGGAGCTCGTGAGAGCTTGAGAGAACTTGTGAGAGCTCGTCGGAAGCGCATCGGCGCTCGCCTTTTATGTCCAGGCCTTCCCAGGGTTCCCTGTAGGAAAAAACAATGGAGGCCAGGACAGTCCAATGAAAATTTCCATCTTCACCTCCGCCCCCAAAAGGGAAAGGTGAAACGCCGCCTCCTTCCCAACCCACGAAAGGAGAAAGAGGCACGCCCAGTTGGTCCCATGGCGAGGGAAAAACACTGCCCACCGCGCACTACACGGTACAGCACGAAGACGTTGAGTCTTTCGTGGAAGTCAATTTCGTAGTCTGTTGCAATGATGGTTATGCGCGAGGCAGACCACGAATTGTGGAAACAGCGGCAACGAGGCGCCACGGAGAACGTGGGAAATGCATCCGCAGACGGTTCCCAGTCGCTGGGTCCTTTGTCCGGGGCACCTTGACGACAAAGCAAGCCGCCTCGACGGCCAACAACTCTTCCTAAACTGTCAGTCGGTCAGGCGTGCCCAAAGGGTTTTACGAGGGGCGCAGACAACCTGAGAATATTACACGAACGACCTTCGTGTTGTCGCCGCTCTTGGTGCATCTCTGGAACCGCTGACCCGGAAGAAATCAGGGTAGTCCTAGCCGCAACGTCTCATGCGTCAAAGCGGCACCAAGCCAGGCAGGCCGATCATAACACCTACTACACAAACATTAGGATGATTTATAGCGTGGGTTCCTCGCAAGTACACTTCTATTGGTTGCCAAGGAAGCCCATAAGGCTCCCATGATCCATTTCCTCTGGGTCTCAATAAGGTTAATTCTCTCTCTCTCTCTCTCTCTCACGTTAACGTATGTTATAAAGCGTGGTGGTAGAGTTAAACAACGACCGGGCGTCACACAATGCGAATTACGTAACTAGTGGCTCGTTTAAAGCTTCCGTTTAAAGCATGCCGTTAAACTTGTCACAGATATCGTGTCACCAGTTCTCGCTCATATCGTCAATACTATATTCGTCACGGGTGTGTTTCCAGCAAGGATGAAAATTGCCAAGGTACTGCCACTGTACAAATCGAAGGACAAAGAAAGGATCGAAAATTATCGTCCGATTTCAGTGCTGCCATTCTTCAGTAAAATACCTGAAAAAATATTCGCTTCCCGGCTGCATGACTATCTGGAAAAGCACAATATTCTTTCTCGGCACCAATTCGGTTTCAGAAAAGGTCTATACACGCAAACTGCAGTTTCAACATTTACAGATATAATTCGTAAGTCAATAGACAATGGCTATCTAGTGGCAGGACTGTTCATAGATTTCGCAAAAGCCTTCGATTCGCTAAATCATGCTATATTAAACGAAAAATTACTTCGCTACGGAATTAATGGATTACCTCTGACGTTAATTCGTAGTTACTTGGAAGACCGGCAACAAATTGTTCAGCTAGGAGATTCTCAGTCCGACAGCACCCTTATTAACATCGGCGTTCCCCAGGGGTCCATACTTGGACCTTTATTTTTTCTACTGTATATAAATGACTTGCCTTCACAACTTTTGTGTGCGACCCCTGTGCTCTATGCAGATGATACTAATCTTATAATAGCTGATACTGAGGAATCCAGCCTAATCAATAAGCTTAACTCTGAATTAGAAATATTGCACCAATGGTGCAACTCGAACGCTCTTCACTTAAACCCAACGAAGACAGTTTTTATTTTATTCCACTCTGAAAAAAAGAAAACGTCTATTCATTCTGACGTCATTTACAATAACCATCCCATAAAACAATCTAGCGAGACAAAGTTTCTTGGTGTTATAATCGACAAACACTTAAAATTTCGCCTTCATGTGCGCTCTGTAGTTAACAAAACTTCATATGGCTTGCATATACTTTCAAAATGTCGCAACTACTTCCCTCCCAACATACTTATCAACCTTTACTACGCATTTTTTCACTGTCACATTAGTTACTGTATAGGGATCTGGGGTTGCACATACAAAACTCATTTGTCACCAGTGTACACGCTTCAAAAAAGAGCCCTCCGCATTTTAGGACCGAACAATATACACATTAAGAGTGAAGATCTATTTAAACGCCTCAACATCCTCAATATCTATGATCTGGTAACATACAACATTGCCTCAATCATGCATCAAATTATCTATGAAAAACTCGTCTTGACAACAGTCTCGCTTCACCACTCGCATCGCACTGCTGTGAATGTATCGCGTCGTCGTCTTATTCTGCCTAAGGTAAATACTAATTACGGTCGCTCTACACTAAACTTTAAGGGTACATCTCTTTGGAATAAACTCGATTGTAACCTAACCAGTATAACAAATTTGAAAACATTTCTAAGAAACCTAAAGCACTCCCTTATTGACAATCCATAGCACACTTGCTGACAGTTACCTTTTTCCCTCCCTTTTTTTCCCTCTTAAGATGCCTTTTATATTAAGCATTCCTCGAAAAATTTGTAATTTGTGTGAAATTTTCTTTTGTACTATACTTGTTTGCTATACTTAACTCAGACACTTCTGTTCGATCTTATTACAATGTGTATAATAACTGCTGCTATCGATGTTTTTTACTAGAGCTAACTTCGGTAGGGACCCTTTAACAAATTTGTTGGGTACCAAAAGTGTGTTTTTTGTAACCAATACATGTGTTATGTTAAATAAACTTTCAAACTTTCAAAACCCATTACAAAGGGCTCAGGCATAATTCATCGTCATGAACCGTCGCATCAACAAAGTGTACATAATGCCTTACAGATGGTACCTCGCTTCTCCGCAGAATGACGACTAATGTCGACTAATGTCGTGGTGGTGTCTTTACACGACATTTGCAGCGAAGCACGCAGATACGCGGCCAATTTTTTTTTTCTTCCGTAGGCCAAAAATCGGAATATTGGCAAATGCCCATGCATTCTGCAGACTGGGTAAAAACGACGTTTGCAGCTCCGGATAGACTGTTTCAGTTTAATGTTATTGCCGTTTCGTTTGTGCAATGCTCGATCCTGCCACATCTGAGCGCTTTGTGGGCACAGTTCTCCGTAGCCTAAAATGTAAGATATGTCTATTTTTAACGTCTGTCAACGCCTTTCGGAGCGAGTTGGAAGGTGGGAACAGCGGTGAGGGCATATAGTACTGCATTACCTTCTGAGTCAGCCCAAAATTTAAGCTGCACGTACACACGGGAAGGGTTTTAGACAGCGCTGTCTTCGGAATATTGCCTCGAAAGTGCCTAAAAACATACTCTACACGAAAAGGGAGAGGAAACCTTTCATATAAATACATTGTCATTGAAGATACATTATTACGCTCGAAATAATTAGGCGTGACACTTAGGTCATAATTTACTGGATTTAATGACTTCTCGTTAACGTAGGGATTTTTTAAAGGGCCATGCATATTGCAAGTGCTTCACAATAATGTAATGAGCAATCGCGGCTAAGTTGCAAACTAATTGGGACGTTTTCCCATTCGGCGTAGCCTTTTCTTTCTTTTTTTCTTTCTTTTTTTTTCGCAAGAGTAAGAGTTCGCTTCTTCAAGTAATCAATCTTCATTGGCTGACTCTACACGGGGCATTCTTAAGTAAATTATTCGAAATAAAAGCAAATCACGAGGAAGGATGCATCGTAATCCATAATTTTCGTTACGGCAAGACATTCTATAGCAAACATGCCGAAAGGCAATTAAAGAGGAAAATAAGAAGTCCACTGAACCGTAATGCATACTCTCTTATAGGACGTCGCGCGGCCGAGCACCGTGAGAAACGCTGTGTCGCAAGCGTCAAATTTATTCAACGCCATGCGAGGGTTTTTCGCCAGCGCGGCGTTGTGTCACTGTGCTCCCCGCTTCAAGTTACTGTGTTGGCATAATCGGTTGGCGCATCACGCAAGAGTGGTACTTCTGGGTATAAGAGCGCAAACAAAAGGTTACAGAGGAAATGTAAGCACCGCCGGGCAACGAACGACGCGGTTTTCGCACATAACATTACGTTTTCCCCGGCCCATTCCGATGATCAGGTCAAGCAGTGCGCCTGCACTGTCCCTCGCTCTTTCTCACTACTTTTTTTTTCACTTATTATGCTTGCTCACCAACTCCGATAAATGTGTCGATGCGTTCACTCTGATCCTGAGAAACAACACTATGAGGAAACACGCAAAGGACATATGTAAACTGTGTTGCGTAATGTGAATGGTGATTTCGGTTGTTACTCTTTCTGTCCAGTCAACGCAATATATAGGCTATACAAGTTGGTATATAGACCCTGACGAATGTTTTGGATGTTAAACTAAAACACGGGGTTTTCAAAATTGGGCAAGCCATGCATGGAAGTGCATCAATAATCGATAGTCGCTTTCTAACCACTAGCGTTTGCAATTTCTATGTTATTACATGGGCATAGGAAGTGTATTCTGTGCAGAAATGTACCCTTCAGCTCTGCACACGTTACGCACGTCCGCGTTTCCTCTTGCGCAGAAACCTTTTGCATTGCATGATAGTGTTATTTTGCGTTTACTGCGATGAGGTAACGTACTCTGTAAGAACCGTATGCCCTGACAGTAATAAATGTAATACCAGAGCACCAGTGTCACCTTTACAGTTGAACCCTTCAATAATGAAGGTCCTCAAGAACGAAATTCTCGCGACAACGAAGAAATCTGGCTTCCCCAGCGAACGTCCATAGAGTTCAATGCATTTGCCCCTCTCGTTCAGAGACGACGCTATCATTAAGGCGTGCGCAAAGAAAATGAGAGCGACGACGAGAGTGAGGAACGAACAAAACGTAAGAAAGGCAGGTAAGCTCGCGCGAAGTTCTTGATGCTCTTGAAATTATTCGCTCTTTCCTCGGCGCCCACGACGACGACGAAGCTATGCAAAGCTTATTAAACTGTGAGGCTCGAGTCGTCAAGCTCCTTCAAAGCAACGTGAAACAGAGCCTGCAGATAAGCGACTTCATCAAGTAAATTTGGTTGTGCGAAGTAATTGGTGTGCGTATTTTTCTATTTTCGCGACAGCGAAATTCTCACGATAAAGAACAAAACTAGCTTCACCGGCGATTTCGTTATTGAGGGCTTCGACTGTATATCATGCCAACACCAAGTAACGAAATCGTGCCGCGAAGGGAGCAAATAGACGGGAAAAAAATTACAGCATATCCACGGGTGAATGATGAAGAGCTTGGGCGAAGCTCCTGAAGCAATCATGGTTACACGGTGAAATGTTCAGTGGTTTCGCCCAGCAGTAATCAAAGCGATACGCCGCTTTTATTACTGCACGCCATCTAGCGTGCAGGGTGCCGCTGTTTTTTTTTTTCTTCTCTTTTTTTCTTTTTTGTTTGCACGCATATTGCACACATCTCTATGGGACAGCGCCATCTAGTATATCGTCACCCAACTGCAGTTTGCATGCACCTCTATGGGACAGCGCCATCTATTGAATGATACGGGAGACGCGACGGCGGGGGCGCGCCGGATGGAGCGACGACCGATCAGGTGATGCTATAAGGAGCTTCGCCCCTAAAAATTTTGCATGGGGATATTTTTCAAGGGTGCTTTAACATCTGCACATGTACTATTTCTTCTCTTTCGACTGCTTTATATTCGTGATATTTCCTTTAACTGAGGCATCTTGCTCATGCTCATATCATTAATGATATTTAATGCAATTTACAGCTAACTCACGTGCGGCTCTCGGCCTTTGTGTCGTCGTCAAGTGGTTCCGGTTATTCATATGCACAGTAAGCCCTGAGTTATCAGTGATACAACTGTGTATGGTATCAGGGTCGTAGTCAGAAATTTTTTTCAGGATAGGCACCTCCTTGATTTCAAGTGGGGGCCGGGCAGGCAGATGTGGTGAATTGTCATTTTGGGCTCTGTATGCCATAGCAAATAAATTTCGGGGGGGGGGGGGGGAGCACGGGCCCGATGTGCCTCCCCCCCCCCCTATCTACCCCACTGTATGGTATGTATGACAGCATAGATTTTACTTCAATTCATTATGGTGGCTCTGTAAACCATTCGGTAGTGAAGGGGGGTGGGGTGAGAGGGATGTAGGAGGGAAGGATCGAACAGAGAGAATATAATCTCCGACGCCGTTTAGCTCATCAACCTACCTTCAAGTTTGAATCTGTTTTGCTCTCCATAAATCTTTTGAGTTCCGACATGTAACTTTTTGATACAAACAAAGAGAGAATGCAGTTGTCGCCCTTTTCCGGCTACCCTTCTCACTAGGTTAATAATGTAGGAGAAGAAGGATTGATTGTTGGGCTAGTTAATGTCTCAATCAGACATAAAAATATGCGCGACAGCACTGCTCTTGAAAAATTCTCGTTGCAACAAAGTCCACTAGTATGTCTGGGGTACGCACGTTTAGATGCAACAACGAGACAAACGTACGATGCAGCCGAAACAATATTCGTTGCATATGCCAGCGTCTTCAAAGAAGCGTCGAAGTGACTTCACTGCTTCGAGATGCAGCACTTTTACGGCCATGAGGCTAGCGCTTTGGCAAGCAAAAATGTTTGACGGAAATCAATCAAACGGAGTTTCTGCCCGAGGCGTTGTTTAGGTACATGTGTAGTATGGCTGGGACATTCTAGCGGTATAGGAGACATTAGTCCGCTTAAATCGCTTATGCGGAACACGAATCGTCACAGCCGAACGACGGTACATGTTTCTATACGCAAAAGATTCATTGAACAACCTGTACTTTTTCTTGTTCACTTTCACTGCTGAATCATGATTACCATCGTCTTGCATGTGGCTGCTTATTCAGCGACGCGGCTCTATATGTTTTTCGTTGCCGCCGAGCTTGTCCACATGCAAAAAGTCAATCCTGAATTTATACACCGGCGAGGCAATGTAGCGTAATAATCAGGATATAGTGACTGCTAAGCACTGAAGCCCCAGGAAAGGATTCTACAAGATTGCCTTGTTTACTTCCTGAGGCCAAACCCGAAGTTGTGAAGTTGCCTGAAGGCTATCCTGAGAGAGAGACTAGAACAGCAGCATGCCTACCACGGAATTTTCAGTTCATTACAATTGCATATATTGGAGCATAGGCTACAAATAAAACGCCTTCTTTGCATATAGGAGCAGGCCATATTCAGTACTCGTCCAGTGAGCAAAAAAAAAAAAAACATCTCGCCATCGTAACTTTTCCGCATTAGCTATAACAGCCTCTCTCTTTTTTTCTTACCTGTTTCAGGTTGGTATGTAAAAGAAAAGTTCTGCATCATGTTGTACATTGTGTAACACTAGAAGGCGAAAGCCTTCTGCACACGTGGTAATTGCATTAAAGGGGTTATAAAAATTTGTTGATATAAAAATACTGCAGCTGTAGGCTTCCTCTGTAGGCAAGGAAACTCAACACGAAGTGTTGGACATAGCAAACCTCTAAAATATATTTTAGTTCGCTTCCAAAGAGAGCCTAAACGCTTGTTCTCGCAATCGAGACCCATCGCTAGCGCGACTTACACGTTCCAGTGAGGCCGTGGCCTATTCCACCGCCGCGTATTACTATCACGGCCGAGCTGGAACGACAGCAGCGTTGCAAGCGCTGCTGCTGTGCATGACATGCACTGCCGCGCTGGTAGCGTTCCACTGCGGCCGCAACTCTCGTAATGCCGTGCGCGGGAGCAGACGATGCAGCACTGCGTGCGTCACTGCGTGCGTCACTGCTTTGTGTTTCTGGAGCAATAAGACACGCTTCAAAAAAAAAAAAAAAAAAAGAACACGCAAGGCCCAAATGTGATGTATCAATCCCTTTAAGTTATGCAAGCGGCTATCGGACTTCTTGCGAGACATAAGCCGCAATGTGATAGACTCACATTAAATTACTTTAATTAGAACTAACACACAGGAAAGCCAAGGAAAGTACGAAGTTCGAAGGTCCCAGGTTAGGTCCCTGCCGGCAGCAAGTTATCTTTTCGTCCACATTACTTTCTTCACATTTACTCCGTAATTACTACAAACAACATCCCCTATACTTTCCTTGGCTTTCCTGCCTGTTCTAATTAATGTTGTGCCTAGCAAAGAAAAGCAAGCCCTCAAAATTCCTCTTCTTTCCTTCATTAAATTACCTTGACGTTCTAAGTCGATTCCATTATTCCTTCCCTCTCCCCGCCCCACCTTAAGCTTTCTGCTCCTCACGGGCGTTTGCGTTGCCTCCGGGAACCTTTGACGAAGCTTTGATGTCATCTGATGACGTCACAAATTCCGACGATCTGTAACATCATAATGACATTACATGGTGACGTCACAGCGAGACGTCGTCGTTCCCAGTCCACACGCCTCTCACTCGGTGAAGGTGATGTGGGTTTTTGTACCGCTGTATTCTCCTGCCCCGTTTCGCTCAAGGTCACAGCGCAACGAGACCCTTAAACGCCTTCGTCGTGATGAAGGAAGCGTGGATGATGGTCACGATCACCTTCCGACAATACGTGGCTAGGTCGTCGTGGTGACCATAGCTGTCCAACTAGAAAAAACCCGCAAGGAATACGTTCCGCTCGAGAACATCCAATGTGACGGAGCTAACGAAGAGACCACGAGACACGAGCGTGAGTCGCTGGTATATACAGTCATAAGATCACAGATATAATCTATCCCCCCCCCCCCCCCCCCACACACACACACACCGCCCCACCATTAATTAGCCTTGTACCGGGCCCAGGGATACAATTTCGTGTCTACCGTCCCCCAATGCCACCATATTCATAAAATGCAAGTGCGCCATTCGGGACAGCCGTCTGCGAAGATACTTTCTACGGCACGCAGATGACTTCCGCGAAAAAAGGATACAACGCTCTGCACAATTGGTCATAGAAGTATAAGGCAATATTCAGTAATGAGCAATACTGATACACTCATTCAACTGGGCACACCACTGAACGTGAGATATATATATATATATATCTCACGTTCAGTGGTGTGCCCAGTTGAACTTGGATATACGTCCCTCGCACTATATATATATATATATATATATATATATATATATATATATATATATATATATATATATATATATATATATATATATATATATATATATAGTGCGAGGGACGTATATCCAAGTGTAGCAACTCTTATGATCAAGCGATGAGCCAACAGATTTCTGCGTGCGCGTATACAGATGACAAGATTGCATAGGGTCGCGTTGGCTAGGAAAGTGGTTGGGTGGCCTTCACGTGGAGGGTCGCTGTGTGACCTGATTGCACTCTCGACTTGAAAGCGATTCCAACGAGAGTTCCTCTAGCTAGTCTGTATACTCTGAGCGATTGTTGAGTCAGTGCTATATAACCCAAGGGCTTCGAACACTGGCAGGGCTCCATATTGTGAGCTTATAGCGCTATCAGTCAAGGCCTGCAGCTGCAGTTGGACTAGATGTCTAAAGTTGAGTGGCTTCTGCGTCACCGGACAGTGGACGCAATAGTGTAAATAATTGTGGCTTATAGTGTCCCTTGCTCAAGAGACCTCGTTCGTAATGTAGACCAATATCTTATCACGTGTTTTTTGTGGTGGCTGTGGGGAACGGGGTGGCGGGATGGCGTTGAACGTGCGTGTTGAATGTGGCCTCCACAACAATATATCGAAACCCCTGATCTCGTGCTCAGTGCACAGGGTGCCTGCGTCTGCATTAAAGTGCAGTGGATGCAGTCATGGAGTTCACTTTGGACTTTTGGGGCGTGATTTTTTTCCGAGGCCATTACGATTAAAGTGACGCGACCTAGACAGTTTTCTTGTGGGCGAGCGGGCGTCTTCCGCCAAACGCTCCTATCGATGTCACTTGGACTGCCCCTTTATCGACCATATTGTAATAGAGCCATTACAACATGGTCGATAAAGGGGCAGTCCCCCTTGAATGCTATAGCTCTATAGCATTCAAGATAAAACTAACGGATGAACAGAACAGATGGCTGTTGAGGTAAGCGCTCCATCTTTCTTTCAACCAGCTGCTCCACTTGTACATATAGGGGATCCTTCGCTCCTTCAATCTTGCTGCACTATGTAAGTTGTAAGACGTAGGTATTAAACTTGTTGAGCAATCACTCATTGTCTTAACAATCTGTAGCATAGACTCAGTGAACTTGTACAGGGTGCACTGCGACCTTTCAGTTGGTTTCGGATCCTCCGAGCCACCGGTGCCTCACATATGCCCCGTAATTAGTGATGCAGAACTATCGATGGTACTATCGATACTATCGATAGCTGAGTCACTATCGAACTATCGATGGTGAAAAATACTATCGAGAGCGCTATCGACAGTAAAAAATTCCGTGGTACTATCGATAATATAAAATCAACAGCGCCGACTCACTGCAGAATAAACTTGGTTCCCCGCGCGCGTGGTACATAGTGGAGCCGGAGGAGCAGGCTGAAGGGCAAGAAAGTTGACATGATTGTGTTCTTCACTAGAGTGCTTTGCTGACACATGATCATAAAGTCACACTGTTCAGCTGCAGCGGAAAGGAAGCCTTTACATGTGGTGGGACTGCGCGGCTTCAAATTTATATTGCATTTTATGATTTCAAATTAAAAAAAAAATGTCAAGAAGTTAATTGTAAGGTGTAACTATAGTTGCTTTTCGATACGAATTCACTGCGGAAATAATTAATTTCTCTGCTAAGATTTGCTCATAAATTAAGCGAAGGTGGTAGTAGCATATCGCAAATAATTTGGCAATATGGCCGGCCAGCAACCGCATCGGTATTCACCCCGCTATCCATAGTATTGTCACGTGGTTGTGACGGTGAAGAATGCTGCAGCAAGACTGAGAAATACGGAGCTCTTTATTTGGGCGAACTTGTGCCCAGAAAATCAAAACACAATATACAAAAGATATATGCTGCGCACTGATAGCGGCGGGAGCAGTCGTCAGCCGTTGAGTAATCTGATCATCGGAGGACCGCGTCATTCTTTATACATCAGTCATCAAAGCTTCCAGCATTATCGCTGTTGCTCGCGTAAGCTCTCGAATAAACTTGACTATTCGCGTCCGGCGCGTAATCTTAACAGAATGAACTCAAACAATTGTGAAGCTTCTCAAACATAACGGCGCGGTCTGCTGCAAACGTTGCTAACAGTCTTTCAGGGTGAAACCCGAATACGTCAAAACAAAGGAATAAACGCGTGTGGCAGTAATATCGCTATAGTGATATTAACGATGGTACTACCGATTGCACTATCGATAGTTTGTGGATAGTAGCATTATCGATAGTTTGTTTACACTATCGATAGTTTCAAAAAAACTATCGATACTATCGATAGTCAATTTACCGATAGCTTTGCATCACTACCCGTAATACCAATGTCACGTTTCATTATTGGTGCACTCGTGTACGGAAGAATGAAAACACCCGCTTTTTTACAGGAAAGTGGGCCACCCCGATATTATCTGTGATCACCAGAAGAACAAAACGGAAGGAAGGTCTTTGTTCTTCAAAGAAAAAAACAGGGAAAAAAACCGAACGAAATAAAGTTCACGAATGGCAGGCCATCGTAACTCAGTTGGAGATAGGCTTCTATGGGGCACCAACACCATTGATGTCATGTCTGGCCGCTGTTAGAGTAATCGGGAAGCGCCATCGAGTAACCATGGTCGCTCACTACGCCACCTATACAGCGGTATAATAAGAAGCTACACGACCGCTCCCTACGCGCCGCTTAGCCGGAAACATCCACAGAATGTGTCCCACTGTCTGTAATAAACCCTCAGTTCTTAGTTCGCTACCTCAAGCGCTAGGCTGCCTTCTTTCTCTGACTGCAACTGTTAAGTACACAACGACTAACGGTACCCAAACTTGGAGTTTGGAAGCACCACCTTTCAAATGTCACTGCATCATCCGTCGCCACAAACGCAAACGAGCAAGATAGATTATAGATGCAATCCGCAAGTCGGGAGAGCGCGGTGTAAGTGCTCTACTATCATATACTGTCCAATGAATGAATGCATTATGAAGATATTTTATCAGTATGCTGTTTGCTGGAAGGGAAGTTTACAAGATGTGTCCCACCATCTGAATATTCTGTTATATTTGAACCTGGTCTGTGTGCGTAATAAACGTTGTCGTAAGCCAGCGCTAATGCCCGTGCTTTCGCTGGTTCCATATGTCGACTGGTCGCGGTGCTAACCAAAGATGAAATGTGTAGACGGCTGGGCCCCATGCTCGTCACCAAGAGCAAACAACGCAAACCTGTATTTTCGAGCACCTGAGATGAGTATGAGTTTGTGTTCTCATTGCACGACTCCTCCTCATGTTTTTTCTCTGCATACAGAGAGAGATCGTTGCGACACTACTGCGGTTTCAAAGGCACATGTAAGCAACATGTCAACATTTTTTTCTGTCAGTTCTTTTACTGTTTTTATGTAATTTCTTCTTTAGTTACGTGATGTGACTGCGCGAACTGTTCGTGGCGTCGAGTCTGGGCTGGCACAGCGTGCACGCGTCATTTACAAAAGCACCCCTAAGCTTATCGCCGCCCTTTCACGTTTACCTTAACCTCAAAAATTTCAAGGTTGACCGCTTCCGACACACTTTCCACTTTGAAACGAAATCTAACACCGGGGGCAGCTAAACGAAAGAGAGCGCGTCGATAAACATGCAAGCCAGAAGCTGCTGCTGTTGTTGTTGTTGACGCCGTTGCCTTGAAAACTATGCCACGTGAAAGGACGGCGAGAGATGGCGAGATGAGATGGATACGCGCAAACGAATGACGTGGACGCCTAACGCAATTCGAAAATATAATAACAATAAGCGCACGCCTTTTACGTGCCAAAACCACGATATGATTACGAATCGCGTCGTAGTGCAGGGTCCCAGAAATTTCGACCACCTGTTTTTTTTTTTTTTTTAATGTGCACCTAAATCTAAGTAGACGGCCCTCCAGCATTTTACCTCTATAGAAAATGAGACAGCGGCGGCGGCATCGAGCCCACGACCTGCGGGTCAGAAGCTAAGCACCGTAACAACTACACCACGGCGGCTCGGAATTCGAAAAGAATTGACAATGAGGAACTAAAGCAAAAACAATATTAGTACTACGTTTTCCTTATTGCAGAGCTGACAGCCTCGTTTACATGCCTTCTTTTTTCTTCTGACCACCCTAAAATTCAGTACTGGGCAGTATGGAAGACACATGTATCTTAGATGCTATCTTAGGTATTTTTGTGTATCGATCGTATCTGTGTCATGATATGTCTGGCAAGACGTGCATAGATATCTGTATTTTCGACATGTGTAAGATGTATCTCAAGATACAAGATACTAATATCAAAGTGCGATTAAGCAGCAAAAACGGCAGATCTGCGCTTCCCAAGCTCATACTGCTGCCACTAAGCCATGTGAATAAAACTAAAGGCAGTGACATTGCCTTATCATTCTGCCAGAGCCCTCCAGCGAGGACAAGCGATGAAGTCTGCGTGCCCCTCTTAGGGGAGCAGAGTCACGTGGTGGCGCTTGTGCCGTTTCAAAAGAAACCAGCGTCTGCACGCAGCCGACGTCGTATTTGGGCACAATTTTGGTCGATACAAAATTTTATCGACACTTGCTAGACGATCTATGGCCCTATCTAGAAGTGGCCGGACTCTTTTCAGAATGCGTTTCCTTGCTGCGTCTTCTCTGGCTTGCAAAGCTCACCGCAATGTATTGTGGAATCGTAATAGACTAATACTTTTATCGTTACACTTTGTAGCTGCTTTGACATGAAAATTGGGATAATTATTTATTGGTTGTTTAGTTTACTGCAATTCGCTTGCTTATTCTTAATTGTTCTTCCTCTCTCTCACGTCTTCGCCTACTTGCGAAAATGACGTTTACTCCTCAGTATCCCTTTTATCTCTATATAGTACATTTCCTATTTTGTTGCGTCCCATTTCAGAGCAGCAAACATGACGCTCATCAGGCTGACATCCCTGTCTTCTGATCTATCTATCTATCTATCTATCTATCTATCTATCTATCTATCTATCTATCTATCTATCTATCTATCTATCTATCTATCTATCTATCTATCTATCTATCTATCTATCTATCTATCTATCCCAATTCATCCCTTTCCTGAACACCTCAAACCAACTATTATGTATACCTCCAGCAGATGTCCTTAACTAATCATTCTAAAGGTAATCCACTAAATCCACGACGCGCGTCACTTCCTCGACAGTAAATATCCGATTTACGTGCTCACGTCCGGGGCATAGCCAGAAATTTTTTGGGGGGGAGGGGGGGAGGGAGTGGGGATCCACTACCTTTTATGCACGTTCGTGCGTGTGTTTGTACGTGTGCGTGTATATACACATGCAAGGTTTAAAATTTTCGGGTGGGGGGGAGAGTTTGAGCCATCCAACCACAACGCCACTCGTGGCCATGCCAGTGGGCCACTCATACAACGTTTCAACGCCACCATGAATCGATACAACTTTCCGTAATCACCACAGCTAGCACTTAACTAATCACTTACAATCGCGGATTAGTGATCTGATATTCAGTTACATTTACCGGTTGTCGTGGTATTATCCCCTACATTATTTCTTTAACACGAAAGTGTTTTATGCTGGGTTCCACCAAGACTTCACTGACGCATTTCCGTCACGGATATGACGTTGGTAAAATGTACGCTAACGGATGACCAAGAAAAACTAGCAGAAAAGTTTTATTGACGCTAATCACCTGGGAATCGAACCCACGACCAACTTCTCGGTCTACGGCGGTAGATGCTGGGCGCTCTAGCCACTGCGCCACCAACGCACATGTACGAGGGTCAACAAACGCGCCTTATATTTCTCACGCATTCTCTCTCGTACGGTGCTCTTGGTTTGCGAGGCGGTGCCGCCGTCTGTGAGCGGTAAAGTGAAGTACTGCGTCATGACTTATGACACTAACGAGCACCGATAGGGAGCGACTCGGTGACGACGCAGTTCGGGTGCCCTGAGGCCAGCAATGGAACGCTGGCCGCCCTGGCATCGAGGATGCGGCCTAGATTTTAAGTTACCTGCTTTGTCTTTCGCGTCGTGTTATTGTGTGTCTGTTCGTTATCTGAGAAGTGCAGATTCCACAGGCACCAACGAAGTTTGTCCGCCGTCTACTGCTATGAGGGCGACAGCACCGACTCATAGAACTGCTGCAATAAGCGTCGCAGAAAGCAACGACATCCACGGGCGAATGCCGCCCCTTGGTGGAGCGAGACACACGCCAGTGGAATGCCTTCGCGCGTTCACGGCTTAAGCTACGAGCCTCTGCCCCCCGCGTTCCTGAAGCGCAGTGTGGTAGTGCATGCATGATCACAGGGGCAGGTTACCCTATTACTGAGGAGCGCACACTTTGCCGTTTCTCTCCTCAATTGACGACGCTTTGAAGGAGTGCATATCGAGTACCAGTGTTTATTATGTGCTCGTTGATGCCACCTTTGTGGGGTATTCACCATACGCTGTGTCCAGGTATGCGTTAACAACTTCAGCCAGCACAAGTGTTAAATCATGACCATGGGCGTTAGTCGTCGGGATGGAGATACGCCATTTGGCGTCAACGTGGGTGCATCTACGTCAAACGGTGCTATAGCTTCCAATCACCAATGGACATTGTACAAGCCCTCATATATCAATGCACAATAAACAATCAACTACTTCTGTGAAGATACGTTAGGCCGGTGTACTGTAAGAACACGAGATGGTCAAAATTTCCGGAGCCCTCCATTGCGGCGTGCCTCATACTCGTATCGTGGCTTTGACACCGTAAGGTCTCAGATACTCTTTCTTTACCTGGAGCTCTCGTGCGCCTCAGATAAGTCCATTATCAGGCATCTCCTAATACAGCGTCGTCTGCATGTACATTTTTTTCTCTGGAAAACTACAAGTAAGCGTATGTATGTGACACAAAGGTCAGACGGTAGTCACCGGTTCAGACTGCCTTCACAGGCTGCGGACATCTACCGCCTTTTTGAAAGCTTCGAGGTGTTTTATTTAGCTGTTCTCGCCCGCAGAACACGTAAACTCATTCGCATCACGCAGGAGCAATAGAGGCGCCGTTGCACGCTGCTGTCAGCTATTGCTATAGAGCTCACGCTCTTGTTTATTTTTCATTTATGTACCGAGAACGTCGTAATGAAGGACGCGACCTTTCTTTTCGCCTTACTTACTCGAGATGTGCGATACGGCGTACCCTTGTGGAATGACCGGCCGTTATCAGGTGGTGGTTCTCAAAGTCAGTAGGCCAACGGTCACAGAATTCTTGGTTGCAGTACGAGCGTATACATTCGCGACACCTTTATTGCGCTTACTCGTGTCGCACACTTCATGGGCGCTTGTCTGATTGATGACGACCAAAATGCCTGGTAGTATATAATAGAGCGCTATACATATTCAGGGACAAGGACGCGTCGGTTACATCGCGGCCGCGAAGTGGTGCGACGAGATCGGATAACTCCGACTCGTTGCATATGCCTCGCGGCAATGGGGATATTATCGCTCCGGAATAGCAGCAGTGTGCGCGCCCTCGTCCCTTTCCCCTTGTCTAAAACACCCGCCATTTATAGGTAACGTTCAGCGTTTCTTCGATTTAATCTCGTGAGTAGTAGGGGGGGATGCGGTTTTTCAATGGCCCGCGTTGCTGCCTCTTCTCTAAGGCGCGTCATCATCATCGACGCGAAAAAAATGCAGAGTTTCAGGGATAATAACTAAGGATCTATTAAGAACTTGTTTGGCGATGGATGGTTTTAAGCATAACCCTGACGACTCCGTTCAGCTACCTCATTATGTCCCGAGGCGTCTTTTGCGTATAAGTACTGCGATACGCAAAAACACAAATTGCTACAGCTGCACATCTCTGTAAGTTTTAAAAACGTATGCCTTAGGCTTTTGAAATGATACAAGATGGAAGGAAATGAGAGAATGCCTTTATTTATTTATTTATTTATTTATTTATTTATTTATTTATTTATCTATTTATTTATTTATTTATTTATGCATTCCATCCATTCATTCATTCATTCATTCATTCAATTATTTCTTTATTTTTTCTTTGTGAGCAATAGCGCTGCATGCAGGAGCGTATTCTGGAAGCACCCGACTTTGATGAAGGCGTTGTTTTGCAACATTTTTCTCTGCTAAAGCTCAACTGTGTGCTCCGTTACCCTCCGCTATAACGAGGACTCTGAATTAATTGCAACTACCTCTATATTAACCACATTAATTACAACCACTAAAGTCACTCTAGTGCGCGTGCACCTATAAACACCAACGTCTTTCGTGAAAGATTTTCACGACGATTATCTTGAAACTTGTGCTCCCAGTGGAGACTGATCATGCAGTGAGCATTGAGGGACTACAGTACTACTACTGTTGCAACATGTGACCTAACATAATTAAGAAATAATTGCCACTTGTATATGAAATAACCTATCAATAATGGTTACCGCAGTTCATAAAATCCGTCGTGATGATACTGATTGACGTCAAAGAGAAATTCTAGTGATGCTGTATTATGAACTAACGCTTCTTCAATGACAAGGCGTTCGCTCGAACAGCTGGAGGAGCTTATAATCAAGTATTTATTGGCAACAAGAAAGGGAATGGTATTTCGAAGCGACCAATTAACTACTTGATTTAGGCAGTTTTAATAACTTTTCTTGCGGCAAAACCACCCAAATACGAGAGTACACGTACTTTGAAATTCGTGGCGTTGCTGTGGCGTGCCGGAAATGAAATGTTCTCGCCAAATTCGACTAATAGAATTTTAAAATTAATTTTCACATACATTGAGTGATAATTTATTTAACAGAAACGCAGCTATAATACCTTTAATAAAACAGTTCGATAATTAAATCTGTGTACCTTCGTCATTTCATTCTTTGCTGTAATGTATTGATAAGAATACATCCTGTCATACAGATTAGTACCTCTTTGCCGCACAGTTACTGAACCATTCGCGACACACATTTCGACATGTAGTGGCGATTCCACTTCTCTCGGCTCTATAACGCACTGCACAGTCAAGCGCGCCTGGCATCAGTTTATCTATACTCTCGGAAAAAGTCTTAACGAGGACTGGCCGAAACCATCCTCTGCACGGAAAACTTTCAGAGCGTTGTTGCGCTTCTTGCGGACAACTATAGTCTCAGAGACAGACTTTAAGCAGTGTCGTTTATCGTATTATTGTTCCTTTCCTTTCTCTTCTTTTTTTTGTAACATATCTCTTTTCTATCATCTTTTATCCCCCTTACCCCTTTCCCCAGCACAGGGTAGCCGGCCGGTCTGAGAACTGGCTAACCTCCCTGTCCTTCCGCTTGTCTTTTCCTCCTACTCCTGAACTTTCACATCTGCGCAAACACTGATCTATATTGGTGTCATGTTGGGCATCAAGTAACGCGCCCTCTTTCCAGGCAAGACGCTCACCACTCCACGCATTCCCAAACGTTGAGCCTGTAACTGACGAGCATTGCGCCCTATAGTATATATGCAAAGGATATCGCATAAGGTCGCTGCCGGCATGGGGAAACAGCTGCACCGCAGCAGCGGCCTGCACGCAGGTCCCGTTACGTTTTGCAATGTTGTATACGCTCTTCTCGCACGCACGCCCGTTCGGTTTCTTTCGCACCGCCGAAAAATGACAACATATTTACTCGTCACACTGTTGACTTCCGCTTAATTTTCTCCGCAAAGTACGTTACTTAAGTTGCAACATCAACCATCAAGAAGGATAAACCGATCAGTCTCTTTGAGCTCTCTTTGACGAAACGGAGCAATAACGTCCTTGCTGATGATTAACCCCAGAGTGTCTAAACTCGACGTGAACGTTTCCCGTTACATATATACGGAAATGGGGAGCACTCGCGGAAGACAATCTTTACAGAGAAAGCTTCGAATACCAAATGTCAGACATAGAGGCGTCGGTTGAAAGAGCGGCATGCAGGGGTAAATTAAGGCCTTGTTCGGTTGACTGTCTTTCAGTGGTAGACTGAGCAGATAACGTTGGTTGAAAATGGATGAAAAAATTATAAGAAAGTCATAAAGAGGCAATGAGCTTTGATTCGTTCACACGACATCTCCTCGCTGTTTGCATCCTGTTAAGCGAAATGTACGCGCTTGCTGAAAATTTTATGTCTTCTCTCTTTACTTTGCTGCGTGCCATCCCCAGAGTCCTCGCCTCACTCTTATACGATGGGTAACGTGTTCGTGACAGTGGCAGTTTTTCTTGTTAGGCTATGCTCCCCTCATGTATGCTATCACTTTGTGTGTATATATATATATATATATATATATATATATATATATATATATATATATATATATATATATATATAGGCTTTCCTAGCGACGCATTTCTGTTAACAGTATTCTCATTCAATAAATCTTCATTTTTCTTACAATTTCGTGCAGAAAAACAATCGTTCGGTTCGTTTTGCAGCCTGTGTGGGTTTTTTTTTTCTTTTGCTTTTGTTTTTCCTTTTTCGTACCCATAAAGGTATTTGCGTCCTTCGTGAGAGGCTTTTTTTTTTTTTACAAGTACCAGCGGTATACACATTCATTTGAAAAACTGTATGGTCGCTTTCCGTGCATCAGGGACAACTCGCTCGGCTGGATATTATTTTTTTCATATATGTACGCTATGTTTGCACGCGGGTCTTGTGCAATTCCATGCACATATTTCACAGATGTCTTTAAGTTATTTTATAAATACTTTCAAGTGACCTCCACTTATTTAGGTCTGCGGTGAGAACTCGCTCCGCTGCCGATTCTCGGTAAATTTAGTTCCGTATGACTTTTAATGTTGGCGTTTCATTAGTGTCCCAAATCTAGCGCATTCCCTCACCTACAACCTTGGTAGATGAACGCAACGGCTAAGTTGCATGCTGTAAAATGGAGGCCACTAGTTTGTTTTCCGAGCGCAACGAAAAAAAAAAGGACACTCGTCTAAGACGTGAAACGGGGTAACCAGTGCTGCAACGTACGAATTGAAACTCGGAAACATTAACCAAACTGACAACAACACCGCCTGGATTCTGGCGCTCACACGAGACAGACCTTTGAATGAGCGTGAGCATCTATAAGCCACAAGTGAATGCTTCAAACGCTTCGTTGAGAGCGAAAACAGCAAATAAACCTTTAAAAGCTTGCGTTAGATTAACATCTCTCATATGAAGTTCAATTCGTCCGCCCCGCCACGGTGGTCTAGTGGTTATGGCGCTCGACTGCTGACCCGAAGGTCGCGGGATCGAATCCCGGCCGCGGCGGCTGCATTTTCGATGGAGGCGAAAATGTTTGAGGCCCGTGTACCTAGATTTAGGTGCACGTTAAAGAACACCAGGTGGTCGAAATTTCCGGACCCTCCACTACGGCGTCTCTCATAATCATATGGTGGTTTTGGGACGTTAAACCCCAGATATTATTAGAAGTTCAATTCGTCCTTTCTGAGGAAGTTCCGCATCTTTCCCAGACAACACATAGCAAGACGGTTACGTCACGCCCATATATACACAAGCTACGGCTTCGCGGGGCCGTGTCGTATGTGCCTTACGCAACACATAATATGCGGCTCTGACGCTTATATATAAGAGCGGCGTTGCGACTGGTGTTGATTTATTATAAGGAGGCCCGTCTGAAGCATATCATTTTTGTCGCGTTGCGCCAAGAAGCTAAGTTGACTAACGCCGAACTTCTCCGCTGAACGAATTTTTCGCCTTCGCGCGTTACACAAACAACTCCGGATGGCTGAGCGTCAAGGCTATACACTGGCGCGCTCTTATTGCGAAGGAAGTGAAGCTCTTATCGCCGCCCGTTTAGAAAAAAAAAAACAAAAAATGAAACGGCACATCTCATCTCTTGGTGGCGGTCGGCGTTAGCGCTCTTAGAAGTGAGGCAATGTATACGTATAGTGACACACGGCATGAGCCACTGCCGTAAGACGTCATGTATGAGACGTCTATACTGCGACCGAGCTCCTCTTTACCGCAGTTCTCTTCCCTGAACTGTGGCCCCCTTCACTAAAGACTGAACACGTACCCGGAGGCACGTATCCACTGACCCCCGTTTCCTTTCACAAATGTTCATGGAAGAGCGGCACACTTACCGAGTGAACATATACATACCCCGTTGTTCCAAGTTGCCGTGAAAGGACAACGGACGGACGGACGGACGGACGGACGGACGGACAGACAGACAGACAGACAGACAGACAGACAGACAGACAGACAGACAGACAGACAGACAGACAGACAGACAGACAGACAGACAGATAGACAGATAGATAGATAGATAGATAGATAGATAGATAGATAGATAGATAGATAGATAGATAGATAGATAGATAGATAGATAGATAGATAGACAGACAGACAGACAGACAGACAGACAGACAGACAGACAGATAGACAGACAGACAGACAGACAGACAGACAGACAGACAGACAGACAGACAGACAGATAGATAGATAGATAGATAGATAGATAGATAGATAGATAGATAGATAGATAGATAGATAGATAGATAGATAGATAGATAGATAGATAGATAGATAGATAGATAGATAGATAGATAGATAGATAGATAGATAGATAGATAGATAGATAGATAGATCTAGAAGAAGTTGTCTTTGTCCGGAGCACCAACACTTTCAAAGACTTTCACCCAGCACCAAAAGGTAAAAGCCCACGAACGGTGGTAGCATCAATGCATTAGGTTTCTTCTCATCGATATCAATCTCGTTGAGCCCACTTATTCACTTCTCATAGATAAAGGAGGGAGTTGTGAACTCATAAAGAAATTCGTACAATTTCGCCGCGCAGTGGTGATTCTCGTCGCTCTGTAGGCTTTCGAGTACTTTAATAGCGATAACCTACGCATCCCCAAGTGCGCACACTTTACTTCGTTAGATCTAATGATCACGAAACCCAACCTTAAGGGGCTTCGTGTAGAAACAAAATATTGCAACATATAATTTATGCCATGTTGCTGCAAATTCGACAAAGCAGTCACCTTGCAATCACTGCTATTATCTTGAGTAAATACTTGAAAACGCAAGTGAGGGCAGATCAATTCTGCATCTATGGAGGCTCTCGCGTATAGTCCTATATGGTATATACCGCAGATGGAAACTGACCAGCCCCGTCATGGCATTCACAATGCGGAGCACACACCTTTGAATCCCATTACCTCTCTGATTCGTGCACATAGTAAAAGCACCTACAATTTATGCTGATTGCTCTGGCTGGTAAACACAGGGAAATGAAGTCTGGTGATTGAGCAAAGTAGTTCGGCAACGTGTGCACCTGTTTGAGACTCGCGCAATTACCTTCATGCACAGCGTGAGACTGCGTCGTGCACGCTTCAAGCCCTGCCTCCCGATAAAAAGAAAGAAAAAGAAGCCACGCCGCTCTGCTTCACATTGCTGTCTTTTCCCGTGGGTGACTGCTCACACGTCGCCCTACGATCCACTTGTACAGTCCAACAAAACTTTCTTTCATTGCAACAAAACTAGATTAGGACCACAAATGCCTTCACGTCGGCTGGCTTTTTCCATGGCCCGACGCTTCGCACTATTCGTCTCGATCATACATCAGGCAAGAGAGCGTCTCCTAACATATCGCCAGTGAATTTGAGTAGATCCGCCGCAACAAACAAAAGGGAGCAAGCAGCTGAATTCTCAGCCTCGTTCTCTAATGGCCGATCCGATTGGTGTCCTCATCGGTTATACGTAAGCTTCGCAGTCACTAAGATTTTTTTCACACTTTCTTGCCCGTAATCTATACGTAAGTGATCTGATAACATTTTCTTAAAATCTTTGAACAGCACTTTTTTGTTTTAGTTACTTTTCCTAATATTTCAGGATACACCGCCTTTTCCCTAGCCAGGCTTCCTATACTTGATATTTAATAAAGAAACAATCGCTCGAAATACAGTTAAGGCTCAGCATACATTTATATATATTGTACTCTGTACACTCTTAATCAGGTCCCGCTTAAAGTGCTAGATATATCCAGGAAACCGTACATTTTTCGTCTCGTTTCCTGCATATCACCATCATTTAACCAGACCTGATTAGGAGTGTACAAGAACTTATTTTTCACGTTTTATTGTGCTTTTTATTTCTTAATAATGCGATTCATAGACTAGGTCCGTACATTTATTGGCGCCGGCAACTCCTTATTGCGTGACAAACAAAATTAAAAGCACTAAAATTTTTCAAATCTCCAAAAGCGCTATAGGCAGTCAAATATCAGCAATATTCGTTAATTTCTGTATATATAGTCTACACAACAAAATGCACATGCAACGCATAACCAACTCAGGCTTGAATAACTTCTAATCGACAATTATAAATGAGAAGATCAGAAAAGGTCTAATCTTATATTTTTAATACCATAGCGGACAGTCTATATGGTATTCAAAATATCAGATTAGACCCTGGATGCTTAGTGCTTGTCTAATATTTCTGTATCTTCCACAGAAACCTTTAAATGCCGGAAATCCTCCTTAGTAGCTGCATTGTCGGTGATGGTCCTTTTTCTTTCTTTCTTTTTTTTTTTTTTAGCGCGAGAAGTCGCTGTTCTGGCAAGATTAAACTAGCTTTCAGTTTTCGCCGCACAGTATTGTGTCGTGGGCACTTAAGCATGAGGCGCTTCACAACATCGTCTGCGCGACTACAAGGACATAGCGGAGTAACCACATAACGAATTCGGTGTAAGGAGTGGCGCCTGTCTAATGTGCCATGTCGCAAATGGGTGGAATAAAGCCTCAAAATTTCTATTTTCACTCAGTTGTTTCGGAATTTACAGTCGGCCACAAATAACACGGACCACGCGCCCGCGTGGTCCGTGTTATCTTGTGGCCGACTGTACAGATCAATGCCAGTATTCTATTAAGAATAGGCCTGAGCACTTTCATCTCTGATGTCGACAGGGCATATTTCGCAGTAATTGGTGCGTTTCACCGCGTGTGCACTTTTTTTTTCTTTTTTTTTTTTTTTGCTTGAGCAACGTCCAACGCAGTATCGTCAAGGATAACGCTGCGCTCCGACATCGACCGATTGCTTTAACATTATTTTGTGATATTCTGTTGGTTTTTGCATGTTTCCGGGGGGTTCATAGCAAATGTATGTTCAGAGCAATTCGGTCCGTCCTCTTCAATGACGTGAGAAATTAAGGAGCGTGCACGAATTGCTAGAAGTAACCAATTTCTGTGCAATTCCTAGTGACGCTACGAAGCGCGCAGAAAAGAGCATAGCCAAAAGTTCGGTGGAGTTTGAAGATGTCAATCTGAAATCTTCGTTCTAGCTTCAGGTTTGCTGTGGTAAACGCAGATGCGGACGAATTATCTTCACATGACCCATGTGTATAGAATGAATACACAGAGCACGTCCGCGCAGACCAAGCTCCAACACGTTAACAAGCACATGTCGCTTATTTCATAGCTTACGTCAACGATGATCTTTTAAAAACCGAACGCAGAATGCATTCAAGAACGATGGAATCAATTTGGAAATCAGTTGGATGGAAAGTTACTCCAGTTCCAAACTCAAAATTTCTCGAATATTAACAAACCCCCATTAATAATACCGAGGTTCAACCGGGCAGCCGGATGCTTGGGAACTATTTTTTCTTCTTCTTCTTTTAATATATATATATATATATATATATATATATATATATATATATGTAACGCTTCGGGGTCTCAAGGGTGGGATTACTCATTCCATTCCAGGAAGAAGAACCTCGACACGCGTGTACGCTGCGCCCGTTCATAATACCGCTTCCACCACCGCTATCCTTGGATGCGTCCGTGAGCGAAGCGCGCGGTCGGCTGCGCACTCCATAATCAACCTTTGCCCATTTTTATGCGTTTGCTATACCTGCCGTTAATAGCTTTTTATTTTGCCGATTCACTCCTTTCTCACTCGACGTTGCACGCGCGACCTGTTCCTTGCGTAGCATTTGTAACAGCCGTGCCACCAGAAATGCTATACCGTATCCCAAATTATTTATTCTAAGTTAAGTTCGTCTCGGTATCACATCACTCAGAAATCTTCACGGGTTTGCTGCGATCACGTAGTCAGCGAAACTGTAACGATTACATTGTATCCAAACTAAACCGGATGTGACTCCTACATAAACTATGATTCACGCGCCTTTTTTTTAAAGAAATGCTTGTCAGCGACTCCGTTGCACACAGAACGAGCATACACGAAATAGAAGATAATAATAATAGTAATAATAATAATAATAATAATAATAATAATAATAATAATAATAATAATAATAATAATAATAATAATAATAATAATAATAATAATAATTGTCGGGGCTTCACGTCCCATAACAACGATATGATTACAAAAGACGCTGTAGTGAAGGGCTCCGGAAATTTTGACCACCTGGGGTTCTTTAACGTACACCGACATCTGAGTACACGGGCCTCTAGCATTTTGCCTCCACCGAAATGCGACCGCCGCGGCCGGGATTTGATCCCGCGACCTTCCGGTAAGCACTCAAGCACCATAACCGTAGACCACTGCGGCAGGTGAAGATAACAAGCTGGAACTGAACATAAGAGAGGTAAACAACAACAACAACAACAATAAGACAGTCAAGTGACGTAACAGCACTGAAGACAGTTCACAAAAGAAACCGCATAAAACGTCCTGGAACAAGTAGCCACCGCGCATACTTCTAAAAAATACAACCCACAAACCGAGGCCAAATAAAGCTCATTAGAATATAAAAGTTGGCTCACGTAAGTGCAAGAAACGTTCAACGCACGAAGTCAGGTAAACGGAGTTCACGATAATTCGGAGACAGAAGGGACTGCGAACGGCAATTAATAATTTACAAAACCATTACTCCTCCAAAACACTCAGCAGGGCGACCAGAACTCGGCACAGTTAAAAATGAAAAACGAACTGTAGCGTTAAAATGTAGACCTGCTTTCTTTTTTTGCTTTTTTTAATAAAGAAAAACAGAGTAATACGTAGGATACACACAGGAAAGTGAGATAATAAGGGCAAAGCACGGAAATTAACCAGATCGCTATTTATGGTTTGCTACCCTGCGCTGGGTGATTGAAAAAGGGGGATAAATCACAAATGAAGACAAGAAGAGACTCCGAAATCATAAGCGAGTCTACAATAGATGCACGAAATCAAAAAATCCCCAGAATGTAACATGAAAAAAAAAAAAAAAACCGCACAACGTGAAGTAGGATCTAGGCTGGCAGTTTCGCTTCCATTGCGGATTTGAAACCACGTTGCGAACTCTTTATCCCTTCTAGTGTACTTAATATATCTGCTTAATCTATTTCGGTCGCCTTGGCACTTGTGTTAGTCTTACTCACTGCGAACATGCAGCGCTAAAGTGGTATTTCATTCCATCCGCATTCATTTCATCTGGATGTCAAGGCGTCAACATTTCTACATTTCAAGGTACAGGAATGCTTCACGCGCAATTTCACCATAGATTGTAACAAAGATAAGAGAAACAAGAACCTCCAAGAGCATTCGGTGTCATGACCGTAAACACCTTACATCTTCAAACAGTCTCTACTTCCGCAGTCCTATATGAGGCGGCACGTAAGAACGATGTGAGCGAACGTGGGGAATACCACGAAGGCTAAAAGGCCAATAGGCCACCAAACGAAAGCCGCACTCTGCTTTTCATCTTTCTTTCTTTACTTTTTTTTTGTTTGTGGGTGGGGAGGGAAGAGGGAGGAGTAGCGATATTGTGAAGAGCGGCATGGATCCGTGAAACTCACGAAAGACCTCCCCAACATACTTGTAAAATGAACAAAACTAGACACACAGAGAGCGAGAGAGAGAGAAAGAAAAAGGCGCCGCGCTCTTTTCTTGCACAGTCGGTGGCAAGTGCCAATGGAAACAAACCAACCCCAACCTACATGCACACTCAGCCCGAGGAGTTCTCCTCCAAGGTCACATGGTCCACCCTACCCTCAAAAAATGCCGACGTCAGTATAATATGGTGGCCGGCGTATGCGGCATAAGAAGACATATGCCGAAGTCGGGTTGAAGGAAAGAGGGTGTGTGCGGCTAGCGGCTTACTGGGTCACGGCAGCCCGAGGCTCGCGACAGAGGCGAGGGAGCGAGCAGCACGTATGTACATTCTTCTCAGTCACTCTACGGCGGGGGCATCATACGGGAACAGGGCCTGCTCGCCTATAAGGCATACCAGAGAGCCGGCAGGGCAGGCGAACAAGATCGCACAGCCAGCGCGGCGGCCACCTGAGCGGCCGAAAGTCGGGCAGCCGCTCTCCGGGGCAGTCGCTTCGCCTTCATACTCGTCGAAAGAAGGCAACGAACTATCGCGAGGAGTGCGGAAAAACTGGCGGCATGAGGAGAGGGGGAGGAAGCGGACCGTTGAGCGACCCAGACCCAGTTATTTTGTGTTTGCATCCGCGCCGCCGCCGCCGCCTCCTCCGCCTCTCGCTCTTCCTGCATTCACTTCCCCTCCTCGGCACCGTTGCTGCCACTTGCTGCTGGCATCTTCCGTGCGGGGCTACGGGGCCACGCATCGCCGCCTCCCACATCACCGCACCCCCACCCCCTCCCTTTCTTACCTGTCCCTCTCCCCCCCCCACCTCGCTCTCCCCCACTCTCACGTAATCTTCGCGCTCGTTACGGCTCTCCTCCACCCCCCGCACGAGGCTGAGGGAGAGAAGAAGCCATCCGTTGTTAGGTCATAGCTTCAGCCGGTCCTGGCCAAAAACGCTGTCCGAGGACCGCCGAGAGGAACGTGACTCCGTTCGCGGGGAAGCCAGTCAGTGGCCCGGCACTGCGCCGCGAATTCGCCCATGTGCCATCACCGACGGGACTGAGTGACCCACCGCAGACGACCACATCCACGCCTTCTTGTTCGTCCTAAAGTTCCGAACTGTTCTTTCCGTACGGAGATTACTGCCCCGGTATTCTTATTCGACTCGCGCTTTTGGTGACTTTTCGTTCACGAGCCTGACGCCACATCCTTTTCTCGAGTGGAGACAGCCCCGCGGGACCATTTGCGAGAGGACTAATACACGGCCCGAAGTCACGCAGGTGAGACGAAGCTGGCTGGAGTTTCTTTCTTGCAACACGAATGTACCACTGACGCGAACACTTGTTACAAGTGCCGCGAAACACCAGAAGTGGCGGGTGAGATTCGACGTGACAGCGTTGTCGCGATTGACGGAGGAACCACGTGTGGCTCCTATATGCGGAGTAGCGGGAAATCATGGTCTGTCTAGTAAACCACACAGGGTCACTCCTAAGCACGTCGTTTCTTTTTTCCTGCCGGTCATCTAAAACTCTCTAAAATTTTAATCCGTGCTCCGCTTTCGTCCGACCACATACGTTCCTCTTCATATCGTCCGGTAAGGTGTCCTCCCCACCCCCAGCCCCTTTTGTTACTTTTTATGGTATTCGTGAAAGCTACTCCTAACCACGAATAGGGTAGCAAACTGGACATGCGTCTGGTTAACCTCCCTGCCTTTCCTTCATTCCCTTCCTCTTCCCTTATGGTATTTCCGTCAGGCGCTTCGTGGTTTACCTCGTGTACCAACGGTTTCTTTTTAGTTATATCTCATTTTGGCCGTCCTGTTATACTCCTTGCATGTCCGACAAAGCCCTGCTGCACTTGTTGACGCACGACCCACTGGAGATAAAAATGGAAACAGTGTGCATTTTTATCTCCAATGAGCTCGTCACAAATACAAAACAGTGCGACTGAAATCTCGATGCGCTAACCTGCCTCTTTCATGTGATACGCGTGGAGAAGCTGGCGCGTTTCACGTGAGGTGAACGTTGTTTCTTCTACCCTGTAGCATCGCGGATCCAGAGTGGCACTGCGACGGTTTCGCATTTTTGTGTAATGCATAGGACAGATTGATGCACACTCACTCGAAGACGTCAAGCCCATTTAGCATTCCGCTATGTCTATCCGTGCGCAGTGCTTATTTTGTTTCCACCGTTCCTGGAGACCTTTGAGCCGCTATGCCTCCAAATTTTGAACCGCAGCCTTTAGTTCGTTTTAACGGGACTAAAGAAGGATATTTCTGTAGGTAATAAACCTAATTCGCTATTAGCATGGTGAGTTGCTTGGAAGTGAAGGTTTCCCTACCGGGGCTCCCCACAAGTTCAGCTAGGTTATTTTCCTAAAGAGGATATATACGATGCGAAGAAGCTTATTACCGAGCCCCTGCGTGGCTTATTTCATGGCGTCTATAAGACTCAGTGGCTTATAAAATTAATAAACGCACACAGAGTACACTAGAACAGGGAATGGGTTATGACTCATGAATGCCGCTATTGCATTCCATGGTGCCGTTAACTTATGTGGTTTGGAATTGAGCCCAAAGCTTTACGTGTCCCCACCTAGATATACATATACTTTTTAAATTTGCATATTCTGATTCCTCGCCATGGAGTCCTCCAAATATCCCATAGAGGTTCACATTTGTATACAGCGGAAGTTTCTTAACAATACTAATTGTTGATGTTTAACGTCCCAAAACCACGATATGATTATGAAGGACGCTGCCAAGGCTCCGGAAATTTCGACCACCTGGGGTTCATTTTAATGTGCACCTAAATCCAAGTACACGGGCCTCAAGTATTTTCGCCTCCATCGAATATGCGGTCGCCGCAGCCGGTATTCGCTCCCACGACCTTCGGCTCAGCATTCGAGAGCGGAAATTTGTTAGCTGCCTATTTAAGTGAGCAAAATAGCCTTCAATATTTCATAGTGATCGCGGCGTCTCCTTGTATACGTGGCACAACAGCCGTAGTAGCTTCGTACGTAAGGTGTCGTGTTGCTAAGCTCGGGAGCATGGGATTGATTTCCGGCCAGAGCGGCCGCATCTCGAGATGGGCGAAATGCAAAGAACACACGCGTTCCTAGATTAAGGTTCACGTCAAAGGACTCCAGGTAGTAGAAATTAATCCCGAATCCCCAACTACGGCGTGCTTCATGATCATATCGTGGTTTCGGCACGTAAAACCCCTGCAATGATTAATATTATATATTCGCGTGATGCCTCTACACATGTATTATTCTTACACTTTAAGTCAACGAGTTGTTAAAACGTGCGCAGTGCTTATTTTGTCTCACTTTGGCACATGGTTGTACTGTGGCACATGGTTGTTAAAAGAGAATGCTGTATACATGGAGACCTCTGCTTATATACTATATTGCGGACGTATTACAATATATCATTTATCGTGGTGGCTCAATGGATGTATGGCAACCTCGCTTTGATAAGGACGATGTGTAAAGCCGTTCGTATACCTGTATTTAGATGTACCTTAAGGAAAACACCGAATGTCTGAATTGACGTGGTGCTCTACACCACGGTACATTTGCGTACGATAGTGTCCTGTCGGGATTATAAACTTAATGAATCAATCAGTGAATGTGTGTCTTTCGTATCCTTTACGTCATCACACTTTGATACAGGCTTTGCAGAAGCACTGGTAATTTTTCGTATTAGTCAATATAATCACACGCACCGCGCGAGTAAGCAAACGTACTACTAAGTTTACTTTTCTGTGTGGAAACCCCGAAACAAATAAGAAAGGAGGCATATGTGAAATTCCTCACGACGTCCGGCAGCGTGACGGACCTAAAGTTTCAACACGGTGTGAGCTAATGACGACTGCAATACGCAGAAGCGCACGCACTGTACAGGAAGCGGTCAACGTTAGTCAACGTGTATCCGCCTCTCGATCCTCCACAGCCTCCACGTAATACACTACAGTTGCGCAACGCACCTCGCAACGCGCAGCGGCGAGGCGCATTTCCAAAGGGGTAAGCCCTCCGGGCATCGCCGCCAGGCCAGTCACCGGCGCCATGAGCGGCTGACCTCGAACTCTCTGCCGCGGAAACAAAGGGTCGATTGTGCCGTCGCTGACCTCCTCTTCGAGCGGGTTACATAACGGGAGGAGAACACCGCGGCGCCCGGTCAAGCGCCGCGCCAGGCGGCCGGTGAAGGTGCACGCGTGCTGCGGGAGCCGTCATCTCGGCATGAGCGCCCGCCGTGGTATACAGATTAGTGGGTATGGTGTCACGCTGCTAAGCTCGAGATCGCGGCTTCGATTCTCGGCCACGGCGGCCGCTTTTCAATGGGGGCCAAATGCAAGAATTAACACCCGTCTACTTTGACTTAGGCGCACGTTAATGAACCCCGGGTGGTCAAAATTAATCCGGAGTCCCCAACTATACGGCGTGCCTCATAAATTCAGTGTTGTAGGCGTTACCGAAAAAAAAGTAACTAAATACGTTACTCGTTACGCTAACAAAAAAGGAACGCGTTACCGCCCTACGTTAACTCTTAAAAAAGGTAACGCGTTACCGTTACAGTTACCCCAGAAAAGTAACTGACGTTACTTCTGCCGTTACTCTATGGTCAGAAATTTTATTCACCGCATTTCCACTGTAGGAACCCCAAATAACAGTTTTACAAAGCTGATATTTATAATTCACACAAAACTTTTATCACAAACAACAATTTTTGTGCGAAGTACCAATTTAACGAGAACAGGTTGCGCAAATGTGTCGTACCATGGCAACAGTAGTGTAGCCAGAAATTTTTTTCGAGGGTGAGGCGGGGGGCGTTTAGCCATACCTTATGTACGGTTGTGCGTGCGTTTGTATGTGTGCCTGTACATATACATATGGAAAACTGAAAGATTTCGCGGGGAAGGGTGGTGAGCGTTAAATCCCCCAACCCCCTTCCCGGCAACGCCAGCGCTTGGCAACAGTTGAGTGACCTAAAGTCGCCTTTACAGCTACATGTGATGGCTGCTAACACTGTGGCACATGGTAAATCCATTTTCTCAGTGTGAGGTTAAACAGAAAATTAGATTTTATCATCAACGCTCTCCTTAAACAAAACGCCACAACTCTCAACAAATTTATAGTAATTCTGACGGTGCGCGTCTACTAACAAGACAGATGATCAAATAGTCATAAAGAAATGCTTAAACGGATAAGTTTCGGGGGAAAAAAAGATTTGCATACATATGCATTTTTCCCTTTTAAAAATCTGTGTACTTGCCTCAAAAATTGCACAAGCGCATGTGCTGTAGCCTTCTTCGTCTCGTCCTACGTTTTTCGCGCTACTTTCATTGATTCGTCATGAATTACCAACTCGCCCAACAGTCTATTCTTAAAGGGACCGACAACTGGCCAGAACGGGTGATTAGATCCTGGTGGAAATGAAAAGACCGTGAATTATAGTGACAGATTCCAGAATACTTTTCGCGATCTGAGTAGGATTTATATTTTTAAATCGCGTTTAAAAGTAACAAAAACCGGTATGTCGCGGAGCCTAGCGCGAGCGCCATGAACTAGACGTATGCAGTCTTAAGCACTTTGTTGTGCGTAGTCCAATGCTTTTACACGCACCAGAACGAGGGCTGAAATTTTGAATATGTATGTTATTGTCGAATCCCGTTTGTTTCTAAGGTAAAAGAAGTAAAGCATGAGATGCGGCGCTGCTTTCGTGGCTTCCAGTGAAACGGAGGCTGCGGCGCATGCGCGAGGCGTCCGGCGGCGTTTCCCGCGTAGCTCGACTCTCGTCTGCTCTCGTCGTATCGGACTTTTGAAGAGTAGCACGCGAGTTTGCGCTGCTGTTCGCAAAATGCCATCGACTTACTGTTCTGTGGAGGATTGCTACCACTTCATGAACAACACTGCTGGTGTATCCTACAACTTGTTTCGTTTTCGAAGGCTTAGCTTGGCTTGGCTTGACTAAAATGTGATAAAGCGACCTGTGTACGGCCAAAGTACTTCTACAAGAAGCCCCAGAAAAACGCTATAACTATTGTAAAATAATTTAATAGGCTAGAAAGCAGTAGTCGCGGCACCGCAGGCTTTGTAAACGGAACATTGCCTTTTTATACTTAGGGCATAACTTGTCGCCACTGCTGGCGTATAATCGCTATCGCGCTCACCTCTCACTGTTTGCAGCATGTGATATTAAGACTGCATAATCGCTGCAGATCGAAAAACTCTGATTACAAATGTTTTACGGCGTTCTCCGCGTTACCACCCCGTGATTAGAAGCTCTGACAGGTAAGCTTCCCGTTGCACTCAAGAAAACGGGTACAGCAAAAGTTGGTTGTCGGTCCCTTTAACGCCTGGAGGGCAGCATGAGTACGCCGCTGTGAACTCGAGGATAAGAATCAGCATGAGAATCTGTGAACTCGAGGATAAAACAGCCTCGACAATGTGCCAGACAATAGACAGATTTAGTTGGGCGTCCGCAACAACGTACGGACGCAGCCTGCCAGCAATTTCCTATGGCAGGCTGCGTCCGTACGTCGTTGCGGACGCTCAACTAAATCTGTCTAATGTCGCCACTCTATAACACATCAGATATGACTCCCAGACCAGTAGCCAGGGGGGGGGGGCCGGGCCCGCCCCCGAAATTTTTATGATGCATGGTGTTTTAGCAAAAATAAATAATGAAAATAGGCGTTTTTTCCAAATTGTCAAGGCTTTCAGCAAGGTGCCCCCCCCCCCCCCCGAAAAAAAATTCCTGGCTACGGGCCTGCATATGACCATGCATACAGAGCGCGAAATGTCAGAAGAGCGCCTCTGATAACCATGAACGGGCAGTTACTTGAAGCTTGTTAAACTCTCGTCTCTTAGGTTTTTTCGCACAAGGTTTTTCGTGCAAGTAATATTCATCGCTTCGACTAATAGAGCTTAAGCGTTATCACAGTATCTCTCACAGGTTTTTATTGAAAATTCTGTACAGTCTAAAAAAAACTGTGTATACTACCCTTCCTAGCCTAAGAAGTAAGTTATATACCGCCTATAAAAATACCTCTATATTGAAGGTTCTGCTCCGTAATTTACGCAAGGCGTTGTCCTTGACAATGCATGATCGATAATCTTCGAGGATCTGCGTTTTCACGCTTAACCTTCATCGCATAACCTCGCCACGAGGGTTTAACCTTCGTATAGTTGGGAACTGACCCAAATGCTTTCGACGCCGTTTAGTGTACCGGTAAACGCGGCTTGCTCCGTCGTATTCATTCAACACAAGTGATAAGAGTAACTTGATACTGACTAGTAGAGGACGAAAGAGAAAAGTCGGGGCAAGGTAACCAGTTGTCAAGGCCTGGCTATAGCTGGTTTTCGCGCGTTGTTTTTATATACTCTCCGCTCAATAATGAAGAAGGCACGCTCGTGAATGAAGAAAGAAAATCGGCGAAACGATTGCTGGTCAAATGAAACAGTGAACCTCGATTCACTGTGGATACCATATCAGCGCCAACAAAGGAACAAAGACTCAAGAAAGAAGTAAAGTAGGAAGCAGAAAGGTCTGGCGCTAATATGTTTCCCTTTGACGTAACCCAACTCGCCAAGCGACAAGTCTTACTCGATTCACTATCCTCTACTGGGAAAAGGTGGGGGGGGGGGGGGGTGAGTAGAGAACGAGCGATAGTCAAGAGTTGAATGTGCACTGAAGTTACCGACGTGACATGGGATTTTCAGCGTTGCGTCACAGACTCTAGCTCAGTGAGGTTGCCTTCGCGAATCGCAGTTGGGGCGATCGTGTGGCCTTCTGCAGCTGCATGTGGTGTGGGTTTACTGTGTTCCGAACATCACATTCAACAAGAAACGTTCTCCGTCTAGCTGCGCGGCATAGACCTGTGCAGAGTATGCAAGCCTTCAATTCTCGAAGGACGCGCATCAGTTTTTCCTTCGCAACCGCATGTCTTGTCACTGTCGAACGTTGTCGGTCATTGCTATCAGAAATGACGCAACTCCGATGGAGGCGTAAGCGACAAAGAATTCTGTTTCTTTATCTCGGAGAAGGCTCGTAAACAACCGCCGAACTTGATCGTGTTCTTAATGGCACGGGTAATGTAACCGGAACGACCTATACAGCGATGAAACCGCGAACTGAAACTCAACATTGCCAGTAATGTGCATGCATTAGTTTGCGCTTACATTTAGACATTATCAGCGCCAAAGTATAGCTTGTTACGACGATGCCGTAAAAACCCGTACGTAACACAAACGATGGTACAGAATCTCGCATGGAAGATTTTCTTCTCGCGTTACATAGAAGGACAGATTGTTGGGCGAGTTGGTAATTCATGATGAAAGCAAATAGCGCGAAAAAACGTAAGACAAGACGAAGAAGGCTACAGCACAAGCGCGATGAAAGCTATTTGCTTTCATTTTCATTTTCATTTTCATTTTCATTTCATTTTCATTTTTCAAACCTTTTCATTTTTTCAAGCCAATAAATTGGGGACACGGTGTCACGGTTTGCGAAGCAACCAACCGACGATACAGGGTGAAATTACTGCGTACAGAAACTTTCTGCCAATTAATTATGCAGTGATCGAAACCAAACGAGGATGAATGAAAGATTGTTGTTTTATATTCTTGTTTCCTATCCTTGCTGTCAATCGTCATATTATATTTTAGTTCGCGCGATGCCATCAACCCACTGTCACGCAACACGTTTAACCTTGACAGCATTTACATTAACTTTACGCGCACTGAAAGCAATGACTGAAAGCGTGCGACTATCATTGCGTGCATAGGGAGCAAGCATCGAATTATTATTCTACGGAAAACCGGCACCGAATTGATGCCGATGCCGATGGCCCCTCGCATGTATACCATGCCGGCTATATAGACCAGAATTTCCAGCGCTCGTAGGGGGCCGCCATGTTTGGCCGACCGAGGCGCCGCGGTGCGAGCATTTGCTTGGGGGCTGCTGAAACGCGCTTGCGTACAGCACGATGCACCCCATTTGTGGCTCTCAGTAGCGGGCGATGGCAGATTCGCAAGGGCTGCAGCCGCTCAGTCTTCTCTGAATGTCGGAACGTGCACCTTCTTTCATGCGACTACATTATCGAACAGTGGAATTGTGCCAGGGAGCTTACCAAACATCGCGAGAACGTTCAGCAACATCGTCACGAAGGTTTGAATAGTTGCAACGCCGTGCAGCTAGTTGTCAATTCTTTTTTTTTTTTTAGAACTGTATCATATCAAGAGACGTTTTAAACTTACGCATTTGCGTATGCTATCGGCCAGATGAAACCTAGTAAGCTGTATCTACTTCTTTTTTTCTGAAAGGAAGCAGCGACAAATATTTTCCTGCCGCGCTAACGTCCGACTTTATGCTGCACGACGGCTGTTTTGTGCTCTCTCGCAAAATGCAACGGGATGAATTTAATTAGGCGATTATGCCAGTTTTTAACGCAGAACGCTGCAGCTGAGATTGCGCGCGGTTTCTAAGCGAGATTACTGCGAAAGCATGGCCTGGCGTAGTGTCCGAAGCCTCTTGTAGCAAAGCTAGATGCAGCGCGCATGCCGGCCCCCAACATCTGTGTTCTTAAAGAGCCGAATCTGCAAAAACATACCGTCGCACAGGTGCATTGAATTACGATTAAAACCGACTAAGATTACGTTTGAGTCCGATATTGATTAAGTTGGATCCTGAGCGAGCGGCGCACACACGAGCACTTCCTATCGCGACATGCCTCGGTCTGCAATGACAAGATCCCGGTCACACGGGCACTTTCGATCATGATTGAGCCGGATCAAGATTTATCGCCTCGGCCTTCCTTTGCTGTCCCAGTAAAACTTCGTTGTTATGAAACCACAGGTCGACATGCTTCGTGGTTGTGAGGTTCAAAATACATATATGTTCTATGGACATGAAGTTGTAAAAAGTGAAACAGTTTGTTACATCGAGGTTTACCTGTGCCTTTTTGAACAAATTTATAGCCAAGGTGGCCGCATTTTGGATTTCGGAAGCAAGCTTAAACACCCGCGTGTTGAAATTTCTGTGCATGTTAATAACCGATGCTTGTTCCCACTCGGCAGCTGCAGGTGCGCGTAAGTCTTCAGGTGAAATTGAGAAACATTTATTAATTGGCTTCGCAGTTTGAGAAAATATCTGTTGAGGTGCATCGATACTGTCTTTCTCATTTTAAGATTCGTCGTTGTTCTAGTAATTTTTTTTTTCATCCAGCAGGTGGTCCTGTTTTAACCGATGCACTTGCAGTGCAGCCGTTTGAATAGGTAGAAAATGTGGCCTCCTGAGCAAAAGCACCAGCTCACTTATTACTTATCGAATTAAAGGGCCTTGAAAACGTCTAGAATACACACTGCACAAACACAAGCCGCTCGTGTTCCCGTGAACGTCGCAGGTCTGTTGCATCAGCCGCTTCCTTTTTCACTCGTTGTTCGGGCACCCAACGACGGCGCAGTGCCACCCGGACGAATTTTTGTTCATTGCACTGCCGTTCCGAGTATGCGGCAAGCAAGCAACTGAGACCGCAACTTTCTAACAGCTCTGAAAGCACTGACACAAGCGAACACGCGACGCAAGCACGGCTATCAGCTCCCACCATCAGCAGCCCCCGCCGTCGTCTGCACCACCAGGAGGCGCCTGGTGTCGAGAGTAGCGGCGCGGCTGACACTCGCGCTACGAGGCTAAGAAAAATCTGGTCTATAGAATCATCCTAAACCTATACGCAAAGAACAGTTGATGCGGCGCGTCACGTCGCATTTGCAAGTCCAAGCATTCTCTCTCCATTATATGACATAATAATGTGATCCTCATGGTCTTCCTTGCGTTAGAGACCCCCCCAACTTTTCATCATCGACATTAGATATCCCATTTTACGAGGTTGTTCACTGCTAAATGGCGTCGTCGAACAGTCGACGACGTCGGTAATCCCACGCCTTGAGAACAAACATAAAAGAAAAAAAAGTGAAAAGCGAGGGAGAAGTATTCTGCCACTAGATACACGTTGTTGTGATGGGCTTGAACGGTTGCCAAATCAGTGTTATACACATTAGCAAACGTAATTACGGGTCAGTGTGTTTCGCCTCAGCTTTCGGCATTGCAATGTTTGCCTCGATGCGTGCGAACAGCTCAAGAGGCTCTCGTGGCTTTCGAGCCTCGCGAACAACTTGCGCAACACCTGACTGCGAGGCGTAATTTCGTAATCAGCGCTGAATAAAAAGTGATACGGGCGGTTACGACATGCACTTACACGCTTTGAAAGAAAAGAAAAGAAAACAAGGAGTAGCGGACGGCCGGGCTGCTTTTGGTGTTTTTTTTCCGCTACCGTTGAGGCGTTACGGCTGAAAGACGAGCTCGACCGATTGAACAAAAAAGTGACAACGGTTCTGCGCAAATAATAATAACAATAATAATAATAATAAGAAGAAGAAGAAGAAGAAGAAGAAGAAGACGAAGAAGAAAAAAAGCTCCCCACTTATTAAGTTTATTGGGAGGTCTGACTTTCCGAAGCAACAGACAAATTGATTAAGAACGCCGTTGTGGGGGACTTTGTTTATTATTATCGCTCGTACAAGACGATGAACAAACAAGAAAATAAAAGGTGCGTTAAGGCTGCGCGGCTAACAAGAAATTTAAGATTTCCAGAGAAGACAAACAAAAAAGAAGGAAATATAGAACATAACAATTAACAGCGCTCCAGCTTTCACGGCATTCACTGTGACTGAAAAAAAACATACGCATTCACTCTCACGAGGCTGTTCGGTGTGCATGTAGCACACGAGTCACGCACATGTAAGTGGCGACGAACTCAGTGGTCTTTTGATTAACACTATATAAGCGTTAAAATGCAGGCTTTCCAGTCTCGCTCAGAAGCCACGCAGTACGTACACACCTCTATCTATTTGTATATAATTGTTATTGCTCTTGTTACCTCACCAAAAGAACCCACTTCTTGGACGTATGAAGCGACCAAGAAATCAAACTGGCGACTGCCTTTTTTTTTCCTGACTTTTTTTTAAAGGCTCACTCTCTCTCTCTCTCTTTGCCAGAAGTGATTAACACTGCCTATAAATAGCCGTGTCTCATGCTAGAATGACTGTCCTAGCTGTGTTCCGTGCATGGAATGGATGAGCCACTGCTGCACATGTAGTATAGGCCGATACTTGCGTCTCGCATAAATTTGAATCAACGGACAGCCCTCTGTATGCAGAGCTGCATGTCCGCTGCATGTCATGCAGCGCTCTGCAGCGCATGCATGACAGTTTTTTTTTTCTTTTCTCTCTCGATAAGACGTCGAAACCAAAGTTAACGCATGCACAACATCTTGTGTGGGGCTTTTCACTTCCTCAGTTATTTCACTTCGTCCCATATTGTGAGGCCTCGCATATTTTACTGTTTGTACACGCGGCGGTCGCTGCGCCGATAATTTCTTTGCACCTCCGCGTTCTGAGAAACGAAACCGAGTTTAAGTGATAGCTTCAACGGGAGGCGCCTAAATGTCCTTTGTGGAATAATTTATTTCGGGCATAGAGTCAAAAAAGGCCGCTCCTCTAGCAGGTAATTATTTTCTTTTTGGCTCCGTTTATATATATATATATATATATATATATATATATATATATATATATATATATATATATATATATATATATATATATATATATATATATATATATATATATATATATATATATACATATATATATATATATATATATATATATATATATATATATATATAGAGAGAGAGAGAGAGAGAGAGAGAGAAACAATAGTCTGCAAGACTATCTAATATATAAAAGATAACGCTATTAACAAATTGCGTCCAATCAGGTTTATTGCTCGCGTATACTAGGCCGCCGAAGCGACGACTGGTTGCACGACACGCATGCACTGATCTCGAACACGGGAATGGTTCGCTTGAGTTGCCGCTTTGTTTTATCTAGGACAATAAAGGTTAACTCTATTAGTCGTACATATCAAATTGGCAATTTCGTGTCGGCACAGTAGTGATTCTATTGAATTTATAACGAGGCAGTACCACTTTCCATTCGAAGAGCACCCGCAACTGGGAAGGCGGATCAACTGTGGTTCTCATCGTAAAACAACAACTTCTTAAGTGCGCCAGCGTATTGGTTTCTTTTATCTTTTTCGAACTGCTTGTTATAACATCCCCAATCACGAAGCCATAATAACCTGCCCATGTGTCGGTACTTTTGAAAACCTTGCCGTCCAGAAAATGGTGTAGAAGGTAGGAGGGTGGAGTATAGTTGGATGCGAAGTGCCTCTGCATCTAAATTTCGCACAATTGATTATCTGAGTAAAAATGCAGTTCCATCCCGTTTGCATCAAATACAGGCGAATCGCGTACGCGTCTGTCGCATCCAGCGTGTTGTGACAGGTATGCATGAGAGAAAGAGAGAGAAAGAGATGATGATTATGATGCATTTAAAAAGGTAGAATTGTCTCCTTTCCTGATCGCATGCTGCTCCGTGCAGTGAGTGAATTAAAGGTATGATGTATACATATCATTCTCACAAGCGCATTAGTCGCATATAAGCGCGCATATTCAAACTGTTCATAAGGCCCGTAAGTCTAAAAAATGCTAGAAGCGCATTCGTTGCACGCAGTGCCCTGAAGGCGTTTCGCCGCATGCCAGGTTGATAGGCTAGCGTAGGAGCAGAAATGTAAAGCAGCCTTCCCAGGTTGCGCGTCTGATAAATATTGGCAACAGCCACATAAACCAAATTGGCAAGTCCTCAGGAACATTTAGCCCTGAAACATATCGCTGAGTATAAGGCCCCGTTAACGCTCTAAATCTCGAAGCAGGCGAAAGTGGCAGAACTCGCTAGAAATCCGCTCGCTTCGCCCTTCAACATGTCTCGCTCGGTTTGCACAGTCGGGCGAAACCAACACTGCCGCTACCACCGGGGTGTCCGCTTAAGTAGTTTCTGCATGGCGCTTCTCCTGAAAACAACTTGAAAAGGAGGTCTAAACTATACTTCTCCGAATAGGACATGTATAACTAAAATTCGCTAAGAACAAAAAAAATTCAGAAAAGAGGAAAAGTGACATACATTCCATTCATTTGTTAACGAATAGTAGGTAGAAGTGGAGAAGGCGGCGGCGGCTCAACGAATGTGAACATTTGGTACAATCGGAGAAAAGGATTTCCGCCCGCTTTGGCGTTTCCGCTCTCTGGCCGCTTCTTTACAGTGTGAACGAAGCTATAACAGCGGGAGCTTATACTTAAAGCGGTTATAGGTTTGCGGACGTTGAGCCATGCGATGAACGCATGCTTGGTCTTGTTCATTCTGGCTTCGTCGCTTATTGCGCTAGTAAGGCGGGTCCGATTTGTCAAAGGGTTCGTAGTAAAGGTTCGTGTCGTTTGAGCAAAGATGACTAATATACCTTTCCTCAAAAATGGCATCGTCACGGAAAGCCTGCAGTTCGCGACCACGCATGTTATTTCATTGCTATATGAGAACTTCGGTTGTCATTCATTACCTCAAAAAGCATAACCGTTTTGTAGTGACGTATAATTCATTTGTTTTGTTTTTTACCGTGTGAAAACAAATCGAACGCACTAAATAGGTCAGCAGAGCAAATGAGGAGAGGAATCGTTGACCTCTCAGCAAAACAGGTACTTTGACACAATGAACTTGCTCAGACCATCTGCACTACCTTACAGCCCCCGATCGTATTGTATACCCTTGCGGTTTGGTGTGTACTGCGACTGACGGTTAGGGATGCTTTGTGATCTCGTTTAGCAATTTGACTTGACAAGTAAGCAACCATTTCGTCGCTGTTTAATCTTAACATGTAAATGCTGCATCTAAATGATGGCCGGCTGGCGAAATAATGCGTGGAGTTATCCGGCAGTTCGCTGCGAGTTTCACTTAATCGGAGCTCACTTTATAGCACTTATTTCAGTGCCACCTCAGAATGGAAGAAGGGTAAGTTGAAAAAAAAGGGGGGGGGGGGGGTAAGGGGGAGGGGGAGCTCTCGCAGTTCAATTCTGAACCCCAGCTGGTCAAAAAATATTTCGAAATTCACTACAACGGCGTGCTTTTTTAATCAGGTTGTGGGTTTTGGCACGTAAAGGTTCATAACTTCAATTTTCTCAGTCGCAAAAAACGGGCGAGTATAGCTTTACGTTGCTGGAGAACATAAGTATTCAGTGTTCCGTATTCAGGAACGTGGGGGCTTCAGACAGCAGTCGGTGACTGGCATGACGCCCATCGTTTCCTGATCGTGAATCTTGTATCCGGCGAAAAAAAAAAAAAGTCCATGTAGAGCACGTTTCTTACAACGCGCCTCGTCTATCTTTTCTTTTTTTTTTTCAGGCTCTTGGCAACCTAGTTAGTGGTTCAGCTATAATTCTGGCGGTCTGCTGGAAGCGATCACTTTCGTGCCTACTGGCGACACGGCCATCTCGAAAACCATCTCGAAGGTCGTCTTTATCTTAAAGTAGACGCACATGGCGTCATGCAGTCGCCAGCTTAGAAAATAGATAATCTGCGTGGTTATACAACAAATACTTTCGTACTTAAATTATATAGCCTGCTCTTCTCGTATGCAAAAAGGCGACCAGTTTTCAAGGCAAGAACAATTTAAAGGAATGTTCAGAAAACATACTTTGTGCGTGTGCGTGTGTTTATTATATAACTTGACATCATACAGCTCGGTTGAAACGGTATGATGTCACACGTGGCGTGACGCATGTGATCGTGGTGTGACCGTGTCTCTACGCTGCACGTGCTGCCAGCATGGAGATTACCTTTAGCAGGTTGACCTTAGGATTCCATTTCGTGGGCACGTAGCACACTTCAATAAAGTGTGGAAATATAACAACATCCGCAGAGTTCCCACGCATAATTACCTTTTCTCCTTAAATCCGCTGAAATCGAACCCGCGTCCAAAAACTTGGTGTCGTTGGGTGCCGCTGGACTTCACGGATCGAACGAAGTGTGCGGATATAGTTGCTCTTAACGTCGTGGTGATAGGATCGATGAAATTTACAAAGACAAGCCAAGTGCGAGCCACCTTTTGGCGGTGCGCAGGCTACCGTATACGGATAGACCCGGTGTACGGTACGGAAAGACTTTCCGTGCAGTAACGTACGCGCATGCGCAGTCTTCAACCGGTATGATATTTCCGTACTTATCATACGGTATAAAACGGCAGTACTAGAAAAAGACATTTTCGTTACACGCAAACACGAGCCACACCTGTACTCGTGTGCTATGTCGTATCGGTCGTGTACTACAGATGTCATATCCCGTGCAACGATATTAGACGTGTTTTATTGCTGACGCTGTCCTTGCCATTCTCAAAAATGCCAGCCGCGCCTGTGCGCTTCTCACGCGTCCTATTCTGCCACATTCTAGCGGGTTGATTGCTCCAAGCAAAAAACGCCCGTCACTCTTTCATTTTACTTCTGCAGCCGTGTCATATGTTTGAGTTCTTTCCATTACAGCTCACGTCGCGCGAGCAAAGAGGAGACTGGAAATAACGAAAAATATAAATGGCATGTAACGCTTCGCAAGCTACAATAATTACCTTGCCACTTAACTTCACGGTCCCGCTTTTGTATTTTGGGTTCAACCTCGCCAGTATCAGAGTTGTACCCAAAACATCCAAGAGCGGCGAGAAATGAGCTAAAATATTTGAACGCCTGTAACATGGCTTAATTAGTCTACATAAATGAAAACTAAGTTACGGCATAAGGGTATATATGTGGGCTAATTTGTTAAAATTGATTGGCTGTACGATGTGGTTTTTTACTTGTACTTTTATGTACTCCCTTCCTCATGTTATGTGCCGCGATAGCTTAGCAGGTAACATGTCGCGCTGCAGGCTAAACTCGAAGACGCGGGTTCGATTTCCAGCCACGGCGGACGCATTTGAATGAGGGCTAACAGCAAGGACACCCGTGTACTCATGGGCGTCCGGAGGGGGGGGTGCAAGGGGGGCACCCCCACCCCCCTGAAATTATAAATAATATTTTTCTATGCAGTATAGCAGTAAGCTACACAGCTCGATTAGCACACCCAGGAGCTGCCCCATATCCGTGTGAAACGGTCTGCAGGATTGCCAGCCAAATTTGTACGTTACGCACTACTGACGTTCATGTCACGGCAATGAAAGAAAGGCTGCCCGTGCTGGATGCCCCTCCCCCCCCCCCCCCCCCATTTTCTACTGTGGATGCACCCCCCTGCAAAAATTTCTGCGGACGTCCTTACGTGATTTGGATGCACGTTAAAAAAAAACCCCAGTGCTCGAAATCATGTCGTAGTACCCCACTACGACATGCCTCATAATCATATGGTTCGGTATACATAGAACCTCCGAAGTCATTACCTTCTCATGCCTCCAACTGCTCGACTATGTTGCTGAACGGTTGCGCTATAGTTTTTCAATCAGGTTTCTTTGTTTTTGTATTGAGCAACAGATAGGTATATTCACAGTTACATTAGTTCGCCAATAACGCCAATAATCTCTCTTCTTCTTTACGTCCTGTTATTTCAGGCGTGCCTCAGGGCACGGTTCTAGGTCCACTGCTTTTCCTAATATATATAAACGACTTACCAAATAACCTTTCTTCTAGCATCAGACTTTTCGCAGATGATTGTGTCATTTATCGCCCGATTAACAACGCATCAGATGTCCATGTACTGCAATCCGACCTTCATAAAATCGAAATATGGTGTAACAAATGGTTAATGTCCCTAAACACAAACAAAACATCACTAATCTCTTTTCATCGCCGACAGTACTACCCAGCTCCAAGATACCTTATTAACAACACGGAAATTTCATCTGCAACTTCATACAAGTATTTAGGCGTTCATTTGTCTTCTGACTTAACATGGTCTCTTCACATAACGCACGAAGCTAAGCGCGCTCTTGGCTGTCTACGTCGAAAGCTTCATCTAGCTCCCACCCCTGTGAAACTACTCGCATATCAGACACTGATCAGACCCAAACTTGAATACGCATGCGCTGTTTGGGACCCTCACCAAACTAACAACATTAAAACACTTGAAACTGTGCAAAACCGGGCAGCAAGATTCATCTGTTCAGATTATTCATACCAGTCAAGCGTAACCGAACTTAAATCTCGCGCTAACCTCGCTATCCTTTCATTACGCCGCCGTTTCGCTCGTCTTTGCCTGTTTTTCAAGTTTTATCATGCATCACCTCGTACTCCCGCCATCAAGCCAACCCATCGTCATTCAGACCGCATCAACCACGGCAAAGCTGTGTACCCGCCAGCTGCTCACACCACTGCGCACCTTTCATCCTTTTTTGCCAAGACAGCACAAGATTGGAATGGCCTGCCTCCTGACGTTGTGCACCACTCCAGTGTCATCACCTTCAAAGCAGCGATTGAGCAACTACTCACTCAATCCATTGTAAAAGCCCACCCCTCATGTAAAACCCCTTCACTGGGGCCTTTGAGGTATTGTAAATAAATAAATAAATAAAATAAATACTAAATTCTGAGGTGTTAAGTGCGAAAACCACGATATGATCCCGAGGCAGGCCATGGTGCACACCGAATTATTTTTGCCCACCTGGGGCGCCCCTTGATATATAAAATAAGAGCGCGTGCATTCTTTGCATTTCGCCCCATCGAAATGCGGCCGCCATAGCCTGGAACCGAACCCGCGTCCTCAACCTAAACAGCGCGAGACACGTCACCTGCTAAGCTACCATGGCGGGTACTTAACAGTCGTGTGCTGTGGCACATGCTTCAACATGTTTACCTACCCATACACTTGCACAAACGAAATAACAGCGCTGCCTGCGCATTTCATGCAACGGGAAGATCTTTGAACATTCCTGTGGAGGCTGCATGGTCCCCTTGAAATACTTTAGTTCGTTTAGTTTTGTGACGCGTTTTGTGTGTTTTTGTTATCCGTCGCGCACAGTGCGAATTACTTCACGCTTCATATTATCCATCTCGAGTAGCATGCTAGACGCATCGCATCCAGGCACACCTCTTGAGCACTTAAACCTACCTCGTTCCTGATCTATCTCTATATAGCGAGCACATCTATAGCTGGAACCTAACTGCACTACAGGGTGTCCTCAGCACTCCTTAGGAATCTACCTCGTTCCTTACCTATCTCTATAGCGAACACATCTAGCTGGAACCTAACTGCACTACAAGGTGTCAAAACTCTATATTTAACCTTCCTGAACTTTCCTTCCTTATTTCGCTCTTTACGAAGACCGTTAAACAGAATAGAAATCGAATAAAATTCGTTGCTGAGCTAGTTGCTTCGTACTCATGAATACTCAATAGCGCAACTTAACACAGGACAAAGAAGGAACACTGACACACAGGACTTGTGTGTCAGTATTCCTTCTTTGTCCTGTGTTAAGTTGTGCTATCCAGTACTCATAAGAACATAGTAATCGTATTCGTCATTCCTTCGACACTCCGTGAGCCCCCTTTGTCGCGCAGACTTTACCATTCAATATGTATTTGAATATGTACCAAGCTTGCCAGACTTACCGCTCTTTCGAACAAAAAAACAAAAAAGAAAGAAAAACGAAAGAATGTTGAGTTCATAAGCATTAACATTCGCTGCGCTCTCAAGCACCGAAGCCACGATCGCACCGCAAAGCGGACGAAACTTTTCGCCTAAGAAATCGATGAGACGGGCGCAGCCAGCTGCACGGGAGCGAGTGAACTCAGTGGGTTAATGTGCCGCATTTCATAAGGGAACCCTCTATTCAGCGATGGTGTTGGCAAAGCGCGGCCCCCGATGTTTCGCGACACAACGGGGGAGGGGATCGAGAGAGAGAGAACGAATAATATATGGGAGCCAGGGCGGCCGCCCAGGCAATGTCGAAGGAGAAAGCAGTCCGCGAGATTAAGAAATCGCAGATACGCGAACTGGGCCGCGTGTCCTGTGGAAGAGGCATGCAAGGAGAAGCGCGCTGCCGTCGCGGCCGCGTGTGTTCGGCTCCACCCATCTCGAGGAGCTCAAAGTGATGGGGAACGGAACGAGCTCGTTTTATTGCCGCATATGCTCGACGATAATGAGAAGCATTATTTGCCTCACTTCGGGCCCTTTCAAGTATGCACGTGACCTCGTTCCTGATTCGCCTCGCTTCGGGCTTTTTCAATATAAAAAAAAAAGAACAAAGAAAGTTCGTGAGTCGCGATTCGATAGGCATATAAGTGCGCACACTTTCGAGCTCACCATGCCTTCTTGATTACTTGTAAGCCTTAAATGCCTTATCAAAGACGAAAAGCGACCATCGGTGTCAGCGGCGGCTGGTACACCACTGGTAAAAACCAGTGATGTAAATAGAAAGAACACCGTGTGATGACGTAATTACCATATGGCGTCATCATGACGGCAAGGTCACCAAAATTTGTGCTGTCATCAAGACGTCACTATGACGCCCCATAACGTGACGTCACATGATCATCAGATGATATATTCGCTTGGTCAAAGGTGGGCCGATCCCGGAGGCACGAAGGAGACGGCTTTCACCTCCGATTCGTCTCAGGCGAGTGCATAAGGGACCGTGTGATAATTTTGCACTTGCAGTGTTTCAGGTGACGTTCAATAGAGTGAAACTTGTAGAAGTGCTATAGTGAACGTGTGGCTCAAAATATATGGGGAGGAAGTGACATTGCATCAGAGAGACTTGCAGATTATTGTTGCGTGGTTGCGAAACGATCACTTAAAAGTGCCCCTTCAAGGCTCCTTCTTTCTTCCATACAGTCGAGTCGTGCTTGCTCGCTATCGTTCATGTAGGGAGAATTGTTCACTCATCCCTACACGACGCCAATATCTTTATCCGCTATTGTTTGCCTCTGTATCATATTTGGAGATGACGAGTTCGCTGTCGATCCGCCGTTGTAGTGGTATACTGTTTTGACGCTCTGCTGCATGATTAGACCGCGATCTCGTTTGCGGCTTTGTGGCTGCGGTAGCGGCAGTCCCGGAATGGACAAAGTTTAAAGACCCCTGTGGTACTGAGATTTCAGCTCACTTTAAATAGCCCCAAACAAACATAACTGTCACGTACACCCCTCCTCCCCCTTTCTGAAATGCATTCTGTCATAGCCATGACGGTCCTTCGGCCGTGCAGCTACATATTCCAATAACAAGTCAAACTTAACAGCTTTTATACAAAGGGTGCGCCAATGGTAAAGTTCTCGTTTCTTTGTTTTCTCAGCGTCTAAACCACGCAGTTGGAATGATTACGGAAACATTCCACATTGGCAAACTCTGGGAATGCAATGAAATTGTGACTAGACGAGCATGTCAACTGGAATAAAATGGGAGTTTGAGGGTTTAACGTTCTTTATTTATTTGACATTACTACTGACTGCGGTGGGAGTCGTTGTGGAGTTCATAACAAATGATAAGTTGATGAATAAAAATGATCTCCTAAATATAAAGCAGTAGCACAAATGGAAGGAAAAGAAAGATCAACCAACACAGGGTTGTTTTCTTTTTCGAAAAAAAAAAGAACAGTCCCTCACGCTAATTATTTGTACCGCTATAAGATACTCGGAAATGTGTTCTTAAGTCCCACCAGCCCGAGTAGTAAACAATCGTAAAGAAAGTGTTTCCTTTACTGAAATGAGGCTTGAGAACGGATCAGCTGCGCCAATCTACAGAGGAGGAATAGTCAAATTCTCACCATTTCGATTAACAATTAAATCGAATTACGGAGATATCTCGGAAATGAAATGTGAAGGGTAATTCAGAGTAGACAAAATTTCAGTCATGAACGCGCTCTCTCGACTGCCTGCATTGCTGACAGCGTCGCAGATCACTGTAATACCATGCAGAGATCCGAGAACGGGCTCCGTGAGCTTAGAAGCACAACGTCAGCGAAGAAGGCTTCAAGAAAAGCACGAAGGAGAAGACAAGGAGTACACAGTTCGCACGCACATCGTATACACTTCCGTGCCGTTGACCAGCGAAGATCGAACGCATACAAGATACGGCGCACTACTCGCTCAAGGCGTCACTGTGCTGGGAGAGGGAGAGCATACGTGGCGAAGGGAGACGGAGGAGAGAAGAGGAAATTCGCCCGCTGGAGCAGATAGATTGCGAGGGAGAGGAGGCTATCGGCAGCCTCCTCGCCCGCTACGCGTAGCGGTACTTTTTTTTCCCCCACGGGGCGGTGTCCGTAAAACACTGCGCCGCCGGCTTTGTTTCGCACAAGAAAAAAAAAAATCGTAGTAATAAGAAAATGAAAGAGCAAGAAAGGGAGAAGATGAGAAATCATTGGGCGCCGATTAGGCCATGTGCGCTCGCGCCGGCGCGAGCATCGCGTTTCCTCTTAAAAGTGGTATATATATATTTAAACAGATGCTGCTCTCCCCACCACCAGAAGGAGACATTTAACACCCCGCAGTGCATCGGTCCGACACGCGTGCGCGAACACGCACTGACCAGAGAGGAGAAGAGGGACGGAGAACAATTTAAAGCCCCCATTGTGAGAAGCGCAGTACGCTTTCAGTGTCACCGGTTTTCGGAGGAGACAGGCCCGTCGTGTGACCTGTGGACTAACGTTACCGAACAGCCCTCGCCGTCACTGAACGCCGAGTCCCATCCGCTTCTTCGAGACAATCGGATACCGAAACAGGTGAGCCGCGGGTCACGGACTCTCGTCCGCAGATCGAAGGAAAACAGGCGCGCACGATGTTTCGGCGACGAGGCCACAGAATATGCAGTGTCGCCGCCGAAACATTTGAATCGCCGATGGGAATAGTCGTGCATGTGCGGTTGGCCGTTCGACTTTTGCGTGAGTGACACAATGCTAGAAAGGTCAGCACATTACTTTACCAGCTCCTTATATGAATGAATTTTTGGCTCCTGTGTAGATCAGTGCACGTTTTCACATAAAAAAAAGCCATTACGTTAAATCTGTTCACGGTCTGTTTCAATAAAATTTAACGTGAAAATTTCAGTCAGATCTGATGCTGGACGTATCGTTAGTGAATGAATGCACCCGTTCAAATGTGAAGGGTACTTACGAAATAAAATCTTTGTGAATTCGCTAGATAGTCATTGATTGTCCATCTTTATACAGAATGCTATATTTGCGCGACAACATTCGTGTCATTAGTAACCTGTGATCAAACCAGGCTTCGCCGAATCGTGTCACGCTCCATGTGTATATCAATAGGTGTAACTGGAAGCTCTTGTCTCCGATAAATGTACTGTGATAAGGCGGCACTGCGTGATTGTATACTCGTACTGGTATATGCAAATGATCGTTCAAGTGTAAACATTCACGTGAAGAGCTCATGCATGTATCCTCACGTTGAAAGTCGCCTGTTCAACTTCGGCAAGTGTTGTGCTGCTGTATAGACAAGACTTTTAAAAAAATGTCATGCATACGTTCGTCTGATAAACACATCGTTTACACCTATTCTTCAGGACTGCTACATACATACATACATACATACATACATACATACATACATACATACATACATACATACATACATACATACATACATACATACATACATACATACATACATACATACATACATACATACATACATACATACATACATACATACATACATACATAATAACTCCATGTGCATATATAACTTGTTAATGTTAAACTGTTTCGCTGATTTAAACGCAACTACGCCGCCATTTTGTATTTGGCTGCTTTTTGACAATGGAAGGAAGGAACACAAAAAGGGAGAAGGCAGGGAGGTTAACCAGACAGCAGTAAGGTTGGCTACCCTACGCCGGGGGAGAGGGAAGGGGAATGGAAAGATGGGAGAGACAAAGACAAATTATCTCTTTGGGCAACTGAGAAATGAAGAGGAACATTGTACGCGACACTTTCTACGGCAGTTCACACATGCATCTCAGCGTATCAGTTACCATGCATGGTCATACATGATAACTGATACGCTTTTTAGGCTTTCGTTTGCCTTCCCGGATCACGTGTTCCCAATTCATTGATCCTGACATCATGTAATTGTGGATTTTTGGATTTTTAATTAAAAATGAACCCTTAGATGTAAACGATGTACGATGCTGCGGAAACTGCAGCCAGTTGACTCAAAACCTTTCTCACTTTACGATTGAGTTTTACACAGCTAACACGCATAAGCGAACCTTCAGCAACTTTGCCCCTTAGGGAAATTACACGTCGCCTTAAGTATACAAGGTCAATCTACAGTCCGTGGGGTTATATAATGCTCACGCGATGTGGTAATTTGTGGTACGCTTCGAGGAATCTCATTGCTTGACGTATAATGGGACATAAATTTCAAAATTCGCCACTATCATTATGCATAATCGAGTGGAATTCTCTTCCACCTAACATTGCCCAAATAACAGATCCTTCCATATTTAACTCGATGCTCCAGGGCTATTTGCATAATGAATAGTATGGCTGACCTATGTTTGATTGCCCTCGTTTCGTCTGCTGTTCTTGTTCCATATACATATTCAGTGTTATTCGATGTAATTTCCATAGGTCTTTTCATCACTATTAAAAAATTTTACTAACGAATGTGTATGCGAGCAATATTGGTGAACGTATCTGACTTGATGCTCTGATTCGATGTACTCGCTGTTTCCTTTTTATTGTTTTTTTTTGGTATTTTGTTTTCTGTGTATGTTGTTTGAAATGTATGTATTCACTTAAATCCCCCCCTATGTAATGCCCAAGTGGGCCTTTAGGGTATTGAAATAAATAAAAAAATAAATAAAAATACCCTGCGTTATACGGCGCTGCATTTGCAAGAGTAAGTATAAGCTTGCCCCGAGGCGCTTGTCTCAAGTTTGTCAAGCATCCTCAGATATGTTACAGGACACCTATGCCGAGGCGTTCAATGTCACGAGTACTTCGAGATCAGCTGTGTTTCAACGAGTGAAAACATGTGTCAACTTAAACTTGCGAGGTCCTTCTGAAAACACATAATTACAAAGATGTCTACGTTGCAGCACGGTACGTTCAAAGACCCGAGGCACGCATAATGAAATTTCTCGGTGATTACGGCTTTGAAGTATGCAGAAAAAACTCGTGTCACACAATTTAGCAAATGACGAACAAAACAAGGGGAAATGATGCAATTGTCCAAGAAACTGAGGCGCCATACAGTATAAATTGGTTATATACGGGCGGCAGCGCCATGTGATGCAGACATTCGTGTAAAGGAATTAAGAGCTGCAGTACAGCAGTTAGCTTCAACAGTCGGCGTGGGGCAAAGGCATACAGTATAATAGTATACGATTTGCATCCATATACAATGTTGCAGGAGTGAATATTGAGCGCAGTCACAGATCTAATCTTGAATGATCTCCGAACGACGAGCGATCGCACGTTTTCCTTATATATACCACTTACGCGGCGCACTTTTTACACGCAGGTTTCCTCGTATGTTTCTTTCTCTATACACCCACGGGGTCCGGCATATCAAACTTAACGTGCTGTCAGGCTCACGCTTTCGTAATAGTCTGCTGCACTGATCATGCACCGGGAGAAATGCGCTTTAAAGGCTAACCGCGCAGCTTTTACTTTTCTCGCACACTGCTGGAATGTTTGACGGAAGAATGACACTAGAAACGCACAGCGGTAAACCGCCGTCCGCGCTGTAGCCGCAAATGGCAGTTGTGCAAGCTACCTGAGCATTTGTCGAACTAGCAACGTAAATCACGCACTGGGAATCGCGTAAAATATCGCCCGGCTGCGTCTATGTTTCTGGCTTCTGCGTGAAGGCTTATACCGTTATCGCCGTCTTCTGAAAGAGAGGCAAAAATAAAAATGAAAGATGGTGGGGGTCGAAGCAACAGGTGCTTTGGTGTCATGAAAGGTACTCTCAAGCGTAGCCCGCCCTCTTGGAGCTATTAACGGGGCTCACTCTTGAGAGTTCGCGCACACTTTGGCGCACAAAAAAAAAAAGAAAAAAGAAAAACGCTGCGTAACATATTCATCCTATTTTTCTGTATTAGTCGTTCTTTTTTTCTCTGATATCTGAACAGATGTTGGTGCCAGGGGATGACGCCGGCTACTTCTTGTCACATGGAAGAGTAGGAGTATACACCACACACTTTCACTAATGAATAGCACGTTTATAGAAGAGGCGGTGACGGCATATACTTGCGCGCAAAAAGCCACGAAGGCCATCCCCTGTGCAAACAGGAGAGAAAGCGAGCGACAGACAGCTGCTGGAAGTGGGCAAACGACGTAATCAAAGCGACATGTGAGCAAGATTATTACTATAGGGCAATAGACTCTCGTTTATTAAGTGTCATGTTATTTCAGAAAGTAAGATAAGTGTCCGGTTATCTAGAAAAAAAAAAAGATGTCTGTTGGCAGGCCGATGAACCCGCCCACCAAATTTTCCTCTCAGTTGATTGGCAGGACAGGGAAGGTGACGGCAACTTGCGCTGCTGGACGCTTCTCCATTAAAAAATAATAAGTAATAATAAACAATAATAGTAATAATCCGCCATCCATATTGAGTACTCAAAGGTTCCTTCATTTTCTGATAATTGTACTAGCGTGTAACTGAAAGTTACTATAATAAATAAATAAATAAATAAATAAATAAATAAATAAATAAATAAGTAAATAAATAATAATAATAATAATAATAATAATAATAATAATAATAATAATAATAATAATAATAATAATAATAATAATAATAATAATAATTATAATAATAATAATGTTAAAGGTTATTCCGCCACGAAAAAGCTTCAGATAATTGATAAGCAGATTTTTACCACATTACATATTTACATAAAAATAATCCTTCCCCAGTTTACGCAGTGGACTCGTCCACATTATGGCATAATCTTATCACGTACCAACACGAATACATCCCAAAGGGATACCGCAATTTATAACTTAGACAGCACGCAACTTGATAAGCGTTATTCTTGTTAATTAGCGTTTCTCTTAAGCCTAGCTTATTATTATTCCCTTGCTGAGATTTACTCTTCATGAGAAGTTTTGACCTTTACGAGGCCTCTTCTTTTTGCCAGGATTCTTATTGGTTTCTATTTCTTGCATTAGCAGAAATTCACAGTTTGTGCCTATCACATAGCACTGTGTTGACGCGAGTTTCTTTCTTTCTTTCTTTCTTTCTTTCTTTCTTTCTTTCTTTCTTTCTTTCTTTCTTTCTTTCTTTCTTTCTTTCTTTCTTTCTTTCTTTCTTTCTTTCTTTCTTTCTTTCTTTCAACATATGTTTAACTAGGGAGAGGCTCATGCCTGCCTGTGGTGTCGGCTGATCCTCTTCTCTTATATGTCGTCGTGAAGTTGTCGAAAACCGCGAAAATTGACAAATAAACGAGTGGTCTTCATTTAGGAATTTGCGAAACCGCAAGATTGAAATACAGTTATAAGGACGCCATAGCGGAATGCAAACAGAAACCTCTACGCTCGATTGGGGCCATTTCAGTGCAGGGACCACACGAGCTCTACATATGGCCCTCTGCAAACCTGCCAACTCTTCCCCATCGATTATTGGCGATGAGATTCGATAGCGAATGACGTTCGTCGCTCGAGAAATGCCTCGTTCTGACGCCAGTAACGTCCGCGGTCCGCTAGCAAAGTACGAGTGAAAGACGGACACAAAAAGAGTGATGCGCTTCAACGCACCACAAAGCGGGGTCGTTAGTCACGCATGCCAGCACCCTCGCAACGGGAGAACCCAGCAACAGGAGAAATTTGTCGCGGCATGGAACAGACTATTTGTTCTTTCCTTGGTCACTTTGATTTCATTGTCCCTTTGGCCGTTTGTCCTTGAAGAACACTTCCATGCACGCTTCCAATGTGAGGCGATGTAATGCGGTGACAGCTATAATATGTTTCCGTGGAGGAAAAGGCGCCCGAATTCGCGAAGCCATTTTCAGTTTGTATAAGAACTCTCCGCCATTAGCCGGCGGCCGTGGTTAATAGCCTATAAAATTGTATTCTATATTCACAGGCGTGCGCAGGGTTCTGCATTAGGGAAGGGGGGGGGGGTGCTCTCCTTTCGCTCTTCCCGAACCCGCCTCACTGAGGCCCTTACGATAAAAACACAGCGCAAAGGCGAGGTTTATTATTTCACCACGCGGTGTTCTCGCCATGCAAATACAGCGCCTAATTCGGAGATTTTCGTTCACTGGTATACCTTGCCGCTGTCCCATCGCCTTTGTCCACGCGTCCGTGTATCGCGATTGGTTGGAAATCGCTCACAAGAACAATTCCAGTTTTCGTGAATGCGGGCGCAGAGGGCTTTATCTCATATTTCTAGCGCGTCGACTCTACCGTCGCTGTTGGCCTTAATTAAGGCCACCGCATCACATTCGCTCAACTTTCGGGCGCAAGCGGGAAACCTTATTAACCCTTTGAGACGCTATGTACACAATTGTGTACGCCACTTATTTCTGCTAGTTGTATCAGCTAGGGGCTAACAAACAGCAAGATACATTGAGCGTTGGATTATTTGAACCTCCTGCATAATGAATTTGTCTTCATTTAACTTCATTTTGCAGTTCACTGCTGCATTTGATCACTTTGTTGAAGGCACTACCACGTTCGACGAGTCGTTTGACGTGCCGCTTTTCGCGAGCTACGTCAAAAGTATAATTTTTTTTTTTTTGGCTCAGCATGGACATAACCGAAAACGAATTCGCACAATATTTCTAGCCTGGAAATTTGATTCTATTTGTGGAAAAAATAGAGCACGAATGACATCAGAATAAATAGTTATGTAATTACAATTTAATTAGCATTCATTACTATAACACATAAATTACTATATTATGTCATTATTTGTGTTGAAATGGAATATCGAGTGCCTTGAAATAGTGTTGTATCAGTTTAATGCATTTACAGACAGTTCTTCCTAGGTGGCGTCTGAAAGGTTTAAAGTTCATTACGGAAGTGAACTTGTGTCGCCTTAAAAGCTCAGCGATGTGCAGCAAACTCATAACACATGCGTCGCCCCGTCAAAAAGCCCGCGCGCGAGTGGAAGCGACCATCGCGCGCTCTTTTTCCCGCGATGAGGTATACATGCAGTCACCTGTCGCCGCAACCACGTGAGGCTCGCGAACAACCGGGCGGCGCGTTTATTCCGCAGCAGGAAAACGTGCCGCGACGCGGCGGGGGGAATGCCTACCCCTGAACTCGACCTCGATACGCGCTGGTCGTCGCCGCGGCCGCCTACCGCTTTTACTCGATCCTAACATGACCCCCGGCGGCTATATGGAAGGTCACAGCACGCGTGTTTTATGCGTGCAGTGTATAAGCTGCTCGAAACGCACACTCTTGGGTGGCAACGTCACGTGCTCTGTATAGCACGAACGAAACGCCGGTTTCACTGACCTCGCCACCATTATCAGACCAGCCGACATTACAGACGTGCTCTGCCCATTCTGGCGTCCGGTTGCGCACTTGCACTTTTTAGAAGGTCACTCAATTTTTTAACACGAAAGTGTTTTATGCCGGGGTACCAACACTTTCATTACGTATTTCCGTCACGGAAGTACGTCAGCAAAATAAACACCATCAGATGGCAAAGAAAAAAAACTAAAATATAAGAAAAAGTTCCGTTGACAGGAGTCGAACCCCCGACCTCTCGGTCCAAGACGATGGCTGGTGGGCGCTTAGCCAACTGAGCTACCGCTAAGCACATAACGGAGGCTATATGAACGCGCCTTTTCTCTTTCACACTTTCCTCTCAGGGTGCTCTTGGATGGATGCTATGAGCGTCCTCCTTATAGCAGGGCGGTGACATGTCTGCCACCAGGGTCGAAAAAGAAAACTTCGTTGCATCCGCCATTAACTCCTGCAACGCGCCGTTGTTACGACCATCCCATTCGGCGCATTTCCAAAAGGAGTTGTGCAATTTCGCAAAACGCTCTAACACACCGCGAGGTGGCGGCTTTAGCCCATGCAAGGTGTACGTTTGGGCACGAGCCTACACGACGCCTTGGGTTTTAGAGACAATGGAAAGCTGAACACACCCGCGATTGAAATAAGTAAGAGACGGTTAGAGTATTGGTGGCAGAAAACTAGAGAGAAAGGACAAAAATAAATATTGGAAAAAAAATAAGGACATTCTGCCGTAAAGGGCAGAGAACGGAGCTGAAAACTTGTTTGTTTTTTTTTTTTCTTCTGGAGTAAAATAGTTTTAATTGAAGTAAAGACACTAGGCCAACGCTAGGAAAAAAAAAAGAGTAAAGTTTTTTTTTTTTTTTTTTCGAGCCTGGTGGCACACTTGTCACCGCCCCGTTATAAAGGGGACGCTCATAGCATCCATCCATCCATCCATCCATCCATCCATCCATCCATCCAGCCTCGCTCATAGCATCCATCCATATCGAAAAATAGCTCTCCGACGCTCGCCTGCCTGTCGCACCGCGTTCCCCGCTCGCCCTGTGGGAATGAACGGCCAGGCTAGAGGGAAGACACGACGCTCGCCGCGTTTCTCTTCGCGTTTCATGACGCTTTGAAGGCGTGCATATCGAGTATCAGTGTTTACTGTGTGCCTATTGATGCCATCTTTGCGTGGGATTCACCATATGCGGTGTCCAGGTATATATTGAGAACTTTAGCTACCGCAAGGGTTAAATCATGATCATGGGCTTTAGTCATCGGGACGGAGATGTGCCACTAGGCGTCAACGTGGCTGCGTCCACATCAAGCGGCGCTATATCTGCCAAACAATAGGCATTGTACAAGCTCTCATATACCAATGCACTATAAACAGTCAACTAGTTCTGTGACGATACGTCTGACTTTCGTGTTATACCTATTCCTATGACGGAGGGATCAGCCATCTTCTTTCCCCTAACATGTGCACATCTCGGAAAGGATTTTCCATCACACTTCTTGCTCTCTTTATTATGTCCATTATACATACTTTCGGTGTGGCGCTACCGCGCATCAATTTTTTGACCCCTTGCCATTCTTACATTTTTTTTTAAAGAAATGACGAGCTGTCTTGTATTTCGCTGTTGTGTTTACTGTAAAAAGGAAATGACATGCAACGAGTTCCGCTCTAACGAGAACCATGCGATATGCGCCAACGTCCAGCCGCTGCAACTACGTTCCACACACTGTGGTTTCTCGTAATATTTTGGATGCTGTGGTTTCTCGTAATATTTTCTGCGCGAGAAAGCTTTGAGGAGGTGGAAGGTAGCATGCGAGAGGCATGCTCCTGAGTATTCAAAGGCTAAAGTTTCACGCCTGATTGAGGAAGGCAACGGTGGCAACGTAAATTTAAGGCAAGCGTTCCTGCGCGACTTTGTGTGCCGTATGTTGTCTCTCCAAATACTCAACCGATTAAGTAAGCACGAGGTTATCTAATAATTCCTTTCACATACTCGCTTCAGCTCATCTTCAACACCTCTATTTATTTCGCTCATGATATGTAAAAAAAAGTTCTGCTTTTCTTACCGCAAGGCTGTTGCATAAGCGCGCAACGAACGAAGATGTGCGAACATACCACGGTATAGAGGGGAGGAAATGGCTGGCTATACGCATGGAACATGCGTGGCTTCCTCTTGCCGGCACCCATGCGATGCTCATCGGAATATCAATTACGTGGCGTGACGGCTCGAGTCGCAAGCGAGCGTTTTCCCCTTGAATTTTTTGTTCTTTTTTGTACCTAATGGTCTTCAGCGGGCCGCGACGCTTCAGCGGTCACCATCCATATATATTTGTGGGCGTAATCCGCGTCAGTACCACGCCACAGATCTGACGCCGCGATTTGTCTCAGACAGCTAAAGACAGAGAGAGAAAGCGCCAGGACTAATTGTCAGAGATTCAATTAGTAAACGTGTAGACTATGTAAGTTTATCTGTCTGTGTGTGAGTACTTATGGGGCAATATATATTATGAATGTTTCTCAACTTTGTATCGAGACATTCAGCTGTTTTTCTTCTGGGGTTTTAGGTGCCAAAACCCGATGCAATCATGAGGCACGCCGCAGTGGCGGACTCCCGATCATTTTTTTTTTTCTCGTCTGGGGTTCTTTATGGTGCACAATCGAAGTACACCCACCACGGTGTTCTTGTGGTCAAGGTGCTCGACTGCATGCTGAGCCGCAGGTCGCGGGATCGAATCCCGGCCACGGCGGTCGCATTTTCGATGATTTGCGATGGAGGTGAAAATGCTAGAGGCCCGTGTACTTAGATTTAGGTGCACGTTAAAGAACCCAAGGTGGCCAAAATTTCCGGAGCGCTTCACTACGGCGTCTCTCATATTCATATCGTGGTTTTGGGGCGTCAAACCCCAACAATTACTATATTATATAAACCGAAGTACGCGGGTGTTCCTACGTCTCGCTGCCATATAAATTAGGCCACGATGTCCGCGGGAATCGAACCCGTGTCCTCGAACTTAGCAGCGCGACGCCTTATTTGCTAACCTATCCCGACGCGGAAAAACAGGCTTAATACAGCATATACGTTACCACCTGTGTGCTGCTATTAAACGAGCAAAAAAAAAAATTGTTTACGTGGAGAGTGCGGCGTGAAAGATTGCGAAAGTTAAGAGGGTATATACCGAGAACTGTTTTGTTGTTGTGGTTTCCTCCACACTCAACAAAACGCTACCAAGGGACCTTAACGCACGCACGCGCGGACTCTCGGTATATCTTCAGTCAGTGCGATATTTTGGATTGGGCAAGGGCACCAAGAAACAAGAACGCAACTGCTCAAGCACGCATAGCCGTAAAGTTCACTCGTTCATTACGACAAATTGATTACGTGAAGGAAAGCAGAGAAATTGATTCCCCCCGCAATAATTTCCTTTGAACGTCACTTTAATTAAATATACGTAATCACAAAAGGTAGTAGCGTTAGCTAACAACACGACCGGACAGACGATGCACGGTGTCAAGCCAGCAAGCCCGTAGACAATCCTCGCACGCCGCACACAACATCGTCCATTTGCCAAGCATGTATACACCACAGACGTCACTAACACACGGCCACCATACACGCCGCGTGGTTTTCCGTACGCTCAACATGCGATCTGCCTGGCTGCACGAGCACTTGGCAAGCCTTTCAAGACTAAGACGCGTAGGGCTTGCTGTTCGTTGCTCGGAGAAAACGTGTTCGTGGATTTCTTTTTTTCCTGGTTGTCTTTATCGTTTTCGCTACCGTGCTTCCTCAAGTCAATGCCGTAACTTAAGGTCTAGCCTTCACTATCTTGATCACGCACGAGAACACGCGCAAGGCCGCCAAAGCATCAAATGCGGGTGCGGTATCCTAAAGGGGTGGTGCCACCAAATTTGTGGCTTGCGCGTTCTTTGCTGTAAGCGTTTCCTATAGCTCCAGGAAGCATGATGCACGCACCAAACTTCATGTATTCTCGCTAAATAATTTAATATCGCCTTTCTATTTGGACAACTTTCGGTTTCGGTTTCTGGGCGCCGAGGTTGGGCAGTGACGTAGAAGTGTAGGAGGCGTGGTCACGTGACCACACAAGGCTGTGACGCACATGGCCAGGAAGCGATCGAAACTCGGCGAGTGATGTAGCAACCGATGCTTTGCCGGTACTATAGTGAACTAGAATATATTCTAGTTCACTACAGCCGGTACGTACGTTGCGGAAGTGGCGGAGGTCCGGAGGTCACTCACGTTACTACAGCAGATTTGGTGTGACGTCACTACAACTTTTGTTGCCCATCCTACAGATCTACGTCATTGTTGGCGCGCTAGCGATGGGTTTCGATCGGGAGAATGAGCATTTAGGTACACTTTGGAAGTGAATTAAAATATATTCTAAACGTTTGCTGTGTCCGGCCCTTCGTGTGGAATGTCCTTGCATACAAAGGAAACCCACAACAGGCTTGTTATAGCCTCGAAATTTGATGGCACCACCCCTTTAACGACGCGTGCCTCTGTCCCCAAAGCAGTTGGACACGCTTTGGCAATGCATGTAACTTTTTCTTTATTTATATGTTTGTTTATTTGCTTGCATAGACATATTACTTTGCTTCATTAAGCATGCGACGCAAACAGCAAATAAACCTCATATAGACGCTGCAGCGGAGGCCATGTGCCAGCAAGCAAATTTGGTATCGCAGTAGCGACGCACGCCGTTATGACAGCTGTATGATTTTATAAGTCGTTTCGTGATGCGAAAATTTCTTGATATGACAACACCAGACTTATCGTGTACTGCGATGCAGTATTAATGCATTCTTTTGTAGCGAATACCCTCATAGTGAATTAAATTAGAGGCATGCATATTTATAGTCCAATTTATAGTGCATCTCTGGTGCTGGTGGTAGAACTTGGGCATTTCACTAATCCACAATGTTATAGCTAACAGTCATCAGCGGACGTCATAGAAATGTTGACTACATGCCACGGACCATGAGGTTTCCGATATACAGAATCTCCGAGTAAGTAATAATATGCAGGCTTGGTGAAGCAAAACTATACATAGATTTTATTAACGCGTTTCTAGTCTTTCACTCGCAGAAGAGAGGCCAGCAGTACCAAAGCTAATGCGAATCTGGCTATATCAAGGCTGCTGTAGTCCCTGATGACCTCAGTCATACTTCATAGACTTAAATAGCAGCTCGTGTTATCTGACCCCGTGCGTACTTTACGCCATCCATGTTTCTTTCCTGTCTATCTATCCTATGCTCTGATTCCTCGCACAGGGTAATACACCAGGAATGCGCCTGTCTAACCTAGCTGCATCTATCTATCTATCTATCTATCTATCTATCTATCTATCTATCTATCTATCTATCTATCTATCTATCTATCTATCTATCTATCTATCTATCTATCTATCTATCTATCTATCTATCTATCTATCTATCTATCTATCTATCTATCTATCTATCTATCTATCTATATATCTATCTATCTATCTATCTATCTATCTATCTATCTTAATGGTACCAAGAATAGAACCCACGACAGCGGATTTTGCAGAACACCGCCACAACGACTGAACAACCGAGCTACCATAGCCGGTTAGCGACGGTAATGGTGTACGTTAATGCACTCGCGGCGCCCACCCGACCTTCTGGTAGCATTACCTTTTATTTCGCTAGTGAGCCTGATGTAACTTAATGTATCCTAAGGGTGCGCCGGTTGACTGTTAAGCGTAAACACGAATGATGTGTTTTGCAAGCGCAGTTGTTGCTCGCGTTTTCTCGGTTATTTTACCGAACCGATTTCCTCACGCAGAGGTAGAGACGCGTCTGTTTTTCCCGCGCTTGCAAAAGTGTGAAGTATCCTCTGCGCACACGCCTTCACATTCGCTTGTATAGATTAATGCACATGTCCGAAAAACGTGTCAGGCTCTCCCTTCAGCTCGATCATTTACGGAGGGTGACGTCAAGGGCGCTGCGGCTACAGCGACTCGCCTTTTCCATCTGCGCTCACGAAAGCGTCAAACAGCGCCAAGAGAAGCGTTTGGTCTGCGTGGGTTGCATCCTGATACTGCAATATACGACTGTGTGTGTTAGCGCGGTTATTCCCAAGCAAAAAGAATAAAATGATTTCCTATGAAACCAGTTAATCAAAATAGGGTTCAAGTAGTAGTGTACCGGGTGTCTCAAGAAATGTGTCCGAAAACCCTCAAGAAAAAGGAAAATGCGATATTTGCTCGCTGTCTTCATAATTACTTTTTCTGTGGCAACAGACATTCTGAGGTGACTGAAGACATCAATTACAACACCAATTCAAAAATGTAAATTAATTAACTTTTCAATTAGTGGATACAGGCGGTCGGGTCAAACGGGAGAATGGAACCCTTCCCGCGAAGAGCCTACTGCCGCTTAGAGGTATTCAAAACACGGCCGCTGGTAATTTTAGCAGAGTGATGAAATCTGCCCAATTACGGCTGCAAAACCGAAACGCGGAAGAGCGCAACAGCATATTCTTCGGAGACGTCCACAATGAGCGACCGTCGTGTATCGACCATCGATCGACTTCGTTTCGTGGGTGTGTGTTCTGCGCTTGCGATCATGGGATGTGGGGCGCACGAACGTTAACGAGCGCAGAATTAACATGACTGCATTCGTTGTCGTGAACAGTGACGTCACTGTGGTCGTCTGCTAGTTGCACTCATCGGCGCTTCGGTTTCGCCGGTGAATTTGGTCGAATTGCATTACTCCGCAATAACAATAATTACCAGAGGCCGCTTTTTCGAAATTTGAAAGCGGCAATGGGCTCTTCCAAGGAAGGACTTTAACTCTCCCCTTTGATCCGACCGCCTATCTTCACCAGTTAAAGAGTTAACTCGTTTAAGTTATTTAATTATGGTTGTAATCGATGTCTCTAGTCATCTTAACGCGTCTGCCGCCACAGGGAACGTAATTATGAAGGCACTGAGCAAATAATCGTTTTACCTTATTTTTAAGAATTTTCGGACACATTTATTGAAACTCGCTGTATGTGGCTCAAAGGCGCGTTACAATTGCTATATGTAAAGGAGTCTGTCCTTGATATTGTGACAGCGTGGAAACGGAGGAACAGCAGCGGATGTTGTTTTTGTGCCGGTAGATGCATGCATAGATCCTTTAAACTGGCGGCGACCGTGCGCCATTGCCACTTCTTATTCTTCGTCTTTGTGCGTTGTTTATAAACTTACGCATAGTAGCATCATACTCGTATTTATTGCAGCATGACAATATTGACCTTTAGGGTTGTTCTTCACCTTCGATAATGGTGACGGAAGTCCTACAATAAAAAAAAAACAAAGAAGAGGAGACAAGATAAATTGTGTTACGTACACGAGGCAAACAACTAGAAGAAAAATAGGGCACTGCGTAAATTGACGAAGCAGCACGGAAGTGGGTGCGTACTCTTTGACGGCGTACCGCGAACGAGCACGGTAACCCTTCCTTTACTTCCTCGGTGTTCAAGTCGAAGCGGTATTCACAAGGGGGACAAATCCTCGAGGGATAAAGGCGGAGCCTAGCGACATCAGCTCGCGAGAAGTCGCCACAAATGGACGCCACTCACACGGACGAGGCGAACGGAGGGGGAGACCAATGTTACCAGACTACTCTGGTGGCTTGTACCACTCGTTTGACGAGCTGCTGACGACCAGCTGCAGACGCCCAGCTGCGGACTGGACACCCACCGCCGCTCTCTGCAGGAGCAAGTGCAACAATGTGGCCAAACAAGAGCCCGAAATTCCGCCATATCCCCCACCACCGGGGGATCGTTTGTCCGGTCGGGGAAAGTCCCCGTGTCCTCCGAGGATGCGCGGGTGGTTCGCGCCCACTAACTAATCCGTGACGTCGCAGTCACGTGATCCGCAATCCCCCCGTGTCCCCTGCGGATTTCTCCCTCGCCTGAATACCCGTTAATTAGCGGAACAGTGTGTTTGTTTGCAACCGTGGGAGGGAGACGAAGACTGAGAATGAACAAGTGATGGTTTTCCTTTTCTTTTTTTTTTTCTTTGCCTAATTTACCATGTGAAATGGCCGTGCGCATTCCAGTGCAGTCCGAGAAAGAAACAGAAAGAGAGAGAGAGTGAGATAAATGATCTGCGAAAGGCGGGGAGGTTAGCCGGAACAGATATTCCAGTTTGCTACCCTGGACAAAAAAACGGGCTTAGATAAAAAAAAAGACAGTGAATGAACACGCAGAAAGATGCAGAAAAAAAAAAGATGCATTCACAGACATAAAGAGACGCGGGTGTTGTTCAACTAGGCCACTTAACTCGAGGAACTTCAGTATAGAGCTCTTGTGCTCAATCACATGACTGGTGAACCTCAACGCATTCTTCGCAATCAACGGACAAGGTAACTACGTACACACAAACGTTTATAGAACCAACGTTTATAAACGTTGGTATACACTGCCAAGGTATACGAGCAGAAAAGAGAAAGTATGCTTCGCCGTTTATCAGTTCTTCCATCGAACGTTGCACTTCACCCGTCATGCAAGACCAACTATAGCCCGACCTTACGTTACAGCGATGTTATCGCGGCTGCAGTGTATATAACCTTGGCAAAGCCAGCTCACGCACCCGAGTGACCGAGAACTTGGCGGCTTCCGCGCATTTCTCTGGACGCTAACGTGTTGCACTCATACGGGGCCTCGAACTCGAAGGTCAACCGATGAGTCTTGCTCTTTATGTACTTTGCGGCTGCCAGTTTTGAAACTCGATCGTTGTCACCGATGGGTACGCGTCGTGGGTATAAATATAGGAACTCGGTTATCATCGACGGTCGCAATCGCGTTTCGACGAAGGTTTACGGAATTTATGTATCGAAACAACACAAATATAAATAACGGGACGCGATGTACAGAGCACGTACCCCCCCCCCCCCCGAGTGACGTCACGCAAGCACTCCTCCCGCCGGAGACCTGGAAGAACTGGCCTACATTCGCTTCGCTTTGATACGCACCCGTATGCGAGAGGCACATCTGCAAAGCGTATTTTATTTATTCTTTTACTGCCTTCCTCTCCGTCCTATGTCCCCGCAGCATTCCGGTGTATCGCACAACCGCATTTCATGGGCGCGTCTTTTTCTTTTGTTAGTTAGCTTTATCTCTGGTCCAAAATAAAGGGGACACTATTATATGCTGTTAACCCATAATAAAAACCACAACACAGCGGCAGCTTGATCAAGTATATTATTAATAATAATAATAAATCTGCAAACACATATAAATCACCGGCAATTGGCGCTTAACGGCTGGACACCCTGTATACAGGGCACTTCAACTAACTTGTGTTTCAAAAAATCCACGAGCGCGTTAGGCGAATGCGACCAGATTAGTATCCTGCAGTGTCCCCTTAGAAGATTTTTTGCTATGAGGTAAGCTAATTCATTACATATAAATAAACATTATTCAAGGAGTGCTTTCAACGCAGACTATCAAATGAATATCTTGTAGAGACGACCGATTGATAAACATCCAAATAATTTCTGTATGGAAAGAGGTTATCGCGGAAAGACAATTACCTACGCATTTGTCAATATACTACACTACTTTTATATTGAAATATTCCATTTAATGCAGGGAGCCTTAAACGTTGTTTCATTATTGAAAATCACTACCTAGCCTCACAAATACTCTCAGTTATTCAAAAGCGCAGTGCAGAATACTGAGTCGGTTGCATCCTCGTAACGTTTTACTCTTTGTTCTAGTTTCACGTCATTGTAGCGCTTTCTTATGCATGTACATGCATCATTACGGTTTAACACAGCTAGTTCGCTTAAACACAATGTGCGAAGACCCATTTAACAACGAGCCACGAGCTTGGCCTGCATTGCGCTTGCAAGATGCCCCACTGGAGAGGGGGCCGACCGGCCGAATATGTATAACGTCGGCGTGAGACTTGACTGCACCGCCCGAGGGTCGCCCGTATATTCACAGACGACGACGACGAGCGCTGAACCGGTTAAAGTCATCGCGGCTGCCGGAAGAACAAACAAAAAAGAAAAGCGGTCCCACGTTTCGCCGTCGCCATGCGGAGATGTGAACGGTGATTGGCGGTCTGGCGCACCGGGCAGCCAGCACTGATGGCAGTGTAAAAGATGCTGTCACGAAACCACCCCGGCGGTCACCACCACGTGTCTGCCCCACTAGTATAGTAAATAAGCGCCCAATCTTTCTCCCCTCTGCATCACTCGCGTTCTTTCGCTCCATTGCATTGGGCCAGACGAGTTGCTCTCATTCAGGGGCCCCTTTAACGCACTTTTTTTTTTTTTTTGATGCCAGTGAGTCCATGGCGTCTTATGTAGCCGACGCGATGGACGCTGACGTCTTAAAGGCCAACTCCGGCGATTTTTCGAGGTAGATGGATCTCAGTGAAATTCGCTGGGTACGTTCCTTTGCACGTTTCCGTCATTTATGCCAAATTACAGGCTTGAGACATGCGCAGATTGTTTGCAAATGAATTTTAAAGATTGTCTGCAAACGCCCTCTTGGCTTCCCACAATTATTGGCAACATTGCATCTGTGACGTCAGTGTTGGTAAGGCGGCGGAAGTGACGCAGCCGAGGGCACCGCTAACTTCGGCGTTTAGGCCGCTACAGCGAGCATCTGCTGTGCACATGGCGACAGACAGCGTTGGTTTGGCCGGCGCTTCGCTGGTCATCCCGGATGTCACAGTTTTCATACTCCGCGCCGGCGTGACCGGCATGCCTTGCACGACTTCCGGTTCGTTCGTAACAACGTCTACGTCATACGTAGACAGTACACTCGGTTGGGTTTCGGTTTCGGTGTTGCGCTTTTTTGCTTATTTAAAGGACCCCTGACAGCAAAATTTTTGTTGGTGACTTTTTTACTGTAATTTGTAGCTTTGGGTCTGGTAATCCCTAAGTTAAATCGTAAATGCTCTAGCGTATCGTATAACTAATTCTAGCGTAGTTAATTGTGACCATTTTAGCGTCACTTCAAAACGCCCGCCTAAAAACCACAAGAAACTAGCGACCCATGCGGGGAGCGTCAAAGACCACGTGCACTCAAGCTGTGGTGACGTAGAAAGCGCGGTTTTCAAATCGGGGCCCCGCGCGCGGTAGAGATTGAAAGTATGTGGGTGCCTCGGTATGGGTTAAACCTGTTAAGCGCGTGACCCCTCACGAAAACTACTTCGAGAGCAGCCCGACAACAAAGCGAGAGGGGTGCGGAACAATAGGCCTCGCCGGGTGCCAGTCGTCGTATTGTGCATGTGCGCCCCGCAAACGCACGCCGCACGCTTCGACACAGCAAAGAGAGTGAAAGCATGGCTGGCAGTCGGCTCCAAACACACTCAGAGATCGTCGACGTCATTGTTACTAGCGTATCGTCACTCAGGGTGATTTTTGTGCAATGTATCACACCGAACACGTAGCACTAGTGTCGATGTTGCAGGGCAGCCGATTTTTTGTTTTTTCTCCTACGCTGTTTGACATCGAATTAAAATAACTTCCACGCGACGGATGCCGTTCAAATTTGGCCAAGAAGACCTATGCATACCAAGCGATCGAATGATGGGCACATCTCGATCTTGAAATTTGATGTCAGTGCTCCTTTAAAATTATTCTCCAATTTGCCGAGTATTTCTGCTATCGGGCCCGTAACAGGAGCGTCTCAGGAACATAAAAGCACCATTGCTTTGACATGGCCAAAAAATCGCCGGAGTTGGCCTTTAAGGGGTATTCAGACGGGGGAGGAATGCTCAGGGGAGACGGGGGGATTGCGTATCACGTGACCGCGACGTCACGGATTAGCGAGTGGGCGTGAACCCCCCGCGCCTCCTCGGAGGAGACGGGGACGCTTTCCCCGAAAGGACAAACGATCCCCCTGCGGTGGGGGATGTGGCGGAATTTCGGGCTCTTGTTTGGCCACATTGTTGCACTTGCTCCTGCAGAGAGCGGCAGTGGTAGGCAGTGGGTGTCCAGTCTGCAGCTGGATGGTCGTCTGCAGCTCGTCGTCAGCAGCTCGTCAAACGGGTGGTGCAAGCCAACAGAGTAGTCTAGTAACACTGGTCTCCCCCTCCGTTTGCCTCGTCCGTGTGAGTGGGGGGCATTTGTGGAGACTTCTCCTCGCGAGCTGACGTCACTAGGCTCCGCCTTTACCCCCCGAGCATTTCTCCCCCGTCTGAATACCCCTTTAAATGTTGCTGCTGTTGTTGACGGTTGCGTTCGTGCCGCACTCAGTTCCGACGCGTAAATATATGGCGCTTACCTTTTGTGGTTACGGCATGCTTTTCGGTTCGGGCAGAAGAAAACCGGGGGCACTAGAGATGAGGGGGGGGGGTGACTAGACCTGCGAGAATAAGAGCAGGGTAGAACCACATCGGCTGCATCGCATACGATTCTCATTCGTTTTTTCCATCATTCTGTAATTGTATGTTGTCGTCATAGAGTGCATACACCACAAAGAGAGAGAGAGAAAATAATTTGGCTTCTTATAGAGGGCTCAAGCGTGTGCTCTTCTTTTCCTGAGCAATCACCAGAAGCTGATCACGAACTTGATGCGGATGCGCCTTTGTGCGCGCTGGCGCGCCTTTATGAAAGACCGTCAGGGTGCGTCGTTCCACGTCTACATCCTCATCGCGCATTGTATGACCTGAAGAACGTGGCCGGTTCAGTATCGGTATTTTAGACGACCCGCGAAGTTAAATCGAACACTGAAGCGTGTCCATCGGTTCGTATAATAGCTGAGCAACGGCAACGAAACAGGCGTCAGCATTGGGACTCGAACTGGCTTCCCTGTATTAGGCGCAGTGCAAACGCTTCTTCGCGGCGCAAAATTTCAATATTTTATGTGTTCTATACGCATTACAAAGTGGGGGAAGCCCCACGCAGTTTACTGAATGTAAACTGGCTCACTGCTTGCGGGAGTTCGGAAGGGCGTTGAAGGAAAACAAACGAACTTGACCCTTTAAAGCGTACACACGGAGCAAACTCCTTCAGCTGGAAACAGCAACCAGTTACCAAATAAGTTGAAACGGAGGGCACGTACTAAAAGCACGAGAATGTGACAGTGGCGATACTCAGTACGTGCCCTACGGTCTTGATTGATTTATCAAGCGCATGCGGGCATTGACGCATTGTAAGCACACGTGTCTTGGTATTCGAGCCTCTTCCCGCGTGAAGCAAATTTACCCTGCCGTTTACCCCCCCCCCCCCCCCCCCCCCCCCCCCCCCCAAGACAAAATCCTGCCGACGCTCATGATCCCAAAGTGTGCTATATACGATATACATGGGCGCTGTAGTCTGTTTTGTACTTCAATGCGCGGAACGGCGTTTTATTGCAAAGATAATTGGAACAACAGTGCACTATGGCTGCAAGTTTGATGGCGTATATCCCAAAATCCGGGCCGCCCTCAGGTTCCATTCCTAGTGGATATGCCTTGAAAGCTTCCCCGCAACGATTCGTGACTCGCAATATGTACTATAATGTAATTAATCATAAAAGGCAATTAGTTAGTCCTAATGAATCATCAATTAGCGTTATTTTAACATTTATAGACGTTCGCATTACCTGGAATGTTTACTTAACTTTTTTTTTTTCTGGTCGAAAGTTCTATTTCTAAAGATTATGTATATTCCTCGTTGAAACTCCTGGTACAGTCTTTCCCATCATCCCTAATTCGCTGATAGAAAAGGAGCGAATAGCTTATATTAATGGGGGTATCGGAGGCAGCTCCCTCCTAACGTGCGCACGTAGAAAAGACGAAGCTCGATGTGAAAAAAAGAAAGGGAGAAAATTGCTAAAACAAAATTTAACCGTATTAAGTGCACGTAAAGCAGCATTGTGCAAACGAAGCCGCGCGAGAAGGAGACCACCTGGCCACGTTTTACTTAGCGCCCGCTACAACGTTTTGTCGCATTTCTTCGCCTCGCTGAGGTGTCTCTCCATGCGTGTTAAGCTCCCCGACTTGTTCATACGCGCAAATTCATGCTGGAACGACAAGAAGAGCCAGGCCTTCCGCCATCTTTCTCGACTCGCACGCGCACGTCCGTGCCAGTAGCCGGCAGCTGCACAGGTGGCGCACGCTGAGTGACTTTTCAACTGGCCACGGACTCTTTGTCCACAAAGAGCTTGCTTGCGTGACGATGCGACCCGATAAACGACAGTCGTCGTGGCACGAATGCACACAAGACGAAGCATTCAACGCGAAAGGTGCTTCACGCTTTGACAAGGAGGTTAACCCGCCGGACCAGCCGCGCCCCCGATGGAGGGACCCGTTAGACGATGGCAATCTGCACGCCGCGGGCTCCGTTCGTGGCTTCGGCCGGTCACGGCTGTCGAGCCGGGAATGTGCGCGCGTGGAAAAATGCACGCAGGGCCACGCGGTGGGCGACTACCGTGCGCGGGGGCGAGAATATGTCACGCGTCCATCGGCATCCATCCTTTCAGTAGGTGCCGCGACATCGGGCCGTTGACTCTTAAAATACCAACGGCCCATGACGAAAGGTGCACGAATGTGACCAGACGGCTGGCGCTCTATGTGCTTTCGTGTGAAGCGTTTCCGCCAATCACCCAATCATTGGGGACAGCTGCGCACGAAAAGTAGCCGCCCCAGAATCAGCTTAGCAGCTTGTAGGTCTCACAGTCGGGTAGCTCCTGTCATCAGGTGTTTTTCTTTTCTTTTTTGTTGAAGAGAAGAAGCAGCGCGTACGACACTGACAAAGTGAGAAAGAGCAGAGTCTTTCTTACTTTGTCCGTGTGGTACGCGCTGTTGCTTCTTTTCGTAAACACGCAACAACCAAATAGTCCAACGTCGTTCCATTTTTCGAGTTTACCTCAGTGGCTAGGAAGCTATTTATTCGTAGTGCGCTCCCACCGGCAGCTCATATTCACGGAAAGGTAAATAGTGGGTGCTTGAGGACGGCTTCGGATGTCAGATGAAACGCGTCATTATGCTCTTTAGCAAGGCGCGCCGCCCTACAGATTCGTGCCGGCCGAATGCACAGGTGAGCGAAATCTTCCCATACATTGTATACTTGGTGCAATATTAGTCTGACGTGGGTGGCGACGGTGTTCCACCGCGTTTTTCGAATGTCGCACCGATCGGTACATGGGACCGAACCGCAATCTTGAGCGCAGTTTCTCCCTCCCATATTTTTTTGTCATCTGCTGCGCATGAAAGTGAAATCACGGTAGCCGGTGACCCTCTGTGGTAGCTCAGCAGGTAAAGTGTCGCGCTGATAAGCTCGAGGACACGAGTTCGATTCCAGGCTACGACAACCGCAATTAGATGGGGGCGAAATGCAAGAACATCCATGTACTTACATTTCGGCGCACGTTAAGGAGCAAAACCTGGTACAGGGCAAGATGGCGCATAGCTTTTGGGAAAGATTAAGCGCAGAACAGACACTCACAAAGCCGTTAAGGGTGGCCAAAGTTAACCCGGACTCCCCCGCTACGGCGTGTCTCGTAATCCTGTCGTGGTTTCTGCCCGTAAAGCCACCCAAAATTAGTATTACTAGCAGCCAACAATCGATGCAAGCTGATACGATGCGTGCTATTTATTTCATCACAAAATATTTTCACGATTTTTGCTGTTAGTCTGCAGAGATTTAGGAGTCTTCCTGCGATAATCTCCTTTCGTTCCTCCATCTCGCACGCGTGTGACCAGCCATAGGGTAAGGCTGATGCTCAGCCGGAAAGTATTATCCATTTAAGGCTGGTTTTACATGTGGCCTCGTTACTCGTGAAGCTCTGCGTGTGGCGTCTCAATGCCGCGGATACAGGAAAACGGAAAGGCGAGTCTGACGTTAAAACACTGACGACCATGTCCTAAAAGGAAATGAATGCGGCAATGCCACGGCAGGGCATGCAGGGTTTCATGCTGGCGAAAACGTCGTTGATTTTTGAACGGCGAAACAAAAACTTTCCATGTAGGTGTAGTTTCGTGAGACCACCGAAAGGTGAAAGGTGCCTCGACCGTAGCGAGATAAAATGAAAAAGGTCTCTGCACATTTGGTGAGAAAATTCGTTCATCCGTATTCCAAAATATATTATAGAAAGGTTTGCACAAGCAAGAATTATGCAATAATGAATAGTTATTGCGGCATCGGTGCGACGAAAACTTTAATAGGAAATTTTAGCTCGTACGTATGCTTTTTAACGTTACCGTGTTACCGTAATACCGGATTGCGTTTACCGTGTTACCGGAACGCATGTTTTAGCGAAGTTTCAGCTTCCCGTACGTAAACGTTTACGTACGTACATACGTACGTATACCTTTATGTTTGCGCAAGCCACTAAATGATGATGACAACTGCATTCAAACTATATTTTAATTTAGATAAGATTCAATCACCGCTGCGGCACAATCACAATAGAGGATAGAGGGAGTAGCAATACCGGGTTACCGGGCGATGGTGTCGACATCTTGTGACGCTTCGTGCAACCACAATCATGGACACGTTTGTTTTCGCCAAGTGTTTTTGAGGGAAAAACGGATTAAAAAGGCAACTCATTCGTAATTAAGCCGCTGCAAGGCATTTAAACCAGATGTAGAATGCACCACGTTCAACAAAAACAATTTTGTGCTTGTCTGGTACATCTCGTCCCCTCTAAATAGCACCACCTATCCGCCATCTCAGGGGCTTTAGGCCTCTCACGTTTACGGCTTCGGTATTCTAGGTCACTCAAGCTTCGGTAATCCGGATCAAACAACGTTGTCGTAATTGGCGCTCGCACGTCGGCTCATTTTGACTCGGCGGCTGGAGTCTCCGAAAAGCAGATATCGCGAGTAGCCGCGAACGAAGGTGAATTCGCAAACGTAAAACGTATCCGTCGAGTAGTTTACGTTCCGTGAAAGCAAGTCTACGTTCTGTAAAGGCCCGCAGATTCGCACATTCCATCCTGTATCCGGTACACGGTAACGTAAGTATAAGTACAAACTAAATGTCCCTAATATCAAAGTAAAATATTTTATGAGTGTTGTCTGGCTCCGCTATGTGAATCAAGGAAACGAAAAATGACCCTTTTGTGATGTCTCAAAATCGTGTCAGTACTCCTTGATGAATACCGAAGACCAGATGAACGATGTGCGGCAGCCGAACGTCTCTGCCACTAAAATTGTTCCGGTCATGCACTCGGCAACGTTATGCGAAGGCGGAGTCACCGGCCGTCCGGCTCGTGACGTCAGTGAGGAGTGCGCGCCCATTCGTGCAGGCTTGTGTGCATCCGCCTTTGAGGAGCATTAACGTTGTGCCCGACCGCTCCACACCGGTGCGTAAACTTGCTTTTAATTTACGTAGCAGCTGTTACTAACGGCTGCCTCTCAGCAGTTGTTAATGTGTGGCAGCAGTCGTTTAGTTAGAAGACAGTTTTGGCTGTGCATGGACGGTTATATTTTTGCAAATCGTTGGCGCGATAATTCCACAATTTTCGAAAATCTGTAAGTAGGCTTTGTCGCAAGCTTTGTTTTCCAATGAAAAATACTCGCTCACAGACTGCTTTTCTCCAGTAGGTCTAGTCTCCCGGCCCCTGCCTCCCCCGACCGCATCAAGAACGCAAAATAAAGTTTCGTCTTTCTCTTTCTGTCGCACTACAGGAGCAATCACTCCTCCTTTCCTTCCCAGTGAGAGTGCAAGAGCACCACAACGTGTGTGGCCGCGCTCATTTAGTTAGAAAGTAGCTTTGACCATGCATTCACAGTTGCAATTTTGCATATCGTTGGCTCGATAATCCCGCAGTAATAATATTGTGGAGCAGCTGCTGAGAGGCAGCCGCTACGAACAGCTGCCATGTAAATTAAAGGCAGAATTTAGAAGCTTTCTTTCTGAGAAATCGATATGGATTTCCCTTTGGCTTCGTGCTTCAAGCGGGTGGCTGTCTTGTTGCATCTTGTTTTTTCTGTTGCAATGAGTAGCTAACGATTCGCTTATCACGGCTGGGAAGCTCGTTTGCTCGAGCGCGCGACAGTTAATTATTTGGAGATGGTTTTATAGCGCCCAGTCTCAGTTTCGGTTTGAGCGAGCGCCGCGTGCACATGAGCACCGCATTGACAACTCTTTTCAACGAAGGTTTCCTGGGGTCCCGGAGAGGTTGCGAATATGCGTGACCCCCCAAAAATGCGCTGCCGAGGTAAGGACGTCAACCTCCCAAGCAAGACTGACCCGTCTTTCCGCTGAATAGATCTGCGAGGAGAGAGCGCTCGCAAGGATCGTGGCCTCGTGGCGGCCTACACAAAAAGGTGACGGCAGGTTATTTGCACGAAAACCCAAGGCGCACTTCGCGTGCAGTGTCGCGACACGCACTTTAGCATCGATTTTTAATATAGATGACGCACGTGTGTTCATACAAATCTATCCCACAAGTTATCTCGCATGCAAAATTTTGTGTCAGTACTCCTTTAACCCTTTCGGCACCCTCCGGGATTCCGCAGAACTCATTTGCAATGCCGGTCCTTGAGGACACGCAGGCGCGTAAAGAATGTAATGCCAGACGTTCATTGCGCTCACAGTAGTTCTAATTCGTCGTGTGGAAACATTCAGTTCGATTTAACTAGATGTCAGGTGCAGAATGAATGTCGACACTCGCAGGATTCTCAAACGCTTATTGCAAGGGACAAGGAGAAGGGAGGTTGCTGTTGCCCTTTTCTTTTCCTTCGGGACAAAAGCTAGTGGTTCAGGCGCTGGCCTTTGACGGGCGAAGAAGGATGGCGCTTGTTCGCTCTTCAAAGAGAAGAGCGCCAAGTCGGGGTAACGCTCTCCCCGTTCGGAAAAGCGACGGGTGCCTGGCGGCGCAAGTGCGCGCGATGAAAGGCAGGCATTCATGCCGGCTTCTCGCAAATATCGCGCATCTCGATGTTCGATACACGTGAGACGAATCAGCCAGTAGGAAACTCGCACCGACTGACAATGGTGCACTGATCCTCCTCGTCTACCAGTCTTCCCCGGAAACAACCTGCTCGAAAGTCGAGACGCGACAGCACAGAAAACGGAGAGCGTGATGAGGGCGTCGAGACGCCGAGAGCGCGTTTGCAGCGTGGCACACGGCCGGCCTAGCGACACATGCACGGGCGCCACGATGCTGTCGCGTTCCCAATGTCACCGTGCGCGCTCTACGCGCAATTGGGGTTACCGAGCCGCGCCCTAAACTCCGAGGAGTCAGGCATGCAGGGGACGCGGGAACGGTCGGGGCATCGTGGCTGTTGGCGGCGCTGTAATCTCGGCGCGCGGGCGGCAGCTGGCAACCCACATTGATACTACGAGCCGTCTTAGACACGTACAGATGCTCAAGTGCCCTAGTGGTGGGTACGATAATGACGAGTTCTATTAAATGACGACGTCGTAGCTCCCACTCCGTTTTTACTGTTTTATTTCTCTTATTTCACTCTCGTCTCCTGCACCCGTCACAAACGCGTAGGTGTCAAGTCAGGTAGAAAAACTACGAGAAATCAAAAGATAACTTGGCCCCCACAGGGCGGTGCCTACTAACTTTGTTTATAGTGTACCGAGCAGGCAGGCAAAGGCGATCGATTTAAGCTTTCTTGCGTATACTGCAGTGTTCGCCATCACGTGAATCAACGTGGTGCATACAGTACAGCGAAACCTGCTCATCGTGTTAGCACATCAGTCACGAGTGTAGACTGTGTGTCGTCACGAATGTGTATATTTCACGAGTCAAGTGAAGACGTGCGACGTCGCTTTGATGCACCCAGTATGCAGTGAGCCCCCGGCGGTCGTGCAAGCTGCAGGTTCACGGGTGCGCATGCTCCGGCAAGCGAACCCGGTCGAAATCTATCGGCTCACCTTCACGCTGCACGAGTTGTTGGCCGGTGTTGCTATGACCCGAATATGGATGGCCGTGTCGAACACTGATGCCAGAAAATAAACTACGGCTGATTTTTTTTTTTTCTTTCCAACGTTTTACGACACCTACAGGAAGTGCATTATCTAAGCCTCAGCACCAATGGAGCTCTGCGTTCTACAGAATACTTAAATGTGAAAATCGCGGTTATTGAGTAACCACAGTCTTGCGCTCAATCCGTACGTTAAAACGACATCCTGCCCTTCCTTTCCCATCGAGCAAGTGCTCAGTGTTTCTGCTCGTACCTTGGCAGTAAAACGGAAAAATGCCAACGAAGAAAAACTTCAGAAACGAGTGTCAGTGAAGGTCTGTTCGAGACGCACTGTAAGATCCAGGCCAGCTCGGTTCATCATACTGCGGATGTTCCTAAGAATTTTCGGAAGTGAAGTAAAAAAAGTCGATTGTATTTTAGCAGTTGCTAAACTGCCTTCGTGGGCCAGTAATTGGTAAAATTTCATCAATTAGGTTTTTGACGGAAGTAATTGTAATCGGTTACATTTTTTTTTATAAGGCCTTCAATTTGGAACAATGAGAACGAAGTTTAGTAAGACGCACCATGAGCATTCGAAGTTATAGCTATTTTACATTACATATAATGAAAACGATGAGGCGCATCGAAGAGAAAGAGAGAGAGAGGAAAGACATGGAGGTTAACCAGATGAAGTCTCCGATTTGCTACCCTCTACTTGGGAAGCGGAAAGGGGGTGTAAAATAATGAAAGAGAAGAAGAGGAGTTTGTGACGACAGCACGCGACAAAAAAAAAAGAAGAAAGAAAAGTCACGACCGTAGTCCAAGTGCTACACAGCAACATTTTCTGCCAACAGTCACAGTTTGTCAGTCAGTCCGACTGCTTGAAGAAACAGCAACAGCGCCCTCAGATCGGCTCGTGTTGAAGACCGGGTAGGCCAGGGCCCTTGGATTTTGTATCGCAAAGCGCTCACGCTACATGTAATGTGTGCCCAGGCATGTTACTAGCCGACTAGCTGCTTTGTGCACTTCGCGAGCGCACACAACGTCTGCACAAACAGAGACTGCTTTGCAACTCCCCATTATTCAGTCGCCAGGCCGCGGCAGCTGACGTCCATTCAAAATTAACCCTGGCGCACTGGCACTTTCTATGCTGATGTGACTCACTGCACGCAAACGTGCACACAAAGGGCATATTCGTACACTTGGACAGCCAGCGGAAGAAATCGGCGGGCACGTGGAGGCCCTATTACCAAGGCTGAACTTGCGTGACAAAGACTCAGTCAAAATTTACGGGCGCAAGGTGCGGACTGCAATACATGTTTCTTTCTTGTTTTTTCCATTGTTTTACGCGCGAAAACCTATAAACTGCTTTATGATGCACGTGGAAGTGGCATAACTTGGGATTCGTTATGACCATCTGAAATGTGGTTGACGGGCACTCGATGCGCGGTACATGGGTGTTTCTTGCGTTACGTTGGTTTGGATTTAATCCGTGGTCATGTGCGACATAACCACACTGAAGGACGCAAAACAAAATGTCAGAAGAAACAGCAAAATGAGGGTCATACTTAACTTTTGAAATTTACGCTGAAAGTGCGACACTGATACTGAAACGTTTACCATGGATATTAAGATCTTCTGCCTTATTTGGGCCGTTGCGAGGCAGTAGAGCGCCTGGATGCTGCTAAATACTGTTTGTGACGTCACGGCTATAACGTCATGGTAAGTTGCTGCTTAAACTTCGAAGGGGAGAGTCTATTTGCACCTAACAGCTCGGGGTCACGTGACTCACGTTGCAACGTCACATATGACGTCATTGGTTAGAGCGATCAGCTTCAACTGGCTATGTCTTATTGTGACTACGTCTTCTCAAGCGATAAAAAAGAGGAAAGCGCGTTTTGTTGCCATCGTGGTTCGCGTGCACGAATTCATGTTATCTTACATTCTTGTGGTCGTCATCTACGCTGCGTAGTTCGTTGGCGGCTTGATTATGGTAGATATTGATAGTTCGTCATCGCTAAGCGATGAAGCAATCGTACGATCGCATCTCCTGGGCTTTGAGAGTGGCGAACACAACTGGTTTGGGTACGTGAAGACAGATCAAGAACTGGAGCACCTAGAAAGAGCCCCGGGCTAAATTCACTTACGGTCTTCTGCTTCTTCCTTTAGTTTGCTACATTGCGCCACGGTATCCCGTTTTCTTTTGCACCTCTTCATGCCGCGTCGCAACTCGACCAAAGAGTAATATTTGTTGGGCTTTAAAGCCCCAAGAGCAGATAAGATTATGAGGAACGTAGTGGAGGGCTGCGGTAATTTCAACCACTTGGGGTTCTTTACCATGCACTTAAATCTCACCACACAGGTCTCGAACATATTTGCCTCCATCGAAAACGCTACCGCCGCGGATTCCGTCCGGCGACCTTCGGATCACCAGCCAAGCACCATAACCACTAGATCACCTAGTGCTCGTCTCACTGGCGAGTCGGGTATGTTGCTGTGCGGGTACGTAACGCAGTACAGTACAGGCCACTGGTCAGCACACTGTACACCTGTAGACTTCAGAAGATTCCTTCGATGCAAAGCATACGGCGCTAACAGCGGTAGCAGCAAATGCCGGCAAACATACCTGTTACGCCACACAACTAGGGAGCCTATATGACCGCCCGTTCATATAGGCTGCCCTCGACAGCACTCGTTACTCTCATACCTAAGCAACGACACATGAAAAGTCCATGACGGGCTCAGTGGAGTGACTTCGATTACGCGGGCTTCCTTCACCGGGCAAGGAACCTTAATCCGCCAGGGCGCGCAGCTAGCGTGGAAGCGTGGACGACGATCACAAGAATGTAAGATAACTTGAACTCGAGCACGCGAACCATGATCGCAACAAAACGCGCCTTCCTTTTTTTTTTATCACCTGACCTCAGAGTACCTTGACAAGACGTAGTCACAATAAGACATAGCCAGTTGAAGCCGATCGCGTTAACCAATGACGTCATATGCGACGTTGCAACTTGGGTCACGTGACCCCGAGCTGTTGAGGTGCAAATACTCTCTCCCACTTCAAAGTGGCTTCGCTACGCGGCTCCTCGACTGAGAGACAGTTACTGTGTCACTCCCCCACCTTTCTATTTTCCTTTTTCCATCAAGAACCTCTTCTCTGGCGTAGGAAACCTCCCGTCGCGATAAAACGGTACTTTTCTTGTTCTCCTTATTGAGAACAAGTAATTTGCCACGTTAGAGCGTAGCGGTAATTTTATTATTTTTTTTTTTTCCTGTTTAGTGTCTCTTCGAATGATTGCTACGTTTCTCCTTGGAATCCAGGAGCTGGAACTGTACGACGGCGCGTACGGTGATCCCTCCTCCGCGTACGATTCTGCGCGACAGGTGCCAGGAAAAAGTGCGTTGAAGAAGAAGGCGAAAAGTTTGTAGCTGGAAAGGTCGTTCCTTGCCCGGCCTCAGAACGCAGGCACAGGGTACTTTCAACCTGACAGTTGATGAAAGAAAGAAAGAAAGACAAAAGAAAGCCTTTTTGGGCCAGTTCTGCGTGGCAGCTGTCTTGACTTGAGCGTGTGTAGCCAGGCACGCGAGTAGCTTCAGAAAGAAAGAGGACAAGAAAGAATGCTGTCGCGGCTGCGCAGTGCTGGCGTTCAACCAGGTTCAACCGTGCTCCCTCTAGTTTTGCAGAAGACAGCGCCAACCTTTCCTCCTCTTCAGGGACTGTGCAGCGGTGCCGGCCACAGGTGGAACGCCGCGGCAGGGGTTTACCTGCCGGAGAATTAGTGCGCAGCGGCGCAGTTTTACTCAGTATATGACCCACCGCACGTAGGCTTGGCACCGCAGTGACGTAAAAGGAACTGTCACAATGAGAAGCCGGTACGCAATCTTTCACTTAATTTCCAGTTCCTTTCCAGTGAAGCGTTGTGCCGAACGCATGGCACATCCTCAAGTTTTCCTCTCGATGTGTTTTTTTTTCTTAAATATCAGTGAAATTTAAGTGAAAATAGCTACAGCAAACAAGTTATGCACACTCCGTTGCACGGCACGCGTCCAACCCTAAGCTTTCTCCTTCCCACGTTAATCGTACCACAATCCCTCGATAGTTTTGAAGGATTATGATCGTACTGAGAATGCGTAAAACAGTAGAAATTTATACGGATGTCCCAAAAGCGAAACTTTCGAGCAGGCTCGATTATCAATAGAAAGGCTGGCAGGTTAACCAAGGACGTGCCCGTTTGGCAACCCTACGCATAAGAGCAGGGAACAATACACAGAATAGAGAGGAAAAAAAAAACGAAAAAACAACGAAAGGGCTGTTAATGTGCACACGGAACACGCGCCAAGTCTTTAGACGTGTTAAAGAAGCATGACACTGCGGTGCACGCTAACGTCATTTAAGGCAACAGGACGCTGTAGTTTGGTTAGTGCCATATTTAATAATCATAAAACCACGGCGAAGTGTGGACGGAATCACGTTCGTAACGCGTACGCTTCGGCAACGGTGCACACGCGGACGGCGAGCGAGAATTTGCCTGTGAACTTGTGCCACGTGCTCCTCTTTCCATCTTTTTTTTTATTATTCAACGAAGCGCGTTAGGGAAGAAAATAAAGAAAGAAGACAAAGCAAAAAAATCAGAGCGCGTGTCTGAGAGGAACCACCACAGGGCACGGTCCGCATGAGCGACTCCAATTATTGCCCGCCGGAGGCCCCGCATGGGAAAAGCAGTCCGGCGCTCCAAGGGCGATCGCCGAATTTTCGCTCGCTGTGTTCGCCGTAGAGGTCTAGGCCAAGCGCAGAGCCACCGCGGCTGCTCAAAGAATCTCCCTCCCTCCAACTCTATACTGCAAGTTCTTCCTCTCAACGCCCTCCTCCTCCCATCTCCAACACACACACAGGCAGCGAACCCCCAGAACAACCTTTTCCGCATTTGCCGCGGTCCCTGTTGTTGCACTGCCGAGAAGGACCATCCTATCCAGTCCTTCTGCCACTTCCGCGCGTGCGCATCTGTCCGTGCATGCCTCCCCCCCCCCCCCCCCCCTCCCAATTCCGTTCTCGTCGGTGGGGCTGCATAGTGAGAATGTGTATGGACATGAGCGGCAGCAGCGCCCGCCTGTGACTGCGCGATCGTGTGTGTACAGCTCACTGTTTCTCGGGGGATACCGTGCTCGAAGATGTGAGATGCCTCGAATCTTTCAAAAGTGTTCATTTGCCGCGCTCTTCGATAGGCTATTCTAGAGCTTTCACTACGAGGCTCACATCTGTCGGGAACGTCGTTATGTAAGAGCTGCACCAATTTGCCTCCGGTTTTCCACCCTGCCAGGTGCACGTTATGACGAAACGCGGGAAGTAAGTTACAGGCTTGAGAAACATGGGTATCCGGATACTTTACATATACGTGAGGGTATATCCCTACTGCTCCTTTTTTGTTTGTACGTTGTTGAAGCATTTGTGTTCATGCCAGATGCCATTAGTCCCAGTGGTATCTGAGCTGCACTTTAATAGCCCGATTTTTCCTTCTGTGTAGCAGTGTGGAATGTCGCAACATTTGGCGCAATCCCTTGTCGGAATTTGAGGCAAAACTATACGTTCAATAGGCGACAAGCATTGATAACGCACGTGCAGCGCCACTTTTGATGTACCAGGTCAAAATATGACAGATATTCAGAGCGAAGTGGCGGCTTGAACTGACGAGAAGTTGTTGAACCAGAAATGTCTCTGGAGCAGTTGCTGTCCTATAAAGGAATGTGCCCTTGTCCAAACGTGAGCTCCAGCGACGTTTTTCGTTCGTCCAGTTCTGGTAAGGCGGCCTTCGAGTATTTCTTCGTAAGGTGTTCGCCATGGCGTTTGGTGTTCAGCGTTTAGATGTCCCGAAATAAGGTTAAACAACTATTTTCGTGCCCTTAATATGCATAATGTGGCCTTCTTTACCATTTTTTTTCCCTGTGCAACTGATGCCGCTGTCCCGCACGTGTTTATCCGTAGAAAACTCTAGTGGTAATCAAACGTGGCTCTCTTCCTTCAGTCTTTCCCGCCAACCCCATAGCGATGCTTGCACGCGAAACCAAAACTACATATTTCATAGCACGTGCGTTGGTACGAAAAAAAAGAGAAAACAGACGATGAAAGACAAAAAAAAAGTCAGTGGATACGAATCTATTCAGCGTCTACTGGAAGGCGTCAGGGAAACGCTCAAAGCATTTTACTTATTATTGCCTTTTTTTTTTTTTTTGCTCATAGTGATCGCTGCAAGGGAACTGGAGCATAGCGCGCGTGATAACAAGAACTGGAAATCTCACGTGAAGCAGCGGCGGCACGAGTTGAAGTGGACGAAGCCGCAGGCGGCCCCAGGCCCCAAGAAAAAATACTAGATGGATTGCTGAGTTCTCATGAGAATGGACTCGAACTACACGGATTTGTCTGAGCTTCGCCTTATTGGGGGCTTCCTATGCTCTGGTAGCTCTATTTGATACAATGAATTTTCCACCATGGACTAAATTTAGAAGCGACGGCAAAAAAAAAAAAAAACGCCAGGCCTGCGCTGATACCGCAGCACAGTCACAGCGAAAGCTGGAAGAGCGGCGTTTCTAGTGCCCCCTGATATGGAATAGCCAACGAAGTCCCTCCTAGGGAATTTTAGAGCGCACTTCTCAGCTGACTTCAGGACTGTAGACGACCGCGGCACTCCAAGAGTCATGCCGCCAGATTTGCCGATAGGCTGGAGATTAGATTCACTCGCGCGCTCGTCGATAGCGTTTTGAAGTTGGGGAAGATGGTTATTTTCGGCATTGCTTCGTGGGGGCAGCGTACCCCCGCCACCGAGAGTGGGTACATTTCAGGTTGGGATACCTCTCTGCCCCCTAGAAAAAAAACCTTTTCGCCCTGGGGATCGAACCCAGTACCTCTCGCATTAGAGCTAGCCGTCTAACGTTTCTTCGTCTGTTTTCTTTTCTGTGCGCAGTGGTCGGCCATGAACAACGACATCAAGATGGAGAAGACAGCCGCGACCACACCGGCCGACATGCTGTCGCTCAATGGCAAGACAGGACTGCGCAAGCGCGACCTGGATCTCATCGACGCCATGGACCTTATCAAGCAGACCGAGTACGTGTCGCTCAGCAAGTCAGAACTGCTGGACCATGAGGTGAGCAGCACTGTTTGTTTCCTTTTTTTATTCACCCTCGTTCTGAACGCCTTCCTACAAAAGAAATTGCTTTGCACATCTAAAGGTTATGCGACAGCTTCTTACTTAGTCGCGTCACTGTGTCTCATGACGTGCTCACTTGATCGTATGCTCGAATCCGCCTTTTTTACTGTGCCACAGCGCATGCGTCCTTCCCCTAGCGGAAAAGTCTCGAAATGTTTTGGTATGGTCTCCGCACGCCTCTACTACTCCGCCGATACCTATAAACGCTGACCGATACCACTGTAGCAGAATTATTTTTAACGAGCTTAAAAGGCGAGACAGGCGGCCCGATTTCGCGTCTGAACAGACGTCCGACGCTGCGGTGCAGCTGTCGGAGTGGCGACGTTTCGTCGTGCCCGACCTCCTGATCGGATGTCCAGCTTACGTCAAAACCTGGTAGATCTTTTCATCTCCGGATTGGATCGTCAGACAACCGCAGCCAATGACAGCGCGGGAGACGTGTGACGTCAAGCCGCTGGTGACACCCGTGTCGCCGATCCGTTCCTCACCGCTCCAATCACCGTGGCTGAGGCGAGTACGATCACCGGCATGCGACGATTCAGGACACGTGGGGCGAATAGCCGCAGGCTCCGCCCACGTCCGACGCCTCGGCGTGCACGCTCAGAAGACTTCGTGTCCGATTCATGAAGCACTAAACAAACAACTTTGCAAAGTCATGCTTTGTTCTGTAAGAAAATAGTCAATAAAACTAATCCTTCGCGAGCGACAAGCACATCGCAGCAGCCCGCCGCCACTCACGACTTCGAGCAGTATGTCTAGCAAAACTGACGCCGGCCGTCGCCTACGCCGTTCGCGATCAACCGCTTGTTTTGCCAACATGATTAAGCTTTCTACTCTCATGTCACGCGTTTTTATATCCAATACGTTTCACCCGCCACGGTGGTCTAGTGGTTAAGGTGCTCGACTGCTGACCCGAAGGTCGCGGGATTGAATCCAGGCCGCATCGGCTGCATTTCATGGAGTAGCCGAGGTATAACATAAACCTCCACTTCTCCACAGGAAGTCAGTTAAAACAGAACAGATGGAGGCGAAATGCTGGAGGCCCGTGTATACTTATGTATTTAGGCGCACGTAAAAGGACAGCAGATGGTCAAAATTTCCGGAGCGCTCCACTACGGAGTCCCTCATAGTCATATGGTGGTATTGGGACATAAATCCCCAATAATTATAAAAGAATTGGAACACATCCCATAACGTCCCAGGCAGCACGCCGCCATTGGACCGATCTCGGCCCAACGTCGGCAAATGACGGCAGCAATATTGGCCCCACGTCGGCAAATCACGCTCGCGCTACTTCCACCCGCATCGGCCCGACGTCGGCTAGCCGCCTTTGGGCCGATGCGGGCTTGCCGGCTTCGGGCCGACGTGGGCTAGCCAGCGTCGGTCCGAGACGGGCCTGCCGTTATTCAGCCGATGATGGCAAGCCGTCATTGGGCCTATGTATGCTAGCCGATGCTGGCGCGGTGTCGGCCCCGCAGACGTCGGGTAGCCGCCGGCGTGACCGTTTACACCCGTTATTATGTTTTAGCAGTGGTGGCTTACCGTGCGTTAAGTACGGTAGTACTATGGTAGTACTGTACCGTCGTGGTCGGCACGTAGCTAGGTTATATGGAGACACCGGCGGTAGTTGCTCGATGCGTAAAGTAACTTGATCAGGCAGGCTGATACATGTGTTATAATGTGACATGGCTGCGTGCCGACCACGGCAGTTCGGTATTACTGCGGTTACTGTACTGTAAGTGAGCAGCGCTAAAATAGACTATTCGCGGCCCAACGACATTCATCGACTGCCATTGGTGCCATATTCGAAAAATGCTTCCTAATTAGAACGACTGCTCCACTGATGTCTTAGTGTGCGATTAAGACCCACAATTCTGTCGAACCATGCAAGGCCGAGAACGAAAGTCAATATTGTCTCAAACAAAACTAAATTGATGAAAGGCCTGCTGCACCAACTACGCATGCGTCTGAGAAATTAAGGAGCAACACATTTGCAAGGTGATAAACACAAATTTATTCACAGATATGAACACACGCCAGCAGTTCCGGAATAATTATGCCATAAAGGAATATCTAAACATCTATAGATACCGTAGCCAACATCTAAAACAACCCCACAGCCACCGTATTCCTCAAAAAAAGCAGGACAATCCTAATCGAGAATGGGATCAGGCGCAAAATCATAGGCGTGTGCAGGAATCCCCTTCAGAGGGGGTGGGGGGGGCGAAGGTTCATCGCGGCGCCCCCCTTCCTCCCTATTAAGTCAATGTGTTTGGCAGACCTTGCGCTCACCTCTTCTTAAGTGACTACGGGGGCCGGCCGCCCCCCTGCCCCACTGTGCGCACGCCTATGCGACAATCACTTCAACGTTATGCGCGGCACATTCACTATAAATATTGAAAGAACTAGAACGGGCAAAATAGGAATAAGGATTAACGAAGAATATCTTAGCTACTTGCGTTTTGCGGACGATATCGCGCTTTTCAGTAACGACGGTGCCGAATCACGAAAAAAATTCTGGAGGTGTAAATGAAGGCAGCATTTAAGTAGAATTAAAGACGGACCCAAAGAAAAGAAAGATAATGTTAGGCGGCTTGCCGAAAAAGAGAGATTAAGAGTGGCAACTAGACTAGAAGATTGTGTATACGCGTGAGCTAATTACGAGCAGAGGAGCACCCTCCCCCCACGTTTATTAAGTTCACCAAGGAACGGTAGGCATTCGCAACACATGACTGGCAATTGAATTAGCGTTATCCTTTAAGCGGGAATTGCAATTTTTTCAGTGATATCTTAAGGGCCAAAAAGATGGATAAACTGCTGCACGCGACGCGAGAAACATTGCGAGCGGTACCACAAGATCCCATGAACTCTACATCTAAACAAGATAGACACGCACGCATTCCTAATCTAAAGGTAAGATTGTAACAGAAAGGAATCGTGCATAAAAACCACTCACGTGTGCCCGTTGGATCGCTAAAAACACGAGCGAATAAAAAATGCAAGCGCACCATATACACAAAACACGATGGTCAATAGAGAATACGCGATAAGAAGAGAACAAAATCTGATGACACGTAACAGCAGTGAACACGCGGCCTTATATGAGGTGAGCGAGTTCAAAATGGAAGCAGGGGGCCACTGGTTTCTCGCTGCGGTGATCTCTGCCGAAAACAATGCCGGAATCCTGCCGCGTATCCGTCTCGTGCACGATTTTGACTTTCCACCACACATGTCCACACTACGCACTTCTTGAAGAATTCTGCTGGTCGGAGTTAAAAAAACCTGCTGCCGCAGCTACGATTGTCCCTCCGTCTGGACGGCTACCCTACCCTGCCTGGTCAAGCGAGTTTCGCGACAATGACGGTGAACGAGGGGAAGGAAGGGAGGTGGGGGGGGGGCTAGAGGTTGAAGAAGACGAAAAAAAATGCGAATTCTCCCTTCTTGAAAGCATTGCTCAGCCTACCACAATGGTGTGCGATTCCCCCAGCATGTCTATGGGCATGCCGTTTGAGAAAGGCGTTCGTGGAATTTTCAATGCATCACTTGTTGCCACATGTCGCTGCATGAAAACTTTGCGTACACCACGTTGGAGCCGCATTTTTCATCGTATTTCACGTGCCATAATAATAATTTTATGCGACTGTTTCTGAAAGCACGTGGGAAGCAATCGTTGAGCGAGATTTTTACTTGAAAAAGATATGTATGTCACAAATGGACGGCAACGAAGTGCAAATGCGAACTGACAACGACGTGGCAAACACGTGTTTGTCAGTTCGTTAAAGATGGTCAGCGGGCTAGTTGATTTGTAAAGATTCAAACGACAAAACGCGTCTTCACTTCGCCCGGCCTTTTTTGCACCATACCTATTTTTCTCAAGTAATGAACCAACTAGCTCAGCAACACGCCTTGCTGAGCTTTTACTATTTTCATAAAGTAAAATTATGTGACATCACTGAAGCAAATGCGCTTGTTACGCTTGACCCAAACACGCGCGTGAGTAAATATGTGTAAACACAGAGATCGGAAACTGTCCATGTAGTATATGAGCGCTCGCGCCACACATTCAGCGGCTGAAAGGATATAGCGCTATAAATATGATGACAGGCTCGATTTATGCACAGAATTAGTATTCACATAAAACTTCTTCCGCTAAAAGCATTCGTGCGGGAATGTTTGGGTGAATTTTGATGCTGGATACATTAGCGAAGTCGGCCGACCAGTGGCAAAAACATTTACGAAACAGAAGTACTTCGAATTTGGCCCATGAAGTTAATGGTACGTGTTACAACGTTTCAACATTTTTGATAGCGTTGAACAACTGGTCAACGAAGTGGCCATCTAATTTGAGTCAGTTATTCTTCTAAAGACCACCTTTTTTTGGTAGAAAAGTGACTGTGCTAGTGATAGTTGTTAGTCATTGTCATAGCAGAAACTAATAAGAGAATGCAAGCTATTCAGTCGGCGATACTTCGCGCCCCGAGTCGTACGTGCGGCATTAGCACGGTACAATATTTGAACTTTGTTATTTGTGCTAGTACAGCAATGTATGCAGCGGTATTCTACAGCTTAAGCTACAAATATTCAAGCGCCTAATGCTCTATTGAATTACGATTGTATGCTAGGCGGGCGAGCTGCCGGGCTTCTTCGGCGGGCTAAAGGTAGAGCGGAACGTCCAGGTTATTCTCGTCACTGACGGCCGGCAGCACGGCGTCCAGCGTCGTTGAGGGGCTTCTGTGAACTAGTTTGAACGGCGTCATATGTGCGCCGTTTCTTACACTGCCGCGTTAACTTCAGGTTATGTGCGGAAGATATTATGTCCCATGTCATGTGTTCGACGTACAGTACATTGCCAGCATGTCGGCGAGGGTTTCATTTACCCTATCGGTGAGGCCATTCGCTGCGGGTGATGTCCGTCAGTGACTTGTGTGGCTCTATTGCAAGATGTTTTGCGTTAGCTCTGCCGTAAAAGCCGTACTTCTGTCGGTGACGAGGACTTTTGGAGCGCCGCGACGCAGGAGGACGTTCTCAACAGGGCATGTATAACTGTCTGAAGGGAGACAAGAAAGTTCCAACATCATCGATAAGCCATTGGCTCCGCCGATGTCAGCTGAAGCACGGCAGAATGACGGCATGCTCGGCCCAATGTTGCCGGGGAAAACCATCGGCTCGGCCGATGTCGGCGAAAGTACGGCAAAATGGCGGCTAACTCGGCCCAATGTTGCCGGTGAAGGCCATCGGCTAAGCCGATATCGGCGGTAGAACAGCAAAACGCCGGCAAACTCGGCCCAATGTTGCCGATGAAAGAAGTCGGCTAAGCCGATATCGGCGGGAAGCCGGCAGAAGGCCGGATAACTCGGCCCAATGTTGCCGGTGAAAGACCAACATCGGCTGAAAGGCGGCAAAGTCGGCCCTATTTTGCCGGCAAAAGTCAACGGCTCCGCCGATATCGGCGCCAGGCTGGCAGCGCTGGCCCGAGGTGGGGCCGCGCACAGCCGCCGTAAAACCAATATCGGCCCGACGTTGTGTGCTGCCTGGGGTATCATATTTCGTATCGCATGACGTCAGTACTATGCCACAGCCTTTACATGTGGCGCATACCCTTTCCAGGGAACCATGCCACAAAATATTTCTGGTCGGTGCGTTTTGCCGATAAGTGCGCATTTGCCGTCCGACTATCGCACTCCCGCCGTTTACAACGATTAGATGCGCTAGAATGTCGATTCAGTGCGTCACTGCATGGCCAACTTGACGTAAACGCCGCCCCAAACCTGTCGTGACGTCTTCACTACGGCGTAGAACGAAACGGGGTATTGTGTAGCCATTCCAGCACGTGCGATGGCCACGCAACAGAGAAGGGAATGCCAAAAAAAGAAGAAAAAAAAGAAAGAAGGACCCGAAACTGCCCTACAGAATAAAAAAGAAAGAAAGCAAATGATGCGGCGTAATCTTCCTAAACTTGACCCATATTCGGGAGCAGGATACTCCCAGGAAACCAGCTTGCGCGCGCAGTCATTTCCGTCGGGCGGCCGGCAGGCAAGTGTGTGACCGAGAGTGCCGAGGGAGCCCGCGAAATGCAGGCAAAAGAAGGGCAGAGGAGGAGGAACGGGCGGAGGCGCCGAATTGCATAACGGGCCGCCTCGGTGCGTGGAGTTCACGCGGAGAGCGAGCGGGTTGCACGTTCGGCGCAACCCTTCCGAACCTGTATGTAGTTCGCGCCCGTCTACTTTTCCCAGCGACTCTCGTACGCGCTAACCCGCATATAGATGCACAGACACGCATTAACATGGTATTCAGCGAGGCTCACGTAACGTGTATGCCTTTTACTGCTTCTCAACGGCCAGCGCAAAGAGAAAACGATCCCTGCCGTGGGAAACGTGAAGTGTGAGGTTATCCACTGGCCGAACAACTGTTTCTCCATACAGTGCGCATTCCTAACTTCTCGTTTCGCCTGGAGTATCACTGACGTGCGAATCGTCATACTTCCCGTTAGCATAGCAAAAGCAGTCTCCCTCTCTCTCTCTTCAAACACACACACACACACACACACACACACACACACACACACACACACACACACACACACACACACACACATATATATATATATATATATATATATAGAGAGAGAGAGAGAGAGAGAGAGAGAGAGAGAGAGATGGCGTCTACTCCGCAGTATGTGACAGCGGAGTCTCACGGAGCTCTTATACAGTATACCGAACCTCAATTTCTAGTGGACGCCACAAATGTTTCATTCCAGAAACACTTAACCAACCTGTTCAAAACGGACGTCAGGTCCAGTGCGGCTTCAGACGGGCTAAATTTAAGACTAATCAAGTCACTGAAACCAGGTGTGGTGCCGAAGGATCGTCCAATGATTGCGACGCGAAAGCTGGGAACTCTATTGTGTGCTTTTGTTTCAAAATGCATAGAGGAGACGCTCTCCTCTCTTGTACAGTCGAGCGCTGAATGGACTCCGCTTTCCGCGCCCTGGTCACATTCGGGCGTTTTAGCAATGCCAGCTTACTGTACGGTAAATACGGTACTACCGCACCGTCGTAGTCGGCACACAGCATTTTCGAGGTGGTTAATAGAGGTCTGCAATACATCTATTAGCCACTTCAATTATATCATTACGTGACCGCACGCAATGAGCAACTGGCGCGGCTAAAACGTTTAAAGGCACATTCAAGTGAAACAATGAATCGGTTTAGATTGATAAATTGTACTTTGAGAACTCTAATGTCGGTAACTTCGTCATCACAGGTTGATTAATAGAGGAGAAAAATCAAGGTCAGACTTTCTTCTTTAAATTTCGCGCCGATATCTCCGCGCGTGACGTCATAGATTTCTAACGGTATTTCGTATTTTAGCGACATTGGCTAAACGAAATTTCCTGAAACTTGGTATGTTAAATCTATGACCCAATCAAGACGATAATGTACTTTACTTTTTACTGATTAGGAACTACGTAGGATCTAGCGGATGCCATAAAAATGTATGACGTCACGGCGTTTGGTGCGGGAATGTAATGGTGGCGTCGCCACTATATAGCATTTTATTTTTCCGCGTTTTCTCGTTTACCAAGCGTCTCCGCGCGGCAAACGTGGTGATTTTGGAATTGTGAAAAAGTAAATTACTCATATGAGAAAACTTGCTTTTCTCTTTAGTGCCCTTTGAAAAAAGAGCCCCGTGCCGGCCACCACGGTACAGTATTTCCATATTTATCTTACGGTAAACCAGTACTGCTAAAACACTCTACTGAGCGCGTACACGCCTGGTGTCCACTGTTTGTTCCTATAACGAAATGAGCAGCTGTGTTTTTTTTTTCTTGCGTCTGAAGCCGTGATGACTTGGCGCGCGTTTTGTTTGAAATGGTCGGATTAGAAGGTGACTTCATTACTTATTCGTTGCGCTCTCGGCTCGCGGGAAAATGAGGCTCTATAGCGTAATCACGGGATTCACGGCTTTCCAAGAGAGCAATAAGGAGAAGTCAAACTTCTTTTGAGTATAATAGGGAGCTATAGTTTCTGACCAACTACGTAGAACAGACAGATTCATGCTCTGGAAAACCACGAGGAGGATGACGTAGGAGGGGGTTCTTTCCGCTGGCTACTCTTCTCTCCCGATGTTTGCGGATCCATCAGCGAACAAACATAGCGTGCCTTATCGAGAACCAAGGGCCTTCCTGTCCCTGGTATACACCCCCCCCCCTTCCGAAATCACGTGACGTCATTTTTTTCCTTCTTTCCCCCCACTCCGTGTTGGTATGGTAGAGTTCTTTTCCTCGTCGGAGTTATTAGCTCGCCTCAACTTCGATGCAACCATACGAACACACCGGCCTTGGCGCTTCCACGAGCAGGAAACAAAAACAGAGCTATAGAGTAAACGCTGACCGTCCAAGCCCGGCATAATAGACGCCCGCCGAGGGCATAGCCGCGCAGGGCCGTTTTGTTTTAGCAAAGACGCGCCGCCAGAGCGAAGAAAATGCTGCGCCGCCGAATTTATGGCTCGAGGAAGGAGGAAACAAGCGCGTCCGGCGGCCGGAATTTTTTTCGGAGCCGCGCCGTGAAGTATATGCGCAACGTCGCATGGCCATCGCTGCTGTGGTTGATAGGCGGCAATGTCGATTTCGGCTGCCCATTCTTCGAGGTGCGCGCATTATCTTCCAACCTCTTTTTTACGGTTCTACCCCTCGACTACAGCGTGCCGCACTTGAGCCCATGGTCCCCTTTTGACAATGTACACTAAGAAAAAAAAAGGAAGTATTTGTTACACTTTTTTTAGAGTTCTGGGCTTGCCACGTATATGACTCTCTTTAAAGAGTCACGTGAACTCTCTTTGGAAATCATTATACTCTCTTCGGAGAGTTGTGGGACCCAAAAGAGAGTTAACGTATGTCTTTAAAGAGAGTCATACACGTGGCAAGCCAGGATACGCCGAAAAGAGTTTCTTAGTGTGCACTCGAATGGCGCCGGCCCACTTCTGCACACTAAAGAGAAAAACGATTTGTTCTCCTGTTGTAAAGTGGCCCGTTCAACATACAAAAAAGTAGACTTTTGCTGCGAGGTGACGCTTTGTAAGCGAGCAAACGTGCAGAAAGTACAAGTGGGGACGCCGCCTTGTTCGCGCAGAAATTCGGCGCGACGTCAGAGATTTTTTACGGCGTCTTCTGGGGTCACTGCTAATTCTTTATTGGTAAAAACGATTGATATCACGTTCTAAAGGAGCCACATACTTTACCGCGGCAAGTTTCAATAAATTTGATGGGGCCAATACGGCCTAGATATGTGGCACGAAAAAAAAAAAAAAAGGCTGAAATCTGTGACGACACACTGACATTCAGATGCCGAGCTTACGGCGCGAAATTCCCAAGTGCCACTTTTACCTACTCTTCAAGTAATGAATCTATCATATCGAAATAAACGGCAACGGGGTTCTCAAATATTAATGTATCAGCCTTAAAGTGATGTGTAGCGTTTGCCGTTTGCGATTGCCGTTTCTTTCGAGAGCCTCTTACGAGGAAGGCGCTGTTGAATTATATAGCGTAGTATCCCAGTGTTGCTCGTCATCCGAAGCTGGCACTAACGTATGATTCATCGTGCGAGGATATCGCGTACACGGCCTCTCCTTGGCATTGTTCCCCAGTTGGGAAGCAATGCTGAGAGTGACAACTCCGTGTAGGGTAATTATTGATGCCTTGCGTCATGCAGCGTTACGGCAGGGAACGCTATTTTACGCTGTATCCTCTATCTTTATTGCAGTGGGCCTTCTCTTTGTTGCATCACGTTCTTCATTTCTGCTCTACGAAATTTTCTCTTTGACTCGTTTTCTTTTTGAAGCCATTGCTTGAAGCTTTCGAGATTGTGTTAGGAAAACTTAAATATATAGGTCTGTTTTTTTCTTCTTTTTTAGCTTTCCGGCCTGTTCCGTTTGTCGACTTTGTAGAGTGCAGTGTGAGTGCTATGGCGTAACAGCGTCTCGACCTCACACCATACTGTAATCGTCAAAGCACGCACGCTGAACTCCATGGCGCAACTGTTAAAAGCGTGGTGCTCACAAGGTTGGCTCGGTGCACAGAACAGAAGCATTATACGACAGCGGTGCCGTCATTCACGAGTATGTTTATATCGTTTGTAAAGCTGCGGGAAAGCGACCTAAAAATAACTGCGAGAGTTGTGCTTGTATTTTTTCCTTTCACATTCTTACCTCGCTTGATTACATTCTCGCTATCCCTTTTATTTTCCTTCCCACTCTTGGTTTCCAGTTTCTGTTGTGGCCTCCGTAATTGCTCAGAGGTTAAAGAAAGAGGCAGCCGCGAGTGTCGTTCCTTTATTTGCGCATGTGGTCGCAACTGGCTGTTCGGCGGTGTTGGACGCTATAAAAGAAGTTGCACCCTTTGGGGCGTCTTTCTGCCGCACCTCGATTGATTGCGCTTCCTTTCTCGAAAACTCGGCGCTCGGCGCTTTCTTACCAAAAGTGCTGTGCTGCGTTGACAGCGCGCACGTTATTCGTGACCTGGGAGTACAGGGTACGTGGCGATGACGCAAGGATGCGAGGTAGATGACGATTATCGTTTCGCAGGATAAGTACACCACAAAAAGTGCGACCTGTCTTAGAGTGAAGACGACTTGAAACAAACCATCGACAACTTTGAAACTTCGTTTAGCACGTGAAACTAAAGTCTGACGAGGAATCTAAAATGTTTGTTGTCGTCGGCCTCTTGGGGCACGCTTATCTATGGGAACAAGTCACAGAAAACCGTCAGTACTCTGTGAGAAGACTTTCATTTTGATTGGGCCCGTTGAGGGATAGTAATCACCGCGTCACGTGGTCGCCTCAGTCCGTGACCCCAGAGGCGGTGACCGCGCTTTCGAAGAGTTCAAAGCTGCACAAGAAGGCAAAATCACTGGTACTCGGTCAAACCGTGACAAACACACGTTCCAGTGATATGCTTGAGGCAAACAGCGTAGAATGAGCGAATTCTGCGTGCACTTTATTGGTCTAAGGATGCGAGAATCGGAGGATAGCGGTCTACGCTGAGTTAGATCAATCGATTGTAGTATGTGTCTCATTGTTCGTTGTGTGCCAATACGTGATCTTGTTGCGTATAAAAGTGCCACTGATGATCCCCGCTCCTGCTTCTCAATTTCATTAACGCGCCCCAAGAAGAGCGAGTTCACCTATACCTGAACATTCCCTCTCTCTCTCCTTCTCTCACTCTCTGTGTCTTTAGCTACGAACAACCAGTGCTCAAGTTGCATAAAAGATAGCATAGTAGTTGTGCCACTCGAATTTCCATTTGCGTTGTTTTGTCACTATTGTTTCGCACAAAAGGATATTTCGTTGTAACAGCAGCCTAATCTTTCGATATGGCGTCTATTTTAAAAACGGTGGTGTGAATCGTAACGAACACTGGTAGGTGATATTTTAGCTGTGCCTAAAAAGAGGAATAAGTCCTGTTTGGATGTTATGTGTAATTCATACTAATGATAATCGGACGCACGCCCTGTATAGGATACGGAATGGCTGCGACGGGAAGGAAAATATAATCGAAGCCAGTGCCTGATTAGGCCGACCTACAGATTGTCTGACGTATGGCAGGGGTAATCGGTGGTTCTGGGAAAAGGTGTTTTCCCGACTGTCGACCTAGCGATCGCGATCCCCTACGCCAGTGTTTCTTTTCTTCCCCGCTCTTCAGCTAACCTTATCTTTTTCATGTATTTGTTTTTCTCATACACATTGCGTTCTGTGCAGGTGGAGATCGAATGAAAGGAGTACTGAAGCTTTGCAGTTTCAGTGAGAAAGCGCTGAAAGTTCGGGTTTCAGCTGGGGCCAGAGCCCGTGCTCACGAATCATTTGGTACGATGTAGCCGTTCGTATATACGAACTGGCTCTGGCTAATCACGCCATTTATCGTACATATTATTGATAACAGCACGCAGTCAATGGTAAACGCAGGTCATATTACAAAATATATATAAATAAGAAAGTAACAGATCCCTGAAAGCCTTCGACAAGTGCCGGAACAGTTTTTTCCGGGGGACCCTCTTCAAACGTGACAGTAGACGAGAACACGATGAAGGCACGGGGGAAGTAACACAAGTTTTGCGGACGTTCTTATCGCTGGCTCCTGCTGATTTGTCAGAAGCATTGAAACTCTTCATTCCGCCACCGAGGAAAGCTTGAAAGAATAAAGAAAGCAGCGACCTAGCTAGAAGCACCTCGAAACAGCTGTACATACAATGTTGGTTACAGATGTACGCAAGCGAAGCATTTGTATGGAGAGTAGGCTTGGCTCGGAAACAAAGGACTCAGCAAGAAAGAATGAGCAGAAAAAAGTATTCATCGAGGAAAAGAGCAAAGAAGTAGCCGCAAGACAATAAATTTCGCGTTTCCTTTTTCTTTATGTTGTGCATGCCACGTTCAATACGCGACTCCATTGTTCAGAGCTGCTCATACGAGCCTTCGTTATCCCTTGTGTACCGACCAGCACTCTGCGACATCCTCTTTCTGCCTGCGCCGCTGTCCTTGCGCCGCCGTCCCGCAGACCTAAATCAGCGCTAAGCACGCGAACAGCAGGAGTTGCCTTCAGCTGGGTTTGACGGCGAAGAATCGAAGCGTAACAAGTTACTCGGCATTGTTTGTGTGTTTTATGCGCCAGTGGCTCCGACTTTCTTTTCTTTCGATGCATGATGCCTCGTTTGTCGGGGCTAACTGCATGTACAGCATTTCTTCTTTAGTTGGCCGCATACTTAGTAAGTAAACCTTAATCACGCCGAACAGACCTCACAATATGGCAACGTGCACTAATGCGCCCTTCAGGCTTTCTTGTACAGTAGAGGTACACCGTAAAGGTAAAACGAACACCGAAAAAAAAAAATAGAAAGAAAAACACCCCCGTATAGGAGTTGAAAAGTCCTGTCTTTTCTTTTATACGTTTTTGGTCGGCATCTCTTTTGCCTGCGACTACGAGCAACGCCTACCAGACGCGTTATCTTCGAACTCTCGGTTTCACAGGCGCACCGATACACGACACGGCCGCTCTCGAATCTAGGCACACGACAAGTACCGTTGTAACGAATTGTCGGCATAGTAAGAATTCTTAAGTACCCAATTATTTAAATATGTACTGATACGAGCCTCCAGCTTCGTCTTTTATTAGGTAGCTGGTGACTCCGTAATTACGCTACCGCGATTCTGCGATTGCGCCACGCATAGTTACATGGTCTTGCGCAACCAACTTGAAACGCAAGACAAGCGCATACAGCGCTGCTACGGCGTGGGGCCTCAGGCACGGTGTGAGAGGTATGGATGTTGAAGCGTAGATCGTACACCGTGGGCTTTGGTTTACATCATTAAAAAAGGGAAACGAGACTTGGTGGTCACGTGGTACCACTAACGCGCGGAGCAATGATCCGGCGGAGTGGTGCCGTATTCCACATAACAACCGGAAGAACGATGCGATCGCGACTCCCAAATCGAAGCTCGCCTTCTTCAGTCCCCGTTTCTTCGCCATTTGACAAATCTCCACATCTGCTGTTGCTCTTCTGGGTGTCCGACGAGTCCTTCTCAACCCTTCTCGTATAATGCAACGGGTATGCTGTGGCGGGACGTCGCAGCTCGTCATATTATCGACCCCACATCTGAATTCATTGATGTTAAATGAACATGCGGCAGGTCGCAAGACAGCGCTGAACATATGTTAATTGGCTATTACTCATATAGAATGTAATGAATTGATCGACGGTTATATATATATATATATATATATATATATATATATATATATATATATATATATATATGCCCTTCAGCTACAGATATGAATGGCTAGGAAAGGGAAAGCTGACAACCACCCGCTTGTAGCGCGAGGCTGCAAGGAAATCCATGCAGATTTCTCGGAAGAAAGCTCCGCCCGTTTGTAGCCTTGTGCTACACACGGGTGCTTGTCGGCTTCCCCGTTCTTGACTCTTCCGCCACCTTGCGGATTTACGCAGAACTCATTTGCAATGTTCTGTGTCCATGCGCTTCGAGTTCTCGATTAATTCGCCCTTGCGTTGTTGATTGCTAGTTTTCTGGTTAGCTGAATTGGTAGAGCGACCGCTGCGCGAAAAGGCGTTGGTCCCTGGTTCGATCCCCGGACCAGGACGAAATTTTTTTCAACTATGGAGCTTTCTTTCTGAGAAATCCATAGGAATGTCCTTGTAGCATTGTGCTACAAACGGGTGGTTGTGAGCCTTTCCCTTTCACCGCTGGAGATAGCGCTTCCCCTAAAAACTAGCGAGTGTATAAATTCTGGGAAGGTTTTTTTTTTTCTTTTCTTTTCAAGCAAGGCATTTTTTTTTCACCTAGATCAACTTGAAAACTTTTTAGAGGTCGCGTAGTACGCATACATTGCTTCAGAGTGGGAAATACGGCACATAGACAGCAAGACAGATAGAGTATTTAAGAGTATTGTCTGTTGTGGCATCAAACCGTCTATTACTGAGAGCGCACAGCGTTACGGTCCGCTCAGCAATAGGCAGTTTTAGAATAGCTTACGCAAAGCTTCGCGTTAGCGTTTGTCGCCACTGCGCATGCCCATACGCGAACCTCTTGGGTACGCCCGTTATATTTCGAAAATAGCGTACGTACCTAAGCAACCCAGACGGTACGAACCCTATTCTTAAAGGCACCGACAACTGCCCAGAACATGAAGTGAGATGACTGCACTGATTAAAAGATTGTCCGTCGCATTGACTCAAGCCAACCCTGTTTACCTCGTGAGAGGCGGATTTATATTTTTATTTCTTCATTGAAAGTCGCGAAAAAGGACCTTTGGCGCCTCTGGTGGCAAAATCATACACGGTCCGATAAAACCGGTCTCGCGACCATTGATTGGTGTATGCGTTCGATGACTTTTCTGTTAGCACTGAAATATTGTTCATTTCTTTATATTAAAAGATATTACTCCATAAAAATGTACATCCCTATTGAAAATCGTGGGTTGGTGGATGCTGGAAATCTTGGTGGACATGGTGGAAACAATAGTGGACAAGGTGGAAAGAATAGTGGATGTGGTGGAAGCTGTGGTGGTCATAATGGCTGATGATGGCGAGAGTGGAAAAAATGGTGGCAGATGGTGGTGGTGGTGGCGAGCTTCTTTTGATGGTAAGTGGAAAATGCTGGCTGATGGTGGCGAGAGTGGAAAAAATGGTGGCAGATGGTGGTGGTGGTGGCGAGCTTCTTTTGGTGTTAAGTGGAAAATGCTGGCTGATGGTGGCGAGCAAAACATGTTTTGGTGGATGGCTTGGTGAACAAGCCGGATGACGGTGGCAGGATGGAAACATGGTGGATGACGGTGGCATGATGGAAGTGAACGTGACATTATGTGAAGTCGCCGTGAGTTCTAATGTTTTCCTCTTGAATGTGCAGAAATATATGCAGTTCAAAGAAGCCAACACCGTTCATTAAGTTTTCCAGCACTATTTTTTTTTATTCATGCGGCGCCAATAACCGCCACAAGTTTTCTGGAGCACAGCAGCCGTGAATGTTTACATTTTACGCACGTACTTATCAGGTTTACATCCGCGATGTGTTGCTTTATAGTCATGTTTGCAAGTATAGAGGTGTCGGTGTGAACAGCGACAGTAACTGTGTTACATCGCCGCGCATTTGCCGAGAAGTAAGTGAGTCCTTCCAGCGGGCCCGGGAGACCAGAAAACAGCTTCCGCTTGATACCGCCACGTTTGAAACGCAACTCTGGCAATTCTTGCACACTCACTTACCTCAGCGGCACTTTAAGGTACTAGTGAAAATGCATGCAAAGCTAAAGCACAAACTTTTACCTTCGGCCTGCGTCGAGATAACCTCCACCAAGTATGACTTCCACCATCATATTCTACCACCATGATTGCCACCAAAGGTTAGGCATAGCGTAGCGACCGAGTCCGTCTACGTGTTATCGGCGCTTCTGGGTTTCAGTATACACGATTCCGATGAGTGCGAATGACGTTACAGCACACCTGTGGCATCGGCTAATCTAAATGAAGCATTTTTTTCTTGTGTACGGTGTCCGCACAAGAAGCGATGAGCATAGATGCGACGCGCTTCCAGCAAACGCCTCCGGTCACCAACCGCCGCCGGTCGCACTCGCCGGCGCTTCTCTGACACGTATGCGAGAACATAGAATTGTCAATTCGCACGCCTTACTGAGCCAATATGATGGCATATTTTTCCCGCGCACTGCACTTGTTTTGACCCAGCTGTTATGCAGTTGTAGCTAATGATACAGCGTCAGATCAGTGCATTGGCACGGCTGCGCTGTACGTTGCGCGAAAAAAAAAAAAAAAACATCACAATACTCAATCAATTGTACGCGCGTATTTATCGAACGAGATTAGAGTCGACAGAAAGCCTCTGCACATGTCGCACTTTGGAAAAAGCGAGAAACGGCTATTAAAACTTCGCAGTAACACCCGGTTGACTATACTCGCGCTCCTCGCTCCACTTGACATATTTCTTTGGAGTTACGTTGTCAATTCTAAAAGAAAGTTAGCGCTGTTGCCATTATTGACGTGCCATTCGTTACCGGCAGCAGTTTGTTTGCATTTAATAACTACGCAAATTTTATTAGGATGTGAAGATCGCGTCTGTCTCCAGTATGAGACATACAAAGCTGAAGCCAAACGGTGTATTAGTATGTTGACTAGTCATTTTGCAAGTCGCTAAGCAAGTGTGAGCGTGGCGTAGTGGTAAAGTACTCGGCTCGGGATCCGCAGGTCGGACGTTCGACTCCCGGTGGCGGTTTTTTTTTTTTTTCATACGAGCTTTTTTTTTTTCTTTTTTTTGTACTAGTGCTTTCTACATCGCCTTCTATACATTTATTTATGTTTTTACGGCTAGGCACGATGGTGCCGACACTGTAGAGCCGTTTTACGCTCCGTCATTCTCCAGCATCCATCATACGCCAGCATCCAGCATACACCACGTGCCACCATCTTCCAGCACCATAATCCACCATAATGGTGGATGGTGGAATCCACCATTCCTCATGGTGGATGAATTTTCAATAGGGATATAGGCCTGCGTTAGTTGTATGCAACAAAGTGGCGCTGCCTTCGCTTGGCGTAATGATCCCATGCCGCGAAAAGCCATCCATGACACAGGCGCAGGCAACCTTGGTCGCAGGCGCGCACAACGCTGTACAAATACCGAGAAGGTGTATAAAGCCACATCATCTCATTGTAACAGCTTGCTATTTTCAAAAATGGCTTGAAAGCTCAAAATAAAGGTGGTTAAGCATAGCTACAGTAACTCCTGCGAAAGCAGAACAACAACAGCTTTCACAAGGGCTAGCGGCATTGCTATCAATTCTCAGCGTTGCTGGAGCAAGCCTTCATGCGTGTTTGGAGCCTTTCATATCGAAAAATACTGCTAATAAAACAACTACGTGCTTTTAGGATAAACCACTGCAGCTACAAACGCTACGAAGGGTAAGCTTCCTGTCGCGCCGTAAAAAACTGTGTCGAGAAAAATCAGTTGTCGGTCCCTTTAAAGCTACCTAATGTCTCTTCATGCCATCATCGGGCAGGTAGAGGGAAGCAAGCAAAAGCACGCGCACACATCCGCCTTACCAACCTGCTCTGGAAGAAGAGGACAAAAATAGAGATACAGTAGAAAAAAAAAAAGACCCAATGTTTTGCACATGTAAGGACGCGCACAGTCTACGAACGGTCGCAGATACCTTTGTACCCGAAGCACTACAGTTATGTTCTCGTTTAGTGCGAAGATCCAAACATCTTCGCTTTTGATAAAGGTATTGAGTCCGGCTTCATTACCGTAAAGCTATACGCCATAATGTGAACAATAGTGCAGGAAGCGTTCGGTAGTTTAGTCAGTGGCGCAGGAGTGGCGAACAGCTAGCTGTGTGGCACACATTCTACTGTGGACCGAGTAAGCTTTTGTAAATGTTATCCCGATTCAGAAGAGGCGGCGCGAGAATTCTGGGTCGGAGATTTTTTTCGCAGATAACCTGATGCGAATTTCACACCGAATTATGCGCTCCACGTTATGATGCTGCATCGTTTTCTTACCGCACTGCGTTACGAACGCTGTGGGCTAGACTTTCTTTTCAAGTTATCCGCAGCTCTAGTGCGCAAATTACAGCGCCACCGCGAAACTACAGTACAGCGTTTGACGCAGTGGCGGTCGCCCTGCTAATGAGCTCCTAATTGATAAGCATAAGATCCCACTATGCCGCATCTGTACGCCGCATCTAACGGAAGCATGAAAGCCGTGCGCGTCACGCAGCGCGTGTCCAGCACTGGTGTAGACTAGCGGCAGGCACGCGCCGCCTCGAAGTCGTCACCGCGGCGACTAATCAGGGGCAGCGGGCTCAGCGAAGTGGTACCGCTACGGTATTATCCTTCTCCGACCCTTCCGAACCGTTTTCTCACTGCCGCGTCACACGATAGCCTGTTGTTGCTGCGTCACACCTGGGTATCGCCGTAGAGCCAACGTTCACGACAGAACGACGAGCGCGTGGCGCGTGTGTGTCCGCTCGCTCCTTCCTCTCGTCGCACGCACGGCGCGCGCGCGCGCCCGGCAAGCGCGTTTTGTTTTTTTCCCTTGCTTCGGCATACTTAGGCCGGCCAGCAGCAAGGCCGCATCTCATTGATTCGGGGCGCCGATGAAGAAGAGCCAAGCACGGCCACGCGTCATTCGCGTGTCCCTGGCGCAAGAAGCCAGGTGATACACCTCTCGGAAAAAGGAAAAGCCGCACGCCGAGAGCACGAGGAAAAGTATAGTGAAGTGGGCTAGAACGAAAGGTATCGAGCGAAGCCAGAAGACTCCCCCCCCCCCTCACGTTCTCTTCAAGCTGTGCCCGCTCCTTCATCCGCTTCTCTTTTTCTCTGTCGTAACTCACTCGCACGCCGTCATCAGCGATATATGATGAAGGTGTTTTTTGTTTATTGATTATTATTACTTTTTTGCTTCCTCATCTCGTTTTATTTGACCAATTTTCCTGTAAGCATAAAAAAATAGTATACGATAGGGCAAGAAGAAAAAACGGTCAGTTGTTTGGGCTCAATAATTCGGAAGGAGAGCCGCTAAAACAAACGCCCCTAGACAACTACGGGTGCGCTGGCTCATATGCCACCGCCGTCAGGTGTTTCTAATCCTTAAACGTCCACGCGCTCTCGCATCATACACGCAGCCGCGCAGCCTTCGCTATCCAGTATCCATGGAGGAGGAGAAGTTTCTTGCCGCAAGATACCTAATTACAGCCCGCCGCCTTCGGCTTGCTGTGCGAAGCCACGCGACCGTCGCATGTTTTGTAGAGTGCGTGTCCGACGGCGATGACAGTCGGCCAGTCATTGCGCGGCCGTCGGCAAACGAGAAACCGAGCGTGCAGTTTGCACGTTCTATAGCGACGAGCGCACGAGCGCGATATCGTCCATTATTGGGAGGGGGCGGGCAGAAAGTTGTCTCAAATAAGTGGACGTTACATCGCGACCGATATCCGCCCCCGCCTAGGAGCACATAGTGCATAACGATGATCGTGTTCACGTTATGGGGCGCGTTAAGGTAAAAGGTGCGTCTCCGAGATGGGTACTGGTGACAAAAGACTGGCATGACGAGAGACGAAAACGAGCGGGCATACGAAATTGTGAGAGGAAAATGCCTTTGACCATTGTTACTCCTCTTGCCAGAAACATCGAGACTGTCACGTCTAATAAATTGCTTCATTTCGTCATTATCGCTCCTTTACGACGTAGCAATGACATAATGAAAGCACATATTGTCCTCGTCTTCTTAGTGGCCGAGTTCAGCCATGGAAATGAAGCATGGCGCGTCCTTGCGGCAAACGGCGGATACGTTTTGCTCACGGTTTGCCGGGACACACGCACGGGAAATGACGCGTAGAATGAGGCGATCGTATTCATTTCAGCGGGAGAGCTGCGTCAATAGATATGGCTGACTGCCCTTGTTACCAGGACTCGGAAAATGGCATGGCCGGGAACTCCGATTGGGTTGGGTTATAGGGGGTTGTCATGACGCCATGGATGGCGTATTCATGTTGACGCGGACGAGGAGGATAGACGTGGTCAGTATATCCTCCGCTATTGCCACGCTGTTGCCAAACAGCTGATCCCTGTCGTTGCTCGTCTTCCGTCTCAACCTCCTCACCGTGCCCGACCCTTTCTCTTCTCCCTTTCTTCCCTTAATCCTATCACTCTCAGGCGAACCCTCTCCGATTTACCTCGAGCTTCCACCCTCTCCCTTGTTTCCACCGCCAAGGAAGCTTAGCGGTGAATTTCGCAGCGCTGGCATTCGATAACTGCCGATGAGTTGAGGGTTGGGAAGAGGGAAGGGGGATGTTAGGAGGTACGAGGTTGAGGTTGGGGGGGGGGGGGGGGGGGGGGAGGAGAGGTCACGCGGTGAGCGTTACACGTTTGGCGCGTGCTAGCTTGCGCACTTGTGGTGGTAGTGGTCGGTTCCGTATATTTCTTCTTTTTTCCTCAATTAGGGGCTCCTCTGCCAAATATGTTAACGCGCATCAAAGGCGAGCGTATCGCAGTGCTGCCTTGTCATCGCCGGGTGCGCACGCTAGAGAGAGACGCAGCGGTGGACACGCTGACCACTGCCCCACACCGCTCTTGGACTAACACGACGACAGCCGCCTACTCTGGTCTCAGCGAAACCAGCCAGCTGGGCACCGTCCACTTGAACTAAGCTTCTTCGGCTTCAGTTCGACATCGATCTCGGATAGACGCACGTCTTGCTTCGAAGATGTCGGTAAGGTTACGGCGCTTTCAGAATTAATACGTGTTAACGTAGCCTTAATTCCGCTGTCTCTAAGGCCGCAATTTTAAGGGCTATGTACTCCCAGACGGGTTCAGCTGGAAGAGCGGGGGGTAGCTGTCGTAGGACAGCGAGGGTCCCGAGGGTTCCGTTGCAGTCTTTGGCTTTGGGACCCTCGTCTGTATATTTTTTGATGACATAGACGGGGGCGGGATACGAAGGGACGCTGACTGAAAATTACATTCTCGAGAACCTCCAGTAAGAGAAATATATGGCGACCGCCACGTATGCCTCTGTGATCGATACATTAAGTAGTTTAGGAGACTCATTGAGGGTTACGCGAGCTCTCCGGCGCGTGATGGCTACGTGTGGTCACCTATTTTTAAGAACCGAGGTTTTCGTTTCACACACTCGTACATACTTTCGCTTAATTGGGTATGAATCATCGCCCATACGAGAGGCTGCGAGTCTACGACCATCTCGCAAATTTGTTTAGTCCGCTTCTGTTTCTGAACGAGGAGGTGCAACACGCTATTTAGTGGGAGCAACTTGAGCTTGAAGTCGTGACCTAATAACGTGATGGCTGACCAAACCACGTTGCGAGGTCTGACTGCAGCCATACTGCTCATTGCCATATCCCACATGAACCAGTAGCGTATGCTGGCTTCGGGTTTCTGTTTTATCACGATAACTGCTCACATAGCTGACATAAGAATTAAAAACCGTTTCGATTAACGTAATCAGTAACAAGGCTAGATTGAGTGGTCTTTATATGCCACGTACGAATTCAGAGGCTGCAGAAGCGTGAGGTAGACTTTTAAAAAAACAAAAAAGAAATAAACAGGACGTTTCGGATAGCCCAACGAGAACCCATTAGATCTCCATTCATCTGCCAGATTTAACTGCGCATACAGTGGATGCCTTGCCGGGCGCCATTCTAGCCTGTGGTTGCAGCGTGCTTTGATGTGAGGCTGATCGCATTGTGCATCAACGCACCGTCTGCCACTGAAACACAGTACCCTGATACATAACGGTGCCGTGTGGTGCTATTGGCAATTTTCTCATGGTTGTTTCAGAACGCCCTGGAAGTTACAATGAGGTCATGCAAAACAAAATTCAAGTCGTATGGGAAAATTGAAAATGACAGAAGGAAGAAACGTAGCGAGGTTAGCCCAGTTTCCAGTTTGCTACCTATACGGAGTAAGGGAAGCAGGGTGAGTCAAAGAGAGAGTAGTGACCTCAGTCTAATCATTCTAACCACACGTAACGCATTGTGTCTACACTGGGGTCACTGCCAATGCCGGTATCTTTTAGCGGCGCATTATGCTCGATTCTATGTTACTCCTATCTTATCCACCGCTCCCAATCGGTTGATCCGGTCAATAACGCGCGCGGAAGGTCGCTCTGACCACTGACCAAGCATGAGAAGCGCGAAAAGGCGTTAGCGCCCGGAAAGGCATCGCTACAAAATACCGGCTCTTTGTAGCGATAGAGTGTGGGAGCAGAGTTAAGCGATTCTCTTTGGTCTCGTGAAGACTCTCGGTCTTCACACACTATGACAGAAATGTCACAAGTATGACGGTTTCGCTACGTCCTGGTAGGAGTTTCATCCGCGTCGGGATGCGCCGGGCATAGGTGGAGTATTGGTAATGGAGGACCTAAGGTTAGGGGGCGCTGTCAGCAGGACGTTCGCAAAAGGCATATGCGTACGCAAAGGCAGTACAAACGAACGCAAATGTGGCTGGAGTTTTCGGCGGCACCAAGTCACTTGCGCAGCCATTTCTAAAGCTCCCTTTCAGGTGACGTGGGCGAAGCGTAATTTGTTCCATCGCGGCCGAAAGAGAAGCACTATTACAAGCTTCAACACCGTAACACCCTTGTTCTGGAACAATTCCATGCAATTCTGTAGCAGCTGTTCAAAAAAAACCCAATGGGGCAACCACGCATGCGCTGCATACTACACAAAAATAGCGGCGCTGGCCGGCCTCACTTCGGGCCTAATTACGTTGCGACATTGCCGACAAGATCTTACGTCAGATTCTTTTGTTGTTAGCTCGTTTTCAAAAATTAAATCCCCGTAGGTGAGCTAGAATGCCTCATTTCTTATCTCGTCTTTGTCGCACCAGCGCCGGACGTTGGCCTTTGCGTTCGACGCTCGCACCTGCCACATACACCGTTTACGGGCCTTGGATATTTATTTCTTCGCGCGCAGGTTTGCGCCACATTTTCCAATGCGCTAGCAAAACGTCTAATCCTTAGTGTAGTAGTTTCTTGGTCGTACTTAAAAAAAATCAGACTAATAAGCTGCGTTATTTATCGATGACAATTGTGCTGGGACGATTCGAGCGAAAATAAACTTAAATTGCAAATGCGAACATTTTTGCTTGTAATATAACAGGTATACCAAAATGAGAGAAAGAAAGAAAGAAATAAAATCGTAGTCGACTACGCAGAAAATGTTAAAGTTCGCGATATACGGCGAATCCAGGCAGGTCTTTCTGAAGCACTAGGGATACCATGCAGAGAAACTCCTGGAACTATGTTGACACCTTCGGCCGACCGCCAACACGAATACGAAAACACTATTTCCAAAGCCTCGTAAGCAACGTTGCACTTAAAGTAAGCTGAAGTGGATACCTTAAGAGGATACTGTTCATACATCTGGGCTTCTTTTCCTTGAATGCCTTTCCAGCTAGCTAACCTAATGTAAAAGAAAACGTATATGCACAGGTGATAGACGTACAAGAGAATTTCTTGTCACTGATTAATCTGTCCCGTAATCAACACTTTCCTTATTTTACGCATCTTTAGATTGCGTTATACTGTAGTATGTCAGGCGATGATACCTAGAAAGTGCTCCTGCGAACGCATAGAACAGAGTGATGATCAATGCTACTTTTTGCCTTAGTCACCGTCCCTTCACTACCTGCGTTCCCTGAGAGAAAAAAACAAAAATATTGAGGACAATCCAGAAATTAAGTCAACCCACACCTGTTTGCACTTTTGTGGCAATTCGCTTTCTTAGTTTTCTTTTCATTTCTTTCTTTCAACTGTGTGCGATAGAAATGTACTTGATAAAATATATTATCTACAGTGTTTCGTTTCTTAGCTGCCTGACGTACTCTTGATTTGTCCATCGTAAAATAATTTGTACGATCACCGAAAAACCTTCTAAAAGAAAGGAAACAGTCGAAATATTTTTCGGTACGAACTAATAAACACTGCTCCTGTATCGTCACTTCACTGCCATTCGGAAATAGCAAATCGGGAAGATTCCTGTGGCCCCGGGTATACAGAACAGGAATAGGGTTCTCTTCAAACTTTGCGCTTGTTTGTTTCCTCTAACTAAGCGTGTTAACTGTCCATGTTGATAAGAGATGGCATCGGCTCGACGACGATGACATAAACAAAGAATTGGGCGATACCTTTAGCGAGAAGAACATGTCTCGTCAAAAAAAAAAAAAAAATTACCGCGTCTAATAACAGAGCCAGCTGACGGCCACAGGGCAGGAACTCAGGTGGCATTGGCCACGTGTTGACGGCCCGAACGAGGAAGCGAATGCTCTCTGACGTACGGAACGTGCCGATGCCAGTATGCATTCAAGCCGCCCCGGCTTCAACAGGAAAGAGAATGTTCAAGATTATTCCGATGTTGCGAGCGTGCTAACCGGCATCGTTCCGTTGCCAACGGAAAGAGATGGCGACCGAAAGAAAAAAAAACATAATATATGTATATGCGAGAGCGGGAAGAGGGCAGTTAGAGGAAAAAGTTCGCACGGAGCATGGAATTCGTGTTTTCGTAGAGGTGGCGGCGCGTGACACGGCCATGATTGTGGCTTCAAGGCAGGAATCAATACCCTTGACTACAAAAACAGAAAGAAAAAGAAAAAAAAGAGGAAGGAAAACTCCGACGAAATATTTTAAAAAAGACGGAACTCTAATAAACCTGCGACATATTCTTATATGGTCGTTCGCGTACATACATGTGGACAATTTGCCGAGTTCTCCAACTTGGCGGCTCGTGGAAGGCTTCACCACTCAAACCAACGGGCTTGTGGTCCAGTAATCTTTACAGAACTCTGCAAGCCGGTTTCATTAGTCTAAAGGCTTTCATCTCTGAATGATCGCACCAGAACTTGTGTTGGAAAGAAGTAGTTACTCATTTGGCCACCTCAATCTTTGTAGGGCAGCTGCTAGCGATTCACAGATACCGACACTATATCCAACTACGGCTTAGTATCACCACTACCTGCCGCTGTTATCTATTTATTGGCTACGGTTGGCTAAATGTATGCAGGCCACGCACGAGGTCGTCGCAGCTTCATTCCAAGTGGCGGTGGCGGCCTCGCACGGCGTCCATCAGGACCCATGTTGCCTAGGGCGTTAAATCCTAATGGTCAGAAAATATAAATAAGGGCACAGGCTATTCACACGCCTCACTGTCCAGCGGTATTTCTTGAACACGTCCCGTGCTTGCAGTGGACATATTACATTGTCTTTCGATTCCATGTAGTATGCAGCCGTGTTATCGTTCGCTTCCCACAGGTCGCGCAAGTCATTTTCCTAGCAATGAGCGATGTAAAGTGGCGCCAAAAGCCCATGCGTGATAAAGGAAAAAAAAAATGGGCGCTCATAGATTGAGCAATTTCTCATTGGCACTGAGTTTTATTGCTTGGGATGCGAGGAAGATGCAAGAATCTAGTACCGCGCTAACCTTCCTCCATAAACAAAGATTTTACATGTGTGGCTCAGAAGGTTTATGGCCATTCTGCCTTCTGCACATGATGAGTGACTTCTCTAATTGTCCTTGCTGCGTTTAGAGAACGGGCTGTTAACTGCATAGCGAACGTGACATCGGACTTTTATGAATACGTGCGTTGTCCCACTTCGGTAGAGCTATGTGAAAAAATAAATAAATAAAAGCTGCGATTTCTTTTTGTCTCAGCCCCGAGAGACGTATTTGTTGTCGCTACCTTCATTTTTTTATCTCTCCATTTTTATGCTTGACACGTTGTATCGTATGTCGGTGATTGCACAATAAACTTTCAGTTCGTAGCCAGCCTCCGTGGCGAGTGTTTCTATGGGCGTCCCTGTCTGTTTTGAAAACATCAGAGCACGCACACGTGTACAGACGCACACATGCGCATACACACATACTCAATGTTCTATACACAAGTAAATAAAAAAAATCACCGAAGCAAGGGCAACAACACGCTTTTGTATGCATAGCAGCCTGACTTCTGTAAGCACCGAAAAGATACCGTGACGTTCACAGGGCTCACTCACCAGATTAGCAGGCGAGACGACTAAATGCAACTACACTCGACAACATGTAAGAAAGAACCGTTCATGACATGTACGAGGCGTATTTCGACATTTCGAAAACAGTGGGTTTAGATAGGAGAGTTTAATCAACACGTGTGGTGCTGTTTCAGAGTAGTATTTCTGGAGCAACGAGCGTTCTTTTCTGCAACCCTGCTGATGAAAATTCTCTCAATTATCAGCAACGCTATACACGAAATCTACCCTAAGTGTTCGATTTGCCGTATTACACAACCTTCTTCGCGAGGACCTCCAGAAAGAACAGCTTAATGCAAATGCCAAAATTTTTTTGAACATATCACCTGCCGATTAAACTACTTGTTCTTGTCGAGTCAGCAGATCTTAGCAGCAGCCTGTACTCACGTGCAGAGTGCAACGGACCAGGACGCACCAACGTATGCTGACGAGCATACGTTGCGACGTATGCTCGTACCACGTATGCTCGTACCACGTACCACTGTACCACGTATGCGACGAGCACGTGGTACAGTGCCACACAATCTCGCTGCACATGAGAACGCAGCAGATAAGCTGCTGGCGACGCTATCCGTCGCGGCTCAGCCGCGTTAAGCTCGACCGCGCAACTTGGTTTGTCATGAGAACCCACTTCTAGCAATTTATCGTCATTGGTGTTAATAGGGGCCAGGAATAATAATAATAATCCGGGGTTTTACGCATCAAAACCAGCATATGACTATGAGGCACGCCGTAGTGCTGGCCTCTAGTAATTTTGACCATCTGGCGTTCTTTAACGTGCACTGACACCGCCCAATACACGGCGCCTCTAGCATTTCACCTTATCGAAATGCGACCGCCGCGGCCGGGATCGAACCAGCGACTTTCGGGTCAGCAGCCAAGCACCGTAATCACTGTACCACCGAGGCGGACTAGGGGCCAGGAAATGGCGAGAGGTGAGGAGTCAAGTATGACAGCGATCGTGTGCGTGCGCGCGCTACGCATATGCTAGCCGAGGAGGAAGAGGTCGCTAGAAACGATCAAAGTTCGACGTTAGCGAACTGCTCATTTCGCTCAGCGACACCCCCGTCATCCGCGGTCCAGCGTAGAAAACCTCAGTTCATGACTTGGCAGAGGATCCACTAGTGATGACAGACAACGTGAGCTGAGCAGCCGATTTCAAGGCAAATGATTTCATGGCAGTAGGCTTACTTCATCTGCTACAAAAGGTGGCCAGTCTTCACTTGGCCTCGACACCGCATCTGGTGGCCGCGCTTTATGGCGGTGTCTCTTAGTGAAGCCGGCAAGGTATGCCAGTGCCGCGGGCAGTCGAGATGCAATCGAAGTAGAACTATTTTTATCCTTTTCCGATCTCTAGCATGTGAGAGAGAAAAGAATACGTATATGTTTGTTTGTTCTTTCTTTGTCTTTGTCCTGTCGTTTGTTTTGCAGCATACTATATGCACGATTGTCTGCACGACACACTGCGGTTAACAAGCTTTTGTTATTGTAAACGTTGCAAAAATGGAAAGAAAAGTACTTCGAAAGAGGATGTTTCAGAGCTCTACACATCCAGCATGAATAGGGGCGCAGTAACAATGAAAAAAAAAAAAACGGTTTTCAGTAATATACACTTATCAAGTATTGCAGCTCATAAACACACAATGATATGCCTAAGCGGTAACCGTAGGTATAGCAGAGGCGGAACGTCAGTACACATACAACAGCTAGGGAAAGAAATGCGCAGCCTGTAATGGATTCTGCAGGTTAAAGTGCGTAAATTAACAACGAAGTCGCCTCGAAATGTATTTGGTTTGTGGACCCTCACTGGGGTGGCGAGAAGGCGGAGTCGGAACAAAGCATAGAAAAATAATTATAAGAAGCAAGCAATTAAGCGGAAATAAGCTGTCCCCCTCTCCCATTTTCCCAAAGCCTTTTCAACCTGAAAATCTCGTACACTGCCGTATAGTTGGGTAAGCGTGCATTAGACTAAACAAGTTGAACTGGGCGCACCATTAATTACCAATACCATTTAGAAGGCGTCGCACACGTTATCTTACGGCCGTATGTCGTAACTGCCCCGTAGCTAGCGACGTTATACCGTTCGTGTTAATTGGTTCCGTGTTACAATTTGACATTCGCTCGCCGATTGAGCTCACGATGTGCCTCATAGGGGCGCAGGCCTGAATGAGGCCTTATCAAACACCAAACAGCACGCCCCACGGGCATTCTGCTTCTGTTTCTCTTTTTCCTTTAACTTCCCCTGTCACCCAATCTTTCTCTTGTCTTGTACCCCCGCGACCTACACCTGCCAAGAGGAGGTCCCCGCGTATGTGGATCTCAATTGAATATCTTCCGCATCTGCGTATTGCGCGAAGTCAGCGGCGGCCAAGCGGGGCCCGGTATGTACGGCACGTAGTTTGCGTTTCCTCACCTTATCACTCGCTCCAGTAAACTGAAGTGACTGCCAGAGGCGCAGTCCGCTCGACCGCATATTGTCAGGAATCGTTTTTTGCTTCTCCTCGCGTCTTTTTACATCTTGCTCTTTCATTTTGTGGTATGACCGAGTTCTTTTGGTAGCGGCTCTTGCGGGGCGCGCTGCTCCGGCAAAAGGAAAAGAAAACACAAATGTATGTCAAGTAAAGAGAGACTCCCGTGGTGACAACGCCGACAAAACGATATTCGCGCAAAATCCGTGGCACACCTCGCGACTCGCTCGAAAAACAGCTGATCGTTGGGGCAACGCATGTGACCTTCCCGCAGCGCCAATGCGGCATAGCCAATCTTTTTCGTAAGTGCGCCAGATGTGTATACGACCGGAAATAATACGGCTCGATGGGACGGATAACCGTGTAGAAAAAAAAAAAGACGAAACGGTCGTTGGTAATAAGTGAGGGTAGACAGATTATCTCGATTTACAAACAATCCCTTGTCTGAGCCGTCGGCGATGGTACCTGGCTGTCATGCGGTGCTCTGCCGTCCCTGGTGGATATTCCCAGCGGCAGTGGCGTAGCCAGAAATTTCTTTCGGGGGGGGGGGGGGGGTTAACCGTCCTTTTTTATGTTCGTGCGTGCGTTTGTATGTGTGCGTGTATATATACACATGAAAAATCGAAAAATATCGGGGGGGTCAACCCCCCCCCCCCTGGCTACGCCCCTGCCCAGCGGGATGCGCGAGTAATTTTTAGAGTGAGGGCCGTTGATGCGGGTGTACGGAGGGCTCCGTCGTGACCGGGCGTCTTTCGGAGCTTCGCTACACAAATGCGTTCGTTTCGGTCAGCTTTTAAGTGCAATAGGCCTTGCGACCGTTTTGTCCTTCCCACTAGAGCCAAGGGCTCTGCAACGAACCTACAAGATATTGCTATTCGCCATATCTACATGGCTTATTCCGCTGTCCGATCCTTTTGCGTTTTGGTTCGCCCGAACCTGCACAGCGTGCACAGCGGAGTGCAGAGCTCTGTTGGAAGATTTTACACCTCCGTGTGTTGATTCCTTATACTAAATATATTCGTCTTGAGGGGAGCTAACTTAGGGCACCAGAAGGAAAACAGCCAGGTCCCTCAAATTATTCTCTTCTTATAATTCTTATTTTCGTCCGCTCTCATAATAATCTTTCCTCCTCCTCCTCCCTGTAAGTATACAGTAAACGTCAAGAGGACGACGACCTTGACGATCGACTCTTGATTGCAACGCCCGAACTTTTGAATGTCGCTGCGTTATCTTGCAACTCAATCTCCCGATAACATCCAGCACAGCAAAGTGTAAACGCACTCTCTCCTACAGCGGTATCGGGCGATTGGTTCGCATGCTCAGCGGTATTCATTACAAGTGTAATGTGTTCAATTAAAACGTGACAGCGGTTGGAAAGGACTCTGAATGCGTGTGTATTTCGAACTATATAGCCTGCATTAGACGAGTAAGCTTTATGTTGATCTGCAACGATTTAGGCTTCTTCGTGTCAAGCTGAACCGAGAACTATGCGCATAAGCAGGTTAGCGAGGAATTCAAGAACTCTCGGCAGTGCGAAGCTGTGCAGCCTCTATGACATATATGTGTTAAACGTAGAGACTGCACAACATTAGGCGTGGTAAAGGCATACTTCTTGACCTCTTCGTTAACATACAGCAGTGAACAAATTATGAGTCGGGCATTCTTGGTCCTCTGAGCCGAACTTCTCCGAAAATTTGCATTGCCTTATGCGCTTCGAACAGTTGGCCCTTGAACAAGTAATCGTGTTATTTGCACTATCGTATGCACGAACTGAGCATAGAGAAAGAAAATGTGTCACACGAAAGCGATACACCAATACGTCGGAACATATGTGCGAACAAGTGAAAGAAAGTCTAATAAATATAACCGGAGAGGTTAGCTGCGCCAAAGGGTTTGCCGCATGCTGTTCAATGTCTAATGCATGACAAGAGCACCGACTTTCGACGAGTTGGTTTGTACAGCAGAACACTGTCAAGTACCCACAAACAAGGGCAGAGGGAGGCGATGACAACACAAACCGCTTGTGTTGTCATCACCGCCCTCCGACCTTTTTTGTGTGCGCTTGACAATGTCAATTAATGTATGATACTGGATTAAAAAAGAACACAGACACACGCACACAAACTTGAAAATGTAGGCAACGGTGAGGTCTAGGAAAAAAATACAGGGTAGTGCGCCTTTATGTCACCTTTAATTACCAACATGTAATTAATTCCATCTCTTCTTGGCAGCAGCAACGCGCATCCTGTTTATTATATGGCTAAGGAAAGGCAACGGATAGCTCGGGATCAGAGGTAATGAAATTTCAATGGCAAAGTACAATGCCATTTGATTTCGTTCACTATTGTATATAAACTATCTTCCCTATTCATTAGCGTAAAAAAAAGCAACATAAGTAGCACGCAGGCTAGAGCACGCGTGAATCATCGGTTCTGCATGTTTATTGAAACAGCAAAACCAGAATATTCGTTCAGCGGGACTAGCAAAAATGGGAAATGTCACGCGCGTCGTAGTGATGGCGCACTCTGCCGGCCGATAAATGACCCTGCGCGGCGTCTACCGCTTTTATCTTCTTTTCTTTTTTTTTTCTTTTTTTCATCTGTGACGGATTGTTTTCCGCCTTCTTACCATAAGCGCTAGTTGCGCAGCTTATCGCTAGATGGCATACATTTCCTTTGCGTAAACGGCATTTCTCCTTACTCCAACGACGGCCTTCCCCGCTTGGCGTCTTGTCTGTAGAATCGTCTGGAAAGCGCTGTAGCGACGTAGCTGACGTTCAAGTGCGTTGAAGGACGGGCATATAACAGATGACGCGGGGAGGAGGAAGTCGCCGACGGTGTGCGCTGGCTCCGACAGATGGCACCACGGTGGCCTTCTTGCTTATGTCATTTGTGCTTCTCAACTTCGAAGACCGGATAAGCGAAGGTGCATTGAACGGGCTTCGCTAACAGAGCGAAGACTACCTAAATAACGGGAGGCCCATGCGCTATGTGATGTCATCTGTATATGGAGGCCCACGCTAGAATTTAAAGCCACGCTCAAGAAAGCCATAAATCAGCAGAACGTACAACATGGAGTGTGGTACAGTGAGGTGGTTGCTGCAGCTGGGCATGTAATCATAACCCTCTGGAATGTGTTAGCGCGGGCCGAACAGTCCCGCTTTCTGATTTTCGCTATCTATCTATCTATCTATCTATCTATCTATCTATCTATCTATCTATCTATCTATCTATCTATCTATCTATCTATCTATCTATCTATCTATCTATCTATCTATCTATCTATCTATCAAAATAAATTTCGCAGTGAAAAACGCATTGTTATAAAACATACATCACTTGTCAATCTATTCTCAACTCCTGCCGTTCCTCTTCCAAATTTTTGCCTAAGTTTAGGATAGAAACTCTGTGCACGTCGTCATTTTCTTTCTGTACTTATGCGTGTCGTTGATGCGAAAGGCGCACTGACCAATTGAAAGTGAGCGTTTCCGATTTGAATAATGAGAGGTTCAGTGCACGGTAGCACGGTTGGAACCTGTCAAGGGGCAACTTGAGAATTCAGTGGGGCTTTTGCCGGCCGGTAGACGTGCGCGGCCTTCGGAAGACACTGTCCCAATGACAGCGACGCCTCAGTTCCCACTATTGAGACAGTTTCTCCCGCTCCGTTAACAATACTTCTTGAAACCGAACGCTGAGAGCGGTCGTCTTCTTGTGCTCAAGTGCGCCCATGAGCGGAGGTGGTGCAGTACTGAATGTTTAAGGCAGTGAAATAGGACGTCCCAGTGGTGGCGCTAGACACCTGACACAGCTCAAGCGTGGTCACTCGGCCGGGTTCTTTCACGAGCCATCGTGAGTGCACACAGCACTCCTTTCTGGAACGAATAGTGTCGCCGCGTCAGCAATTCGGCTGCCCCATTATTCTCTCCCGAGATTTGTTGAAATGGTCCGTTAGAAGTTTCAGCAAGCCCGCCGCTTAATTTCGTCCGTCTGAATAGCAATCATCTTAGTTCCGGCCACTTGTTTCTTGTCTTAAATGCAGCTTGAAGCAAATGGATGAAGATAGCAAAACGATGATACCGACTATAGCCTTAGTGCGGCCCTGTGCTTAATGTGACAGCTGCATCGACTCGCTCATCTTCTTGCACAGCATACAAGCTCTCCCGAAAGGAAAAACGATGTCCTGCAATTCGTCTTTTGTTAAGGTTGAATCTGAAATTCGCTTGTTGATTACGTGGGCCGTTGCCCCATTCTTCGTTAGGGAGTTGTAGATTTAGCGTCTTAGCGTAATGCAAAACTTAGCGTACGCTAACCGACGGTAGTTCAAAGGTACCTGAACCACTTTCAATACAACGCAAGCAAGGTTTGGGATGCAAACTTGCGTGTTTGCGTTACGCTAAGACGCTTAATCTAAGCCTCCCTAGTATAGTTAAATCAGTGTGTTGCAGCCCTTCTTCGCAAATGAGCCGCTCTCTTGGCATTTAGAATTTCGCACCTCACAAGTTGTTCCGAATTCTGGTAGGTGCATGTCAGTACCTCCTGCAGTCAAAAAGAACACCGAGACAAATCTACGTTGCAGACTTTTACAAACATTGGTGTCACGGAGTTAACGGCAACTGATGAAGCTCGCAATATTAGAGCATACAGGTCTGCGCAGCAGCTGTTGACGCCATTAATTGGATACTCACACACGTATGCTGCCTAAAGCAGGTTGCCTCGAATGAAGTATAATGGGTACATTAGAATACACTTGCTTTAGTTAATGCTCTGTACGGCCCTTAGCTTGATGTATGTCTAAGAACGGCTCGTAACGGTATTATTTAGAGGAAACAAAAGGAGAGAGGGAGAGACCAGTTTTGGCAACGTTAACGTACGCCCGCATACGTTCCGACAAAGTAAGAAATAACACCGAGGAGAGGAGGGACAGTGTGCGAGTGAGTGTGGTCGTCTCATGATTCACGTTTTCAATTGCGAGCAAATTAGCGTTTCGAACTTCTTCCCCCATGCACTTTCAGGTTCTGCTTGCTCCGACACAACCTCGTTCCTCCTAGCCGACCGCCGAGACAATGCCGCCCGCGGTAACAATGGAAGAAATACAACAGATGACGAAATAGTCGCCATGACCGAACGAGGGGGAATGTTTCCGTATTCACGCGAGACAAAGATGGATGACAAGGTCGAATGACTGTCGCCAACCACATGATGCCGTCACGAAATAATAATGGAGACTGATTACCACGCGAGCGTGGTGCTGCCCTTGATGCACGAGCGAGAGCAAGAGGAATTTGGAGATTATCAAAAAACCCTAGCGGCGAGTTTCGTATATATGGTCTTGTTCTGGTTTCATTGCGACAGCAGCTAAGGATTCCAGGATGTCAATATGCAGCATCCATCTTTCCGTCCTTCACGCCACCTTCGCGTTGTCACCATCAGACCACCGCGTCCCTTTTCACCCATTACTTAGTGTCGAACTCGTTTGCTTGGGGTAATGAGTGGCACACGTTAACCACCACCCGTAGTGGTAACAGGGCTGCCACGCAAGCACGTACACTCGCCTGCAAAATATCACGGAACACGTGAACGATTGGCTTCGCCTCGCGTGTAGTTTCGGAGAGCGATGGCGTCAACGCACTCATTTCGGATGAGGCGGCTGGCCTTTCTCTACACTATAGCAAACGAAAACGGCCTTGTGAGCATCGCATTGAGAAGTTGTGGTTATCGCAGTGAATGTGTTCAGAATCGGGGGAAAATGTCACAGTTTTCTCTGATGCTAGTAGCCAGGCCCGTAGCCAGGGCGGGGGGGCAAGCCCCCCTCCCCCATATTTTGGTGAAGTACGTGTTTTTCCCAAAAATAAATAACAAAAATGGGTGTTTTTCTCAAATAGTCAAGGTTTCCAACAAGTGCCCCCCCCCCCTCGAAAAAATTCCTAGCAACGGGCCTGCTAGTGGCACTTGAGAGAAATATGGCCCATTCGTAACACATCAAAGAGGCGTGACATATATTAGAGATATGTGCTGGATTAAGTACCGCAATGTAGCAGTTCTGTCACAGGTTCCTTTACGAGTTTGGCTGACTGTTACGCTTTTGCCTTGAGGGAATTTACAAGATTGGATCACCAAGGATATGAAAACAGCTGCGTGCCAACCTGAAAACGTTAGCTAACGGCGATAAGAATCTAACTTTAAACCTCTGAGCTTCGCGGAGAATGGACGGCCGTGAATATTTTCTTGGCGAAGCAATGTTCATCACGCTATGACCAAAGCTCGTAAGCTAATTTTTGCACAAGAGCATGGCGCGACATTCTGCTCTTGCATTCTGTTGCGCATTCCCTTCAGCAGGAAAATTGCGCAAAGGCTAAGCCATTTAGAGTGACCCGCAAATTCATTAAAACACCAATGTCATTTCGTCTAATATACCTGATCTTCGTTTCTGCATGGACGTCATTTTGCCTCATGAGAACAAAAGCTGGCAGTTACATACCCGCCTAACAGAAGAAAAAAAAAAAAGAAGGAAGGAACAGTGATCGAATACGCATCATACATTCTACAGGCCCATAAGTTGCGAACACGTGCGAAGATCGAACACCAGCCTATGCCTGTCTTAATGATGACGATGATGCTCGAACCTGTCGACACAGTCGTGGCCGACACAGTGAGAGACATCCGTGGAGCTGCTAGATGGACGGCCTTGCTCGCCGCAGACCGGGGGCAAATGAGCTTCAAGTCACGCATTTTTTGTCGTTATGGTCCCTGCAGCCGTTTTCCATTCCAGGAATACATCCGTGGAGGCGTCTGGCATGGACGAACTGTGTTTCCAGAGAGGCAGAAAAAAAAAAGAAACCCAGAAAAAGAAAGTCTAGCGAAACGGTTGCAGCTGATTCTCACGATGCGAAGAGCCCGTCGATTCACACACTTCCTGCGCGAAGTGCCAACGTGCTAGGAGTGTTTCTCTTGACCATTCGCTTCACGTAAACCTTCTTCATCTGTATTAACATCGTGATTTTTCATTTCCTCCAACGACATTCTGTGAGTGTAAGATAACGAGGTCTGACCTATTTGTCTAAAGAGAGATTCTGTCACTTTGCACGTAAGAAACTCGCACGGAGAACACAACCCGCTGAAATGTAACCGAACTAGGTTGAACAGTGGCTGCTTGATGAAGCACGTCCCTAAGATGCGGACATGATCGAATGCAGGTAGTTGAAGTGGCCTCGTGCTATCCGGCCCATGTTACATTTAGGCGTTTGCCTGGCACTCTCAGCCATTGCATTACCTCAACTCTCAAAAAGATGGTTGCTCCTCGCCGAACGCAAAATACTTTTCTTCCGATGTTGTGATGGACCCATGCCACTCAGTTCTTTTCCAGCGACAGTGCTGACGGTAGCACCTCCATAGCCAAAGCACGCTGATTAAATTATTTATCTTAGTTGATTCCGGCATTTGTCATCAGACCGCATGTTGTAAAAAAGGAAACATCTGATAACCACATGCAACTCTGAATTATCCAGGTATACTGCAGCAATTAGCGCATTTGCTGTCCTGTTATCCAACTAGTGTGAGTCATCTGGAACACTGGGCTTTAGTTGGGCTTCCCTGAGCATCTTGTACGTAATATCCTAAATACCAGGGCACACCGTAGTTCATTTCGCACCAGTAATATTCACACGGTCCGTTATTTGGGTCCGTGGGGGAAGGAAAGAACTTGCTTCCTTCATGTTTGGGTCACGCTTGTGTTTCCATCAGGCGTTGCGCGTGTGACGATGCACGTAGACACTGAGTTCATTACTGCGCGAGACAGGCGAAACAAAAAAAAAAGTGAAAAAGGAAGGCTCAGATCACGTGTCTGTCTTAGTGGACCTTAGGCTGCGTCCTTGAGAGCGCGGTATATCGGTGATAATGGGAAAGAGGTGTCCGAAGTTGTGTGGGAGGGTAGGGGGCATGCGTTCGTGGATCTGGCGCTCACCCAACAGCGGTCTCGCGATATGCGAACGTCGCGGCGGGTGTTGAGTCAGTCCGTGGCGTGAGGAAGGGCCTTGCGACGATCACTCGCAGGGCTACAAAATGCTGGGAGGAAATGCGCGCGTTCCGCCGGCACTTCCTCAATCGTCGCCGCGTACAAGACATTCGCGATCAGCGGACAGACCAACGAAGAAGCCCGTTCTTTCCTCCTTTTCTTGTTTATCACCTTCAAGGTAGCGCGCGCTACGCGCCAAGCCTTCCTCGCACGCATTTGTAGTATACATGCGCCGGCGGACCGTAGGGGATTCGATGAAGAGAGAATTAAAGGACAAATCGCCCTCGCCCCTGGGGGTCTCCAGTCCACAGAGATGAGCTATAGCTCTTGTGCGGCGCCGGCATGCAATCGCGGCTGCGCGTGCGGGGCCCCCGGTCATGTTTTCGAGGTCTCGATCGCGTTTGCGAGGAACCCACGTGTGTGGCGACACGATACGTACGCACGGCCCGACGTTTTGTTTCACAGCCGCCCTTGTAAGTGGCGTAAAGAAAGTAACCCTCTGGTTTCCTTGACTGAGGCCTCGAAAAACAACCAACTCACAGATAGTCGGACGCTCATAATATTCAGCTGCACGAAGGGCGCATTCGAAATCAATTAGCCACGGTGTTTGGACGAGAGTGTACGAGGAAGGAAACGCTGTCGCGTATTTCCTGCGTCATAAACATATTTCAAAGCTCCCTGACGAAAATGGGGGGTGGGGGGGGGGGTGATTGAAGAGCTAGGATTGGTAATCATGGACACACGTGCACGCGCAGTATATCAGCTGGTACAGAGGCTTCGTCGAACCATTTTTATGACGATTTTGCAATATTGCACACGGAGAGACGGCGGGTATAATCTCCCGCTTGCTCTTTCACGCGGTATCGCCACGTGAGATGTTTACGCCAGCCTTGAGTATCTTGACTGCAGCGTACCTTCTAGACGCTAGAAGACGGTATGCCCCCTGCCTTCGACAATTCGCAGGAATAAATTCAGCGTATAAGATGGTATACCAGAGCGCGCCGATAAGCTCTGCACAATTTTTATTTGAGCGACACAGGAGGTCGAACGAAAAAGTAAAGATGGACAGTGCTCGAAGGTTTGTGCCATCAAATACGCCAGCCTCGCTTGCAACAAAAACGAAGCAACTGTTCTTTTTGCTTTTTCATATTGCATGTTCGCGTGCATATGACATGGTGTTCGCAACCGCTTTCTGCATAATAGCTTTTTTTTTTTTTCACCTAGGCCGAAAGATGAAATAAATAAAATAGAGGAAGGAGTCATCTCCGTGGAGGCTACTGTTGCGTTTGCTTTAATATAGTGGGCAGAAAATTCAAACGAGAGAGAGAGAGAGAGAGAGAGCTCTTTATTGAAATGCAGAGAATTTAGCCGGCGTGTGTAAATTCGCTGACTTGCTACTCTGCGTGGGGAAGGGGATTGGGGACTGAAAGACACAAAGAGAGAGAGAGATATAGAAAAAAATATAAAAAGTTAAAATAGAATAAAAAAGAGGTAAAAACACAAACTGAGTTTTTTGTATCTTGGGCGGGGACGTGTGCTGACAGTGACATTACGTGCTCTCAAGGTGTCATTAAAGTTTGTCGAGCTGACCGATGCTCTCTAAATATCTGAAGAGTAGTTGCATCGCTTGTCTCTAGAAGGTTCAGTAAGTTTTGTTTGCTTCATCATTGCAGTAGGCTGGACTGAGAGTGTTTTTCCGTTGAGTAAGTTTCGAAACTGCCCTTATACGACACCGAAAAGTGTACATCTTAGGGTCGGACCTAGACACTGGCATAGCCAAGTGAGGGGGAGGGTTCACCCCCCCCCCCCCGGAAAAGTTTCGCATGTGTATATATACACCTACGCATACAAACGCACGGACGAACACATATAAAGTATGATTCGTGCACCCTCCGAAAAAAATTTCTGGCTACGCCCCTGAACGTATAGCTGTCCTGCGGAGCCTAAAGGGCCTCACTGCCTTGGTCAGAAAGGATTGTAGTTGTCACCTTACAAACACAGTGCACACGCCTATCGACGCCGGGTCAACTTCCCTGTTATCGTGGCTCAGATTCTTTGGTAAACTGCTCAGCGCAAAAAGTAGACACAGTACACACAGAACTGACGAGGACCAGCGCTGGTCCTCGTAAATTCTGTGTGTGCTTTGTCTATTTCTTGCGCTGAGCAGTTCAGTAATGGAATACCAACTAGCCCGATCCCACACTTTAGCTCAGATTCGGCCTGCCGTGAAGCGGCCACTATCTCAGTGTAGTGCGCAGCGCGGGGAAAAGCGGCCACGTATTGCGCGTACAAGTCACCTCTGACTGTCACCAGCTGTGCATAACCAAATAAACAAAAAAAGCAAACACGTAATCTCCACGAAAATGTCTGTACGCCCGCAGCGCAAACGGAACGAGGAAGACGTAGCCGGTATACTTGGAGAGTGTGGGGCTGTTTGGCCAGGGGCGTCTGTAATCACCAACAACGCACGGTGTCAAGATGGGCCTTCTCCCTATTCTTCCTCTGTCGCTCATCGCATGAGAAATGAATGAGTTCGCGCTTCTAGGTACCGCCCACGAAAGGTAAACTCGCGCTGCCCTCTCGTCCTTGTCGTCATCATCGCGATGAAGGGCGTGCGCAGCGATATACGCAACTTGTGCTGATGGCAAAGGCAGGTATGCGCACGCAGACACCTTCAGACCCCGGCCACGCGAAACAAGTCGTTAAAGTTACTCACCTTGGTGTTTTCTTTTTCTGCTGACATGCGTAATATATAAAAAAAAATGGTCTCATTCTCTTCCGGACCCGTATTCCCAAAAACTTATGCTAAAAATGTCCATTAGAGAATATTTCACCCAATACTGATGCCGCACGAGTCATTAGAGAAGCCGACCGTCCAATAGCAAAATGTACTTTGAAGTTTTACGAACTGGGACCCTGGCCCTATGTGCATTCCACATTCGCCCTCATGTTTTTGAGAAATAAAAAAAGGAACATGAAAAGGAGGATATTAGTCGCAAGCGAATGTATAATAGGGATTTAGGACGAACACGTGGGGATTAAGGACGGAGCCATTGCTTTCGGGTGGTGAGTTGGTCAGGTGGTGAGTTACGCGACGAGGATGTTGGTTGTCGAGACAAATCTTTCGCTCGAGGGACAGTGAACACGTCAACCGTGTACCGCGGACGCACTTTCCGGATTATTCGAACTTTGCCGCAGCCTCGACTCATGTGTTAGCGCTTACAGACCGACTTTTCGGATTGCGCAAGTCCAACGGCACTCGAAATTCTGCGGCGGTTTATTTCCTCGGTCGACGACAGCGGAGACCGATCATCGCTGTTGCCGTTTGAAAGGAAAACTGCGTGACGGCGCCGCCACCGCTTACGTAACTCGAGAGGTATACCTCCCTCGAATAACGGGACAATTGCAATGGAGATTATCCAATCGATGTATTCGCAGTAGCGGTTGCAGCGCTGACTAACTTAGCTCACAGCTCGGGCAAGGTCAATTCTTCGTCTTCTTAGTGAGGCGCCCGCGCGCATCGCCCAGGAGTAAATTACGACGTGCGTGCAGCACCATCATCGCAATTGCCAGAGCCCCGTGCAGTGAGAGCTGGGAGCTTTATTCTCTGCACTGAAAGTAGTTTTATAATGTTAAAGCGAAGTTATGAAGCCGCTTATTCCGCTCTAGGACGTGTGAAGGGAATTGAGAAAGTAAAAGAAGCCCAACTTTAGCTAAGTGCAAGGTTTTTAACATTTCTTGCTCTTTTTTTTTCCCTTAGCAGTTTAAACGTCTGTCTGCAGTGCGGTTATCAGACACGAAAAGGCAGCCTTGCTTATTTTATACGGAGCTTCACGGCTGCTTAACAGACCACAGTATAAAGTCGGCCTTTCGATGTATGCCGCGCAATATAGCCAATATACCACCAGAAAAAAAAAAAAAAGCCATTCGGTTCACTCATGAACGCCCTTCTTTTCCGGTTACTTAATGTTACGCCTAACATTTCCCGATCAATTTAACGCTTTACACATTCTCAAGCTTCTTCGTTAGCCTTCAACTTTCTGCACCATATCTTAGTATACTAGGCACCGGAAGAAATCAATCATTGTGCACTATTTCTTACAAAGATAGCGGTAAACTACCGGTCATGATTTCATGGTGCCTGCCGCGCCAACCAATTTTTATTAGTCTAAAAGTTTCCTCCACATGATCAGGGTCTCCCATGACTAAGTGACCTGGATAATCGTCCTACTGCACGTGATTGGAAGGCTGAACATCTAAGGATGTGGATGGGTAGGGGCGCTCTCTCCCGCCACAGCCCTCTTTGAATTCTCTCCTTTCCAGTTGCAGTAGCCAGTGCTGTCCTTTCTTCTCTACCAAAGCCGCCAACCATCTGCCGGGTACGTCGGATGACTTATGCCTGTACAGTGGTTGCGAACGACGTGAATTCCTCGTCACGAATATGTTGTCAACCTACGCAGTCGGGGCTCACCTGTCGCTCTTTTCAAGCCAGATGATACTGCAGAATAGAAAAAAAAAAGATGCCCTACCAGTAATTATGACTGACTGTCGATCACTGCGGCAAAGTTACACTGTTTCATTCCAAAGGGCTGGAGAATGCAGTGATAAAAAGTCAAGGTTGCAATTCTGATGCCTTATCCACTTTCTAATGAGTAAGATAGAAAAGGATGATAGATTAGGTATGCAGCTAGAAAGAAAACGGAAAATATTCGTTACTACAGCAAATATCTATAGTTGTACCGCGGTTACTCAAGTTCTGTCTTCTCATTAACAATATTGAATCGCCAGGCTTACGGTACATATAATTTTCTGGAATGATTACGAGTGCAAAAGCTATTCATTCGCTATATCCTTCTGATAACGCAAGACGTCGGACATCGCGTCATACATGCACGGTAATGCCGTCAGTAATGTGGTTGTCTGTGTACGTACTCGATGAATTTAAGCGAAATGAAGCTGTACAAGGTGTTGTACTTACTCGACGCTTCGTAAGCCTGGTCACAAGCATCTGATGTGCTTGAAACAGCTAGTTTCAATCTGGCATCTAGCCGCTTGGCAACCCAGGCGCACAAAAATAAAAAAAAGAAGTTGCCGCGTACACAACACGATCATAACTCGACGCGATCGATAGCTTGTCTAATACAACTATTTTTGGGCACGTTATACAATCCCTGGTGGTCAAAGTTAATGCAATGTCCGGGCATAGCAGTATTCCCTCGTGAAAAACATAATTTAATATGAAATTTCAAATTAAATTTAATTAACACCTTTGGCATTCACACTTTTCCACTAACGTCCTTGCTGGTGTCAGACATTCTTCTTTGTTGTTCCGTGATTCGTTACACGAACCTTTGAACGTGCTCCGAGACGGAAGAAGGAGGGGCAAGTGGGAATTGACCGGCGTGCGTGACATACTGAGTACGCCGACTAGGTATGCCGTCCTCGGGGAACCGTTGCCAAACGCTGCTGGCTCGACCTTGCTCTGCGCGCTGCCTCCGCGAAAATGACCGTTCAAACAGGCCCGTGGTGTCGTGCTGCTACTCAGCTATGGTTGGGGCGACAAAAGCATCGGGGATGGGCTCCCGAGAAAATAGGAGGGGGGCGGTGGGGAGGAAGCGCGCTCGTGCATGGCGTTCTCTCGCAGGTGCTGCAACGCACATTTACAGTGAAAACTATGCTCCTGTTGATAGAAACCGATTCCCAAGCTTGGTCGGCCAACCTGACGTTCTGCAACTTAGTTCGACAACGCCTGTTCTGCAAGGCTAACTAAATGAAACGAAGGAACACGTTAAATATATTAAAAAGTTTATGAGAAGCGCTTTTGACGATAACCCCAGTAGAGCAGAATTACTGCCCACATCGTAATATTTCAGTTATTGCCAAAACTGAGGGATAAAAGGAGGCGGGTATTCGTCAAATGAGGCCTGGCCGTATTCAACAATGCATTGTCGAAAGTAAGACGCGTAGTTTTTATGGCATCCTGCCTTACCAGTTGCCGACTGGCTGCTTGAACCGCCATCTATGCCACACAAAGCGAACACGCTTCTGGCTAAAGTGAAAGAATCCGCTCCCTGTAGCCAGAAAAGAGTCCGCGAGATGCGTATGGGACTTGCAACAAAGAGGCAAAGGGTTGACAGGTGGCCACGGTGACCCTTATAGTACCGCATGGTTAAGCGCTCACGTGCGCATGCCGCCGGGCCCCCGAGAAGAAGAGTGGCTTACAATGCTTCCGACAAGCGTTCCATTGGGGGTGACCCCTCCTCTAACGGCAGGTGGGGAATCAACAGGTTTCACCAAACAAACTCGCTAACACGTTTCGAGCCTACAGCGCGCGCAGGATGGGTTGCCGCTCCAAACGTTGACCTCTCTCAACCGCGTCGCAGTAGTTGCTCGCTCGCTTTCTGCTGTCACTCTACTGGAGTTTGGAAACGGAAAGGGCAAAACCCAAGTCGTCAGCGATTCTCACTGTTTCTTGGGATAGGGTGGCGGTGGTGGCCTCACCTCTAGCTGAGCAACGGCGACGTTCAGTTGCTTTTCGAGCGGTGTCGCATAGAGGACCAGAAACATGGGGATCATAGAAGGCCGCTTGTTCCTGACGCTGCTTCAACTGGACAACAAATGCGGCGGACTTTGTGCTCGAGTGAGATTCATTGTTTTGTTGAGATTTCTGTTCCAGTGTACCGCCCTTGCGCTGGAAAAAGAAAAGCGCACGCCTCACGATAGCAGGCCGGTCGTGTGTTACACCCTATACTTTATTAACTCGAGGATGAAAAGCTAGGCTTTGATACAAGGCGAGAGTAGTAATGATAACCTAACGAACGGACATGTGGTGACGGAAATACTTTGCACTTACAAGGGGTCTACTAGCACCAGCTTCTTTTTTTCCTGACGTCTTCTTGGTCGACAGTGTATGCACGCAGGGTACTGTTGTCTCGGTGCCTCTGTGATTGATCGAATATGTTTCGCACAATAGCGGTAATACGCACTCTTGTGTGACGCGTATTACGATTGTTGTGTAAGCCGTGGCCAGATCAAATGCGTGCCCGCCATGTTCATGTGCGCCACTGGCGAGGTGTTCATAGTGCATGATTTTCTACCCTATTTCGCGTTCACTTGCGCCCCTGACGTAATAAAGAATGGACACATGGGTTTGGTATTTTGTCGGGAGTGTATATCGAACACGTGTTACATTCGCGAATTGTTGGCAGGGAGTTCTAGGGAAGGAGTTCGCATACATCACCGCCGAAACAACTGGCGATGCCGTCATGCCATTGCTGCAAGTACTTAAGTGTAACATCACTCTTGCGGTGCAGATCATCACGTCCCACAGCACAACTGTGCAAGAGCAGCAGGCAGTGCAAAAGGAGGCCGAAAAACCCGTACAGCCATCTTTCAAGACTGAGGTGGTCTGGCGGAATGTGGCCGTGTTCGCCCTGCTGCACTCCATGGCCCTCTACGGCTTCTATCTGACCTTCACGAGCAAGGTCAAGTGGCAGACAGCCATTTTCGGTACGTGCCTCTGCTGCTTTGACCCATTCGGGACTCGGGTGCTGAAATTTTTGTGTCTGTACGATCTGTGCGAAGTGTTGAACACGTGCAAATGGGCCAAAACGCAGGCGATATCAGCTCGCCTTCGTTTCGCCTCAAGTGCAAACTTCGCGGAGAAAGCTATACCAATTATATATATAACACAATACACTGTTCGGAAGGAGAATTTTATATGCTCTTGCATTTAGTCTTTTAACTACGAGACCTACTGAATTTATGCGTTCTATGTTGTGTATCAATTACTATTTTTTACAAAGAAAAACGCAAGTTAACATTCTACATTTAAAAGTGGTAGGTGCATTGCAAAATAAGAGTGTTTTTTAAATTTGTGTTACCGAGCAGGCCCTTCACAACAGACACTGCATTCGATAAGAGCGTTTATTGTCCGTTGTTGTTGTCAATCTACTTTGTATTTCGAGCTATACCTGTATATATACCTTTGTACCAGGGTAGACATATGGGCTTGCTGCCCTTTTGAAGTGACTCCAGCGTTAAAACATATGGGCAGTGTAATTAAACGTACATTTCCCTTAGTTGCCTATTACAGAAAGAAACGCACTCGTTTCGTTTGTTTTCCTTCCCTGCCTGACTCTGAATCCAGAGCTTCCTGATAGCATTATTACACGTCACACTCACGAACTGCAACTTCTCGCAGCTTTCGTGTGGGGAACCTGCGCCGGCCTGGGTGTCACGGCGGGAGCCCATAGGCTCTGGTCTCACCGTTCTTACAAGGCGCGTTTCCCGCTGCGGGTGGTGCTTATGATCTTCAACTGCATGGCTTGCCAGGTGAGTCAGATACGTCAGTGCAGTTGGTGCGCCACGCATATATCACACACGCCACCCACACGCAGTGCAACGCAAGCCAGGCCGTTTCCGGCGGCGTTTCTGTTCCTCCTCATGCGCATTGCGTCAGACACTTACGATCATGCTTCCCATTACGACATCGGAAAACATCTCATTTGAAATGAACGCTGCGACAGCGGTAAGGCGCTGTGCTCGTGACCCGACGGCCACGGTTTCAGGAGCGCAGCGCCTGCCCTCACCGTTCGATGTGTAGGTCGGCATTGTCCAATGCAATGTCGGTGGTTGTCCACGACTGCCGGCACTGCTTGCAGTCTGCTTTTTCAACAGCTCACCTTAGCTGAAGCCTGTCTGCACAGCGTGAAAAAGTAAACATCAACGCTTTTTAGAAGATATACAAAATTTCCTTTCGTGCAAGTGGATCGCTTTTAAACTGTGTCACTTCTAAAGCACGCGAGCTGTTTCTAAAGACTTTGTACATATTATGGAGATGGTTTTGACTACAGTATGCCGAAGTAATGCTTCTCTGCCTTCTGCCGTTTCTTTGTTCCTCCCCTTCCAACGATATTCGATGGTCGCCGGTGTTCAACACAAGTAAATATACGGGCTGCGCGCATCCTAGTGTTCATGACAGTTATACGCACTGACGACATTATCATGACTACTTCTAGCGATAGTTGTGCTAATAACCGTCACAATGTAATACCCTGAAAAGGGCCTTTAAGGGTAAATAAATGACATGACATGACATGACAAGGTGCATCCTAGCTGTCGCATCACGAGATAAAAGAAAGCACGCTGGGGGCCCTCCCGTGGGCGAGCCTTAGCGGAGACATCGCGCGACCCAGTTACGTGGGTGACGCGACGCACGTTGAGTTTGTAACGCTGACGCAAGCGCCATTGAGGTCGACAGAACGAGTGCTTAGACGCCCACTACGCCGCGTGCCGTGAGTATTTGCGCGGGGAATCCATGGTGAACCCCGGTGAGCAAGAGTCACGACGCGTAGACGGGGACCACCCGAATTGCTTACGTCGCTGCCGCTTACTCGAAGGAGTCCCCGGCTGGGTGTATCGAATTAAGTGGACCGTGCCGGTCAACCCGAAGCGTCGGGAGTCTTCATTAGGGGACGCGCTGCCGTCGTAAATAGCCACCCGCTGAGTCCTAATCGAGTGGTGCTGCTTAGCCGAACTCGCTTGAGAAGGAGAGGCCGGGGAGATATACGTTTCGCCCGCGATGAGCAGTCCGCTGCTGCCTTCTAGTCTCGCTTCTATATGGCACAAAAGTTCAGCCGACAAAGGCGAGCTCAATTTAGTTGCACTAGGTACTCGCCGGATATATTTAAGGACGCCGCCTGGCCGAGGTTGTTATCTGAATCCAGCACGATTAGGCCACGCCCTGCATCTGCACTTGTCAGAGACTGCCACATCCTACGGCTCGCTGTTTTAAAGAAATGGCTGTCTCCTTTTGAAACGCTCCGAGAAAGAAAATTAAAGCACCGTATTTCCTCCCGAGTATCGACACGCTTAACATACGCGCTGCAAGAACTCGTGCGCTCTGATGCATTACCGGCGTTTTTGTTTAAATGCCGCAACCCGACATCATTTGCCGCGCTCGCAGCCTGACACAATCAAAGTCCGATTCTACCCCTGCCCATATTTTTATGCAGCATGTCCGACACAGATAAGACGTAACTGGACCGTTCAAACGACAGCATTAAAGCTTATGACTTCCAGTTTGGCCAAGAACGGCGGAAATAAAAACTGCTCTTTCGAAATGCAATGTCTTCCTTACCCATGCTACATGCAACCCTTTAATAGCGTTGGCCGCGTGCGTGCAGGCGCCGTCAAGAAATACAGTTGCACTTCTACGCTTAACATTGCGCTCGGAGGAGGCCTTAATCACCGAATGAAATGACCGACTGCATTCCCGTGAGGAGGGCTATTTTCTTAGCTTCCCCAGCCATAAAGACGCGGGATATTTTCTACGCTTTTTCGCGGGAAGGGACAACTGCGATAACTATCCGCCTAAATATATGATGATCGTTATCAGCGGTACTCATGCTCCCCGGTGCCGCTCTTCGTAATCGGGTCCGTGAAGCCGGGAGCACGCCTCTTTCATTTTTTTTTTTATACGTAGCATATCATGTTTGAGAGGGTCGACTAAATCGGCAAAGAGCAGCGCCGAAACTGCTATTTAGCCCCGGGAAATGAACGCAATAACGTTAAATAAGAAAGCGGTGCTGTAGTGGGGTTCTGTGTCAACTTGTAGCCACAGGCGACGACCGCACCCCCAGTACTGCGTCTATACGTTGGGGCGCGATCTCCCCGTTGCGAACGTCGACGGCAAGGTGGCCGTGCTCTTCCCTCGCCCAAGAAGAGCCAAGCCCGCTGCGCGGAATGTAGGTCACCAGTGTGGCTGCTCTCACCCACCCCTCACCATTCCGCCGCACCACTCGCCCCAAGCGAGTGAATGACCCGAGTCGGCACTGACCTTGCGCCAGCGAGACTCTCCCTCTCTCTCACACAGTTTTTTTTTTTCTTCTCGCTCTTCGAGCAGTGTTACTGATTGCGCAACTCCGCCGCCAAGGCATCGGGCGGCATTTGGGCGCAGAAATGTCGCGCCACTGCAATTGTCCAGTGGGTGGCTGCAGGAAACTCTGGCTATAAGTGCCTGGACAGGGTGCGAGTGCGGGCGGTTCTGCATACACGGGCAAGATGCTTAGTAGGACAGATTTGCCTACGCTTCGACACAAACTATTTCGTTACTTTGCAGTTTAATCATTCATGGTACTCTTTCGTTATCTGATTTTGTGCATCTCGTAAAGCGTGGCTTGAAATATTGCACAGACAGACAGGCCATGGGTGCATATAAAACACCCGGACAACGGAAAGCAAGGGGAGGTAAAAAAAGGCTGTCATCATCGCTTTAATTGCAGCGCACGTTGTCGGATCAGGAAGGCACGTCCCAATGCGATGATCGCCTTACCGTGCTCGAAATAGCAATTGAGAAGGCAACTTCATTAGATAGGGTGGGACGATTTTCTGATATTATATTGCACACTAAGGGGGCGTCAAACGTTATTAGGCGTAGTAGCTACAAATGCGTTTCATTCGATTATATGTTCAGCCATTAGAAACCCGACGACACGGCGCTTGCGTGTACCGCGTCTAGTTTAATGACCACCTTACAGCGTACACACGGATATCAAAATATTGATGTCATTATTTGGCGTGCGTACCGCATAACTTTCGTTGACTCTGTTCGCTACAAGATCGTTTGCTGGTCACATGAGTTGCGTTCGTACTGTGCCCCCACACACGTAAAGGTCCTCACGACACTGCCCGCTTTCCTTAGCATGGGTAAATGCAGCCTCGAATGGGAGTTTGTCCGCCAAAACAGCCCTGGCGGTGACGATTCCCTGAACGACCGAGAACAATGTCCCGCTGACGCTATCGTCGTTATTGCAATTATTATATACAAATAGAAGATACTGTAAGTGGGGAGTGTCTACGACGAAGGGGGCGCGTCGAGATTGAGCAGCTGGGCCCGCGAGGCCGGTTTTTTCGTAGGTGGGTGTGCGCGTGGGTGTTGTTCAATGGACGGTGTTAATGACGAAACGATAACGGAAAAAAATATGTACTACGTCAACATTCGGCCAGTGTCGGTGAACATTTGGGCAATTGAAATTACCTCTTCAGTGACAGCCACATAATGAAAACCATCTGAGCAGGCGCTAAAAACCCGACACGAGGTTGTAAGAGTGCATCGGAGGACTAGAGATGTCAGAAAAAAGAAAGAAAGCTTGACGCAGCAGCAGTTGCGGCCACGATACAACGCAACGAACGTGATGTCTGCGCATGCTGTCGAATGTAAACCTTGTCTCACGCACATGAAATAGCAGTACAGTATGGACAACGGCACTGTTGCTGCCGTAAGCACGTTCTGGTGTGCCCAGTCACACGTTATTATGCTGCAGCTAACTAAAGTTTGTAGGCACGATGTCAGACTGTCGCACTTGTCTAACACACGGACAAGATCACAATTGTTATTGCGCGTGGTGGCGCATCATAGATAAGCCGACTTGCATTGATGAAAAAGCTCGATTCCAATATACGTATTTCCTGGGTATCTTTACCTTGCACGCCTTGTACAATGCGAGCCTGATGGTTGCAAAGATGCCACAAAGAGAATAAATGTTGTTTTGTAGATCAGGTTACGTACACCCGGTACTACAGCCTTGGACTTCAGTTAGTAGCCTAGCCCTGTTCACGCGAACAAAAGATGCAGGAACAGCTCATTTTGCATGGGCGGGAACAAAGTTTATTTTACATAGGCGCAAAGGGCACATAGGTGTCTGCCTTTCGCTTAACAGTCGGTATTCTAAATAAATTGCTAATTTGGCTGCCGATCGCTTTATGAAAAAAAAAAAGTTAGATTATGCAGAAGAACAGAAAAACGGGCAAGTTGGATACTAGACATTGTTTAGCAGTATACAAATAATGAATACGACAGGATGACGACTAAACCAGTACCACGTCCTCTCTTCTTTCTGTCGTTTTCGTTACCTTGTGGGCCGCTAAAAAATGGATATATTAAGCAGCTTGTTTTATCTTATGTCTTAAATGATGCAGTATTCGTGCCCTGATCGGTCTCGTCCACAGTCGATTCGATGCCTACATCAGCCTATAGTTTTGTTTTTCGTTAAAGCGCACACGACCCCTCGTTTCACGACGCAATCGCTTGAGAATCACGGACTGTTACAAGGCTCGATGTTTGCACCCTGTCATTTAATGACCCTTTTCTTTCTTTCTCTCTTTCTTTCTTTCTTCTTATTGTTTTTTTCCTTCTTTCGTTCGTTTCTTCTTTTTTGTCTCATTACCTTGCCTTGTGCAGGGCAGCCGCTGCAGTTTTAAGTCTTTCACAATAACATCACTTATCACGAGCAGATGAGTTAGCGAAGAAAGCTGAAGATTCTTGGCCTCACAGCACCTCTCGCAGGAACGTGCATCTGGGCACGTACTTTCGGCAGCAACTTGCCGAGGAATGGTCAAAGAGTTCTGGGACTTCTTGAGGTTGATATGCCGCACGCTGTGAGAAACAATCACAGGAGGGTGCTGTACATTTCCTTCGTCTCGTTTCTTAAGAGATCGCTTCTTTTTATTGCAACTTTTTCCTCGTAAGAGTCAGCCGCGCTATCGCCTCAGGGTTCACGTTACCGAGCGCGCGTGGCCGTCGTCCTTCGCAGTGTTCTCACGGCCCCGTGTTCTTCCCTGACCTTGGGAAGCCAAAGCCGGGAGTGGTGCGGCACTACTCCATTATACTGATCCCAGCATTCACGGCGGCTGAACGCAGGAGCAAAAAAAAAAATAATGTCATGCCTTTCGTTTTCTTCTCGCCTGTACACAGTACGCACACGCCAAGACAAGGCGTAAGTAAGTGGTTAAAAATAAATAAGTGGTCAGACATCATCACTGCAGAAATCTAACACACTACGACAAATGTTCTAATTTCAAGCCCTTAACAAATAAACAAGGGAAAAAAAGGACACTCAGAAACCATGTGCGAGGCATGTCTCTCGTACTCATATTGCTTGTTTGTCGTTTGTCCTTCATGCAGCTTTATTACATGGGTTGTGGGCTAATGTATACCATCACCGTGCTTGCAGCTCGGATTATATATATATATATATATATATATATATATATATATATATATATATATATATATATATATATATATATATATATATATATATAAGAGGGAGCGATCGATTACGTCATCGAAAGGGTTTCTCGGTCGCGCAACAAACGCACGCAAGATCAGAACACGAGAGCACTCCAACATGCTCCGTTTTTTTTTTTTTTGTGTGTGTGTGTGTGTGTATACTCGGTAGTATTCCTCCATTGCGCTCCTTTTCTTTGAGGCTCTCACGGGTGGCGCAGGGCAGGTGCCGAAAGCCGGACCTTCTCTGCAGCTCCGTGCAACGTGTTTGCTACCGACAAGAAGAGACGAGAATGTGTCGGGTTTTTCTACGCGTGCTTAGTCTTGTTTTCATTGAAGTTTCCGCGAAGCGCTCTTACGACTTCAGTCGAGCGCAAAGAACATAAGACATCAAGAAGAGAGTGAGAGACGCACCATTCAGCTATGAAAAAAAATCACGTGTTCCGGAGGACTAATGGAACCTTAAGCTTCTGTGTAGGAGTCTGTCACGTTGCGAGAGTCTGATCGCGACTTGCTGTAAAGAAGTTCCTCGAGCGTTAAGGGAAAACAAAATTGTGGAGTGGTGACGCAGAGAGGTTAAGACAGCCTGCATTGCGCGTAACCACGAGAAAAAAAATAACGCGACTTTTCCGACGCGTTTAGTAAGACTAGATGATATACCCTTCCATGAAGCTTAAAGAAGCTAAAATTCGCTCCTTCTGTTCTAGCTCGTGAAACTCGTTTTCCGACAAACAGGATATTTTTCTTTTTGTCCAAAGGAAAGCACACACACTAAAAGTGTTAATACTTTTTCGGACATTTTAAGGGTGTATGGATGTCCCATGGCTAACAGCCTCAGGTTTAAGGCGTAAGACCGAATCGTAGGTAAGAAGAAATGCGATTTTCTTGTTGAACGAATAATCATTTCAAGAAAAGTCGATTATGTCTGCCAGTAGGCTACGAGAAAGTGTGATAAATAAATTTTCGTTCTCGTGTACAGATATTTCTTTGTACGCCAGGTGGACAGAATCGCTGCAAGCTCCGCAACGAAGCGATTTCCTGCCGTACATGTAGTCAAGCTCGCTGTCGAGTCTAATAAGAGTTTCATAAAGATGCTACCCATGGGACAACAGAGCGCCCTTATGGGTATAAATATGTTTACAGTGCCAGTCTTTCCTGAAGGGATTGGTGTTTAGTACCTCAATTCTCGGCAGTGCAAAAGTGGAGCTGCTCACCGAAAACCAAACAGACCTTACGTCGCTGACGAAGCTGACAGAGCTGGTAGAATTATGCGAATTGTTCGGAAGTCACAGCTGGTTGTACTATTAGTTAGCTTCCATTCATGTAGTATGGAAATGCCATGCTCGATCGACACCGCCTACTCCTTTTGTGGCAGCTGCTATGGCTTGCCCTTTAAATGCAGTAGGTATCACACTCGCACAAAAAATAGAAATTTACATGTTGTTGTTGTTGGGATTGTGTACTAAAATTACTAAGCACACATTGTCAGAGGGCATTGCCTGGCGGTGTGTACTTCGAACTCTCTGACAATGTGACATTGTGTCAGAGGGCTCATAGCATAACCCCTTATTTTTTTCCACAGCCTGCGCTTACAGGTGTTTAAGTTACTGCGAGCTCCCGAACATGTGACCACCGAGCCAAACACGCTCGTTCACATTCTGCGTTCTTGTTTCGCTTTCAGAACGACCTGTACGAGTGGACGCGTGACCACCGGGTGCACCACAAGTTCTCGGAGAGCGATGCCGACCCACACAACGTGAACCGGGGTTTCTTCTTCGCGCACGTGGGCTGGCTCATGTGCAAGAAGCACCCGGACGTGATGCGCAAGGGCAAGGCCGTGGACTGTTCGGACCTGCTCAAGGACCCCGTCATCAGGTTCCAAAAGGCGTACGTATATGCAGTCGTGGCTTCTCCACAAACGAGTGACATTGCTATTAACCTCGAATAACAGCGTTGACATGTCGCAAGCGGTGTAAACAAAAACAGGAAATAGTCTAGAGAGAAAACGGGCGCATTACGCGCTCGTATGACACGGCTCCGCGACGCGTAATAGCGCAGTGCGACATTAAAGCTCAGTGCACAAAGTAATCGTAAAAACAGGCCACAGGCGAGAGGTCCAATGCGTTGGGTTGTCAGTGTTGCATAGTTGAAAGTGTATTTCGGGCGCTGTTTAGGTGCTCATGTAACTTGTTTCCATCGTTCGTGATTCGCATACTAGATGAAAAGTCCCAGAAGTCACTGGTTATCCCGTTACTTGGTACGATATACTATATGGATGTACGCCTTTCATGGCGCTTTGATAAAGCCCATGCACACATTTGCTACGTTTACTTGAAGACAGCTTGTGTAGACTTCATTCCTGATAAGCTGGAGCGCAAGGACTTGAGTGTTATATCCCTGCATCCGCCTATGCATATTCAAAGATACTTGAACATTTCGATTCGCGTATGAATGATATACCCCTTTGAAGGACTTTGCAGCGTAGAATCTAGACCGGGAAAATTGATATATAGTATCGTCACCAAACCTAGCAGCATTTGCTTGTCTTCCACGTAACAGAATTGGACATCCAGGCAGCAGCAAATAAGATATAATAAGCGCATTTTGTGGTAATTCTTTCAAACTTGCACTTGCCGCGATCTTGCGAGATGTGTGCTTGCTGGAACAGTTCTGACCTCCGAGTGATCTTCGGCGGCAGTCCACACTCGCGCGGTCCGCTGTATCAGTGCTGGTTTGTTGGATGCCGGCATGTTCCTCATTACAGTACTGCTCTACTACGAACATTGATGGGTATTAAAATCCCGTACAAAGGTCTAACGGAACCACGGGCTTGTTAGATATACCTTGAAAATCATATTTTCTCGATTCGTTCCTATGAAAACGCATCACGTGTACTTACTTGCACAGTGTACTACACATAGCTCACCACCCATGCAAGCTTGCATATCACAATCACTTGCGGACTTAGAGAACAATAAGGACGTCGCAGTAGTAGGCGCGTTTCATTATATATGGGCAAATGTGGCAGTTTATCACATTTAAAGGGGCAGGGAAATTCATAAGAAACACAAGCTTTCCACCTGTGAGCAGTAATTAGCGCGATTTGTTATACCGTAGATGTTCTCTGACAATGCACGCAAATATACGGGAGCTTCCTTATATGAATGCCGCCATTTCGTAACCTCTGTCTGGAGAGACCATGGTTAGCGGGATAACTGCAGTCAGGTTTAACGTCTAACCGGATGTAACTTCGGCTGGCGGCGACTGAGGGTACATTGTAACTGAGGTGAACGCTGCTTGAAGCAACATCACTGCCACGTTATATTCAAGCTTTGCTTCACATCTAGCTGTATTTTTTTAGCCATGAGACCGTGATCTAAGCAGGTCCTTGTAGTACTCGTGACCTTAATGTTTATAGGTCATGTCGTGCTTAGCGGCTCCGCAAGTTTGCAGTTCGTTGCCTGAAAATTGTTGGGTGGCTCAATATGCATCCGTTTAGGGAATATGGATGAAATAAAACTTCAGAACGTCGACGTTACCATGACTACCTTATGAGTCTGTTATCGTACAGTTTCATTTATTAATCGCTGCATCTCTCTCCTTCCTACAGCTACTACGTTCCGCTGACTACCTTCTTCTGCTTCTACCTGTCGACCGTGCTGCCGCACCACCTGTTCGGCGAGACTTACTGGGTGGGCTTCTTCGTTGCCACCATGCTGCGCTACGTGATCTCGCTAAACTTCACCTGGCTGGTGAACAGCGCGGCCCACCTCTGGGGCAACCGACCCTACGACAAGAACATTTCGCCAGCCGAGAACCGCTTCGTCTCGTGGGCCGCCATTGGCGAAGGCTTCCACAACTACCACCACACGTTCCCCTGGGACTACTCGACCAGCGAGCTGGGATGGAAGCTCAACTTCACCACGTTCTTCATCGACACCATGGCCAAGCTCGGGCTCGCCTACGACCTCAAGACGGTGCCCAAGGATGTGGTCGAGAAGAGGAAAGCCCGGACGGGCGATCACAGCTACGACTACATGAATGGGCACAAGCACCACCACTGACAACGAGCAGATGCGTGCTTGGTCGGCCGGCCGAGCCCGCGTGAAGACGTTTGCGCGGTCGCCGCGTTGATACGCGGGTTGCCATGATATACTGTTCTCGCATTGCGGTTGCTGCCTTTTTGTTTCTTTTTTTTTCCCCGCCTGGTACTGCAACCCTGTTCGTCGACACAGAGCATCATTGGCAGCGACAAGACCTATGCCTACTGGAGTGCCTACACTCACTCGTGAAGAAGAACGTGCTGCACCGCTTATGATAATTTTTTTTTTTGCATTTATTTCCGTCGTTTTTATTTCTTAGAGTATAGCGATGAACAGTGATGGCTAGCCGCATGCTGTCTTCTATGCATGAATCAGATGTGCTGTGATGAAGTGGTCGGTGTCTATTAAATCGGCCTGAACTGGAGTCAGAGTGGCACTTGTAGTATCATGTCCACAAGACGGTAGCATTGAAAGGTTTCTGGGAGGAGCGAGCTATTTATACAAAAGAAAGGACGGGCGGACGCAATTTCTGAAAGTCAAAGGGGGGAAAACAAGATCGAAACCAGTGACGCTTCTGCCTTCTGAACTGATAACAAGTGAGAACAGCATTAAGAGAAAGGGTTGCGTAGGTATCCCTTCTGTGATGGAACGGTTATCTTGCAGGATCGAAAATATCCAACATTGATACCTTTAGAACGCTTCGAGCACCGTGCAATACGTTTGGGAAGCACTACACCGTGATATCTCAGCATAGAAGACAGCGCGCTCAGTCAAATTATTTTTTACTGGTCTGTGCATTTGTGTGCGTGCTTTTAACGTCGAATAGTGCTTGTGCCGATCACGAAGGGTATGCAACTGTCCATTCTTGCTCAAAACTTCACTGACAAGTGAAGGGGCGTTATCGGTGTCTTCACTCTCACCCTTCTTAAGGTAAAACGACACGCACACGCACACACACATACATACATGCACACACACGCACAGATATCTTTAGATATATACATATATATATATATATATATATATATGTAACCGAACGCCACACACCGTATTACGCCCTTGTTTACGAATGCTACACGCATTCGCGATGCAGCGCTTCGTACATTCGAGGTACATATTCCTTTAGATATAAACTCCACGAGCTACGCTTTTTCGTTTTGTCTTTTGGCGCATTACTCCGCTCATTCCTGTCGCCGAGCTGACCACATAACGTGTAACGTGACGTATGTCTGCTTTTCCTCTAGTAATGTAGGAAGGCAAACAAGGAAATCGAACGGGTAAATAATGCGTCGGCAACTGTTAAACCCCTCCCAAATTTTAAGGCAAGTGTCCTCTGGCTGCAGAATTAGAACGATGGCGCTTAGACTAGCGCTTCTAACATGCATTCCGCGCTCTCTCATTATTCCTGTTTTTTACGCTTTGTTGTTTGCAATGTTAGCAGCTCTCGTTATGTTCTCCTTTATTCTTCCGCTCGCCCAGCCTGGCGCTTGTTATTTTCAGCGTCTCTCTCTTATTGTTTAGCAATGTTCTCTGGAAACGTGCGCAGCACTATCGCGTGTTGTAAATACAGTTGATGCGTGATTTACTGAACCAAGATCATATGTTTGTACATACAGAAAGTGTGTAAGAGCGGAGAAATAGTTTGAATTTTTGACTGTGCCTTGACGGGCTTGAATGTGCAAAGCTTGACAGGGCGCTGAGCTGCTCACGTAAAGCCGAAGTCTGAATAAAGAGATAACATTCAGTCGTTTGTCATTTCTTTGGCCTCGCAGATGCGACGAACCTCGAACAACCGTACCTGGAAGTTGATCGAGGTTTGTCGTTTTATACGGCTGTACAACATTTACGGACGCATTCACACGTGTTTAGTACAGTGTACGAGTTCTTGGCGTAGATTAGATTGGGGCATGGAGACCTGCGAAGAGAAAGATGCACTTAACTAGCGGACATTCAATGGGGATTAAAGCAAGAATACCCTTAACGCTTTACGCTGACACCGAGTTGGTTCGTACTTGGTTAAAACGCAACGCAACCCACACGAGGAAACGAGACGTGGGAAGCGCTTGAGGTATGTTTCCGTGTCTCTTTTCCGCGTCCTAGTCGCGACGTGTTAAAAAAAAAAACAAAAAGAGAAGGTAAGGTAAGATACGGAAATGCTATCGCAAATGTTCGGACCTTTACGATTTGATTCATTTTTTTACCTTTACACCAGTAGCCAAAAGCTGGTGCAACGACGTAACCAGGCAAATGAACTAGATGCATTATGAATCTAGCGAACACATGCTCAGAAGAGGATTAGGCGGTAATGAGGGACCTACAATGTCATTACCATGGTCAACTGATATAAACGCATGTATGGATGTATAGGCAAACACACCCGTCGCGCGTGCCCAAGAAGGGCTCGTGATGATGTTGGACCTGGTGATGTTGATAACAGCGACTTATGACGTGAGCAGTTTTGGGGTAACAATAAAAAGTGAACGTGCACATTTACACCTAACTGCATTCATGGCTAGTAAGATACAGGAATACGCATATTATGGCGTCGTTAGCCTGACTGTTGCTATTTTTTACGACGTTGCCGAAGACCCAATGTATGTTGAATTCGAAGCCGAGAAGGAACATGGTGCATGTGACAATGAATCTGTTGCAATGCTGAACTGAATTTCACCAAGTGCAGCTGTGTTACAAGTCATGTATGACATATTTTCTACCTGATAGACGATACTTCATATCCTTCAAGTATAGTGCCCTGCGTTAGCTGTGGTGTCGAGATTGCGTATTTTTACGCATTTTTTTGTCGAGATTACGAGATTCGCAATGTTTAACCGTTACGAAGTTAATGCCATTTAATAATAATAATCGTTGGGGTTTTACGTCCCGAAACCATGACATGATTATGAGGGATGCCGTAGTGGAGAGCTCCGGATATTTTACCTCGCATAGCTGAGGTGCATAAATTTGTCCCCACATATATCTGCTACGCCAGGTGCCGCAACGATCCCAGCTGTTCTAAGGTCCCTGTATTTTTGAAAGATAGCGACAACCACACGCGCCCTCTCGAGGGGTCCAAGGAGCAGCGATAGCAGACTACGCGCCGCTTGCTCCCGCGCATATTGCGGGCGCCTGAAACCGAACTCTGTGCTCACTTGAACCGTTAAACTATTAACATTTCTGACCTAAGATGCTCATCAATTATCAAACTACAGGGACAATAACTTTAACGAGTGCTGAGCACATTATGATATAAAACGCGCGCGCGTTTCCGAAACAGGTTCCCCACAGCAGCTGTCATGCAGGCCATTTATTTTTCGTTCTTTGCATATTTTGACATTCAGTGTAACTTGAAGCGCAGGTGGTATTCGGGTGAGCTAAAAGTGCTTGTTTTTTTAGTTCGAATAAAATAGGCAGGTTGTGAGCGTACTGCTACTTTCATAAATTTCATCGGGCACCTAAGCTCTTGTAGTGCGCAGCGCAGAATACGCGCTATTATAGGTTTAACTGCGTTTGTCAGCGTTCGAAAGTCTTCCCACGGTTACACGGTATTTTTAACTCAGCTTCTTTTGTTTATGGAGCACTCTAGTAGGTTCACTTAAGAGAAGGATATTCCACAAATGCAGTTGCACTGCATTTGTGGAATATCAGCAACCAGAGTACCTTTCAAGACCTAGGCATGCTAGCATGCTCACTAGTGTTCCGCCCGTTTTAATGTTTAACTGTTTTTAAACTTGTGCATTTATTCAAAGCCTTTTACTATACCCCTGCTGCCTCCGTGTCCCGCAGATATAAATGTAGGTTGCAATGTTAAATGACCCCTGACACCAAAATTGAAACCTCGAGATCTTTGTGTTGTTTGACTTTCCTGTATAAGGGGGCACATCTGACCGATTATTAGTGACGAACGTTGCCTTTAAGATATCTTAATTTGGTTTTAAAGTAAGCGTGAGTGCTCACTTGAGTTGGCTGCACCTTGCGACATCCTGGTACGACGTAGATAGAGGCCCCGTGTGACGTTCCACGAGTAAAGCAAGTATTGTGGACGTCACAGAAGGTTTGCGGGGCGCACGTGCACAATACGACGACTGGCACCCGGCGAGGCCTATTGTTCCTCACCCCTCTGGCTCTGTTGTCGGGCTGCTCTTGAGGTAGTTTTCGTGAGGGGACACGCGCTTAACAGGTTTAACCCATACCGAGGCACCCACATACTTTCAATCTCTGCCGCGCGCGGGGCCCCGATTTGAAAACCGCGCTGTCAACGTCACCACAGCTTGAGTGCACGTGGTCTTTGACGCTCCCCCGCATGGGGCGCCGGTTTCTTGTGGTTTTTAGGCGGGCGTTTTGAAGTGATGCTAAAATGGTCACAATTAAATACGCTAGAATTAGTTGTACGATACGCTAGAACATTTACGATTTAATTTAGAGATTACCAGACACAAAGCTACAAATTACAGCAAAAAAGTCACCAACAAAAATTTCGCTGTCAGTGGTCCTTTAAGCTGAGTTAGGAGGGTTTCTGTACAGATTCAAGAGATTAAAAGAGTACTTATTGAAAAATTCCGTTTTATTGCATGAATTCATAACAACATTTTTCTTTTGAAGGTTTGTTTTGAGCACATATCCCCCATTATTCACTTTCAGGGTGGCTTCCGTTTCTTCTGCATTGGTAAAAAAAAAAGAAAGATGCTCGGTGCGGCATATATGGTTTCAGTTTTTTCCTTCCAGTGTCATGCAGTATTATTTATTCGAATTCGTCAAAAGCATGGTCCTCTAGGGAAAACATCAGGCGGAATGCTTCAACGAAGAAGCCTTAATCGATCTCGCGCACAGCAGTGCGGCAAAACACGGCAAGGTGTGGCAAAAAGCTAACCCCAAATGGTCATTTCCCTGTGACCTTTTAGCGTTGAAGCCTAGGTTTCGAGCTATTTAATGTTCTAGATACGGGATGTGACTCTAGATTGACTACTACGCATGAATCTGCGGCATAAAGAATGGCGAAGCAATAATAGTGTTGATAATGCTCATGCATATGCACGAACGAAAGCCCGCCGGCCAGGCGAAAGGCTGCTTGAAGTTATAAACATTACAAAATTACTTTGCATAGCCGGGTGTTTTCTGTGGGCACAAATTTCTTGCGACTGTATTTTTGTCACCGCGAGAAACGAAAACAAAGAAAAAACTTTTTGCCGGCCTCCGCACGGTGAGGCAACCGAAGGCATAAAGACCCGGCATACTAACCTTTCGCTACTTTTGAAAGATGTCCTCCTTGCCCGCCACTCCGTACAGAGCAACTCTAGAAACGTTGGTACAGAGTGGGGACATCCTTTGACTAGGCCATCACAACCGGTTTCCGCAGCACTGTCCGCAATTTTCACGCCTTGCTCGCGTGTCGGGACGTGGCAATAATTGGCAGGAATTTGTTGCGGGTGTCAGTTCGGCGTGTGGAACTAGGGTGTTTTTAAAAATTTTTTATCGGGGTTCCATACACCTTCGAGCTCAAGTTCAACTTCACGTTGGCTGGGCCGAATTCACACACACACACACACACACACACACACACACACACACACACACACACACACACACACACACACACACACACACACACACACACACACACACACACACTACTCTTTCTCTCATAATTAATATTTGAATTCCTTGTTGTGTGTAGGGCTAGTGCGCAATAAATTTGTTGTCTAGCGATTGCGACACGAATTTACATTAGCAGGTTTTTGCACCGCCACGGTGGTCTAGTGGTTATGGCGCTCGACTGCTGACCCGAAGGTCGCGGGATCGAATCCCGGCCGCGGCGGCTGCATTTTCGATGGAGGCGAAAATGTTTAAGGCCCGTGTACTTATGGCGAATTCCACTGGTCGAGCAAATTTTCTTGCTCCGCGGACGAGAACCTGCGTTCCACAGGTCGATTCGGAGCAAGTTCGAGTTTTCCACTGGCAGATTCGGAGCAACCCACTCCGCGGCGGAGCGTTCCGCGTTGCTCCGTCTTGCAGAGGTGGATTTCGCCGGAACTCCGGCAACGCGACGCCATCATTTCCGGTGCAATCGGGCAACACGGTTGTCTTCAGCGCTTTTTGAGGCGGTGTCTGATCACCCTGTGCACTTGTTTACATTCCAAAAATGGCGTCGTTCAACTCTGCTAGATGAGCTGCTGGTCTGCTTCTTGCTCTAAGTCCCTAAGAGCGTCTGATTCTCCATTGTCGACACTTGCAGACGCAACACTCCTAATGTTCTTTCAGTTTGAAAACTGCCCTCGAGACGCGCACGACAAAGTGGCCATAAAAATAGCTGTCCGACGCTCGCCTGGCTGTCGACCGCGTTCCCCGCTCGCCCTGTGAGAATTAACGGCCAGGCTAGAGGGAAGACACGACGCGCGTAGCGTTCCTCTTCGCGTTCCACGACGCTTTGAATGGATGGATGCAGGTTACGGCGCGGAACTTCGCCCCAGCTTAAGAACCTGGCGAGCCAGCTCCTAAAAAATTTTGCTCAAAACATGCCGCATTTTTGCGGGTGCCGATTGCGGCTGCTGCTACGTGGACATACATAGCGGCCAGTTATGTGGCCAGCCGCCATAAACAATTGTTATCATTTCGTGCAGAATTTAAAATCGTTTCCGGCACCGGTTACGTGACGTATGCATAAACAACTTCGGGAGCGACCTGACGTGGAGCATTCACGTGTTCCACTGGCAGATTTGCCTTCGTGCAATCCGAGTGCTCGCTCTAGGATTTCGGCGGGCGCTCCGGATCTCCCAGTGGAATTCGCCATTAGATTTAGGTGCACGTTAAAGAGCCCCAGGTGGTCGAACTTTCCGGAGCCCTCCACTACGGCGTCTCTCATAATCACATCGTGGTTTTGGGACGTTAAACCCAGATATTATTATTAAATTATTATTATTATTATTATTATTATTATTATTATTATTATTATTATTATTATTATTATTATTATTATTATTATTATTATTATTATTAGCAGGTTCGACGTCATCGACCTGCCACGACTTTCATCCTGTATTCTCTGACCAGTGACGAAGCACAAAAACTGCGCTGCTACACTTCGGCGGCCGCAGCTAACGCCTAGATGAGCGGTTAGTTATCATTCGATGTTTGACCTGCCGCTGCTTTCTGTTTTCTCACAATGATTTTTTTTTTCATTTATGTCGCTCACGAGCCCACATTGCAGTTATGGTAGGTAGTCGCTGTGCTGCTGTATGGTGCCGCTGTAGCTCTGATACAGGCGAAGGCATCGATTTCTGCAGGTTCCCCGAGGATGACAGGTTGATTCTTTTTGCTGATGCGTGTATATTTGTTATTTTTTGGTCAGTAATCGCATTCTGATACTTCGTTACCATTGCCAGTGTTGTGCATGTATGTATATTTGCACAGATCCCACACGTATTAAAATGTTTACGCTTTCTACCACTCGGTCGAGAGCCGCTGCAACGTGCTTACATTGCGTAAACCCCCATCTGCTTGGTGTCCCCAGCTTGACCGCAATATGTTGTAATAAATTAAAATACACTAGGTGGCGTTAAGCCGTGCTTGTCGAAAGCAAGAGCTTAATTTCGAAGCTGTTTCTGTCACTGTAGACGCTAATGCTGATGTTTTACGACTGTTCTCAAATACAAGTTGGTTATTGTGAACGCTAACTAAGGGTGCAAACAGGCAAGACACGCCATCCGATTCCTTTTGTCTCTGAAGATGAAGGCGAGCCGCTTACGAGAACCCGATAATGGTTTCAACAAGATAACTTTATTTCTTGCCTTGAACGAGCACTGCTTAATTGTTTGCTGTCAATAAAGAATATTGTTATTTGTACTCACTCGTGAATTGTTTGTACTGGTGCCAGTACATATCACACGCTTTCATGTAAACCTAGTACACACCAGTGCAGCGTTCCAAAGGGTGCTGAGGCATGCTGCCGGGAGTACAAATGCTCTTAAAGGGACCGACAACCATTAAGAACGAACACGAATTGATATAACCACACTGATGGAAAGATCGTCTATTGTGTTCTCTATAATGGACCCTGTTATTCTCGTTAAGCGCGGATTTATATTTTTATGGCTTCACTCGAAATTACTTTTGGCGCCTCTCGCGGCAAAAAAAGTGAAGATGCACTTGTTGGCGAGCACGTGACCTTATACTGGTGTACGCTATTAATTGCCTCTATATTAGCGTTGAAATGCATTACACTTTTTTATTAAAACCTTTTCTTACTCAAAACGTGCAGATATGCCATCGTTTGTACTGAGCAGAACAGCGGCGCCGCCTTAGCTTGACGTACGTAGAGTGTACTAGAAGCTAACGTACGCTTCGATGCTCACGAACGCTAGCATGAACGTTGTTAGCGTTCACGTTAGCGTTCTGAGCACCTAGCGGCACCTGCCGACGGGTTGGAGAAGTACGAAGAGTGCCTTGGGGGAGGCCACGGGCGCCTGGCCCGTGAGGCGGTAAAGGGTAGGGTTTTAGACCAGCCAGGCCGGTTTTTCAGATGGCGGGCTGGTTGCCGGTCCGCACCAGCCGTCATTGGCCGGTTTTTTTTTTTTGTTATAATATCGCGATTATTTATTTTTTGGGTGTTTTATAAGCGTTAGTTCAACAACTACGACGGTAAATATTTATCGTCAGTCACTAAAACTCTTGCGCTATTAGTCAACCACTTTCTGGGATCCCCTTAAAACCATCGATACGAGCGATCATTGGAATAGAGCATATTATTACGCGTGTATGGTACATGAATATCCGCCATTTTTGTGGCATATGCACACTTTAACGTTCCTTTGTGTCTATAATGCCACTGGCCTGTGGGATTCAGACGCAAAGAAGAGCTTTTTCATGGACGAAGCATTGTGGTTCCGTTTCAGTGCAGTACACTTAGAGTAATAAGCGAAGCGTCAGTCCAATTCCGGGTACTTTTATGTCAGCAATTAGGCTAGTTGGTTAGCTGAGTGTGCTGCTTTTGTTTGTGAATTGGGTTTATTTGGCTCAATAAAAGCAATGTTGCATTAAATGGCACTGCATGCCGAAGAATTGGCATAGCGTCTATTGTTCAACATTATTTTAATCGCCTGTTAACCCCCCCCCCCCCCCTCCCCCTTCGTCGAACGGCGCAGCGGCCTCGTGTGCCTTCTCGCTCGTTCGTTCCGCATCGCTGGCGCTAAGATTTTCGCTTCAAAGAAAAAAGGGGCGAGAACGAAGTATGAATTTAGATTACACTGGCGCTATGGGCACCATGCATACGCTAGGAGCCGCCACAGTCGCGCGCGGCCTCCAGCGCTAAAGCGGCCACGGCAGCAGATTTGGCGGGATAAGGGAGCAGACGACGCAGGCGGCGGCAAGCCACTGCGCCGTGCTTTGGTGCTTCGCTTGAGGCGTTTTCTTTCCCGTTTGCTACCAAAAGAAGTCAAATTGTTAGCAGCTGTAAGAGAACGTAGTTTTAGCGCGTGTGCTTCTTTTCGCCAGATCCTCAGGCGAACGCGGCAACATAAAATGCATGCATGAGCTGGGGGAAGACCACGCAGGTGATGAGCCCGTTGAGCTCACTAAACAATCACAGCTTATCATTCCGGGCTAACGCGGCAGCCAACTCAGCGGCAGCTTGAAACTGGCGACACCAGCAATTGCACAGTCACCGCCGCTGCATGAAAAAACGCTTTCTATCTGTGTGGACCTGTAGCGCTCAGGAAATATCGATGGATTGTATGCTGGGTGCGCCTCTACGTTTGGCTTCGCATTGCCTGCAAAGTGCCTGCTGCATATTCTGGTGTACGGCCCGGGTGTCCAATTAGACCCATCGTTGCTGTAGTGTAATGTAGCATCCATAAATTCTCACTCGGAAAGAAAAAAAAAATACCCCATCTATTAACAAAACTCACTTTTGTCGTCGAACTATAGTGCGATCCACCATTCACGCCGATTCTGTTCATATTCTCTAAATGGAAACCGGTAAAAACGCGTGCCCGGGGAATTCCTGCAAGTGTTATTGCACCCAATAACGCAGCTATTATTCCTGAAGTTCGGCATTCCCACGAACAGCACAACCGACACAAAACGAACTGCCCGCGAAAATACCTCCCGCCATCATAGCATGAGCGTGCAGCGAGCAGGGGCGCAATCGCGGACCGATGTTTTATGCTATAATATTCTTATCGTCAACCACCTGCGGCTGAAGGATCGCGTTGATAACGCGGACGGACCGTCGCTCTGGTCACTGGCCAAGCACGAAAAGCACGAAAAGTATAGTCATCGCAAAAGGCATAGTTCCTCGATTTCACCCCATTGCGAGCGCGTGAGAGCATGCGCTTCTTGCCGCTAGGGACACCTTCGCTCAGGCAGCGGAGTTACGTCTGCACGGAGCCTATAGTTTATTCGATGGCTGTCACGATTTAAGGAAAGTCCAATAGACACGATTCCGGAGAAAGTAAGTTCAAGAAATCGCTCGTTACCCGTTGTTCTTGGCGCAACGCTTTGAAAGAGAAAGTACGTAACTCGAGAAAACAACTAGCGCCGATAAAGCAAGTGCTAAATTATCACTTTGTGTTTAATAAATAACGCAAGCCAACGAGAAGTTCACGCAGATATAGGTAGATGTGGCGTAAAATAGACACTGGATGAGGCTTCGAACTTTTATACTGCACAGTGGTCGGAATTTACTATGCTGATCTGCTAGATTCGTGAGGTGAATATCCAGGCATGGATATGCACGCATTTATATATTTTTGTCCCGTTGGATTTTCGTCACCAACTAGACAGCTGTTGCGTAGTGGGCGAGACACCATGCAATCCTGAATGTTATCGCCTACTTTAATAGCAAATATAATCCTATATTTAATATATAATCCTATATTATAAATATCATGAGACTTGTAATTACTCTAGGTAATCAGATTTTGCGTGCCACGTGCATAGGGATTGCATTCAGGAACGTGCTGTTACGCTGAAATAAATAATCAGTCATACTCAACTGCACACGCATTCGACCCGCAGGGACAAATTCGACGGCCGAGGAATGTACATACTCACAACGATGAGTGAATAGTCTTGCTTCGAGTGCGTAGCCACGCCACCCAGCCACAACATAAATTATATACAGCAAGAATGGACAGCACAACACTCCCGTCAGTGTCCTTCTTTCTCTTGTCCGCCGTCTTTTAGCGCTGTTTTTTATGTGAAGTATGTCGTACCAACTTGCACAAGCAACCACTTTAGCAACACTCCACCACGGTACTGACGAAGAACATTCAGCTCTGCCGGACCGCCGCACTGCTCGAGACAGCGGTGGCGGGGCGGTAGAGCAGCGGGGGTGGCCGTGGTGGCGCCAGCACACGCGCAGCTGTGAAGTTGGCTTTCCCTCAAAAGGATGGTTTTTGGGCACGCGAGCGCGCTTGGCGAATGGGGAGAGGGAGGGGGAGGGGCGAGCGGCGAGTTCTATGAAACTCGTAACTTTGTTACCCAAGGGTAACACGTACAGCTACATTTTTCTCTTCTCTAAAGTGGGTCTTTATTCCGTGATATCGCCCTTAACAGCTTCATTAGTCGCATTGCGGTGAGCGCCCAACGCGAGCCGGATCGGTGGCTACACCTGGTTGGTAGATCAAAGATTCACAAGGCTACATAGTAACAACACTCAGCCAACAGCCTGGGTGCAGTCACCTTGTTATGCAATCGCGGTATCCGATGTGGGCCTCCTGGTAATGTCATCTGGTGGCTGCCGATGCTTGGAGGTACACTTTCAGACATACGGCTGCGGCAGCGTATAGTGGAACAATTTTGCTTCGCAAAGATATCTTCTTCTGCAGTGAGCATACACATACAGGAACGGTCTGATGAGCTACTCAAAGCGAATCGGGCTCATCGGACCATGCTGGTGACAAATGCGCCGTAGAAATTATGCACAACAACATCGGCACGGTATTCGAGGCAAAGTAATTAAATGTATATCAGCTACAGTGCCTGAACATGTCAGTGACCTTATCTCGGTTGGACTACTATTCCTTGAAAAGGTATTCAGGCTTGGTGAAAAAAACACATTCTACGAACAGCAAACACTGCTATGAACAGCCCAGCCAAATTTTGTAGTCGAATGCGGCATGTAGAATTTACAAGCGGAGCGCGAAGTGGCTACTTTCTCCGAGCGCCCTCGATTCATACAGAGGCCTGTCCTCACACTTTTTGAAGCTGCTGGCTCGGCTAGACCTCGTCATTGGAGCAGGTTGCTGCTTTTGGCCGATAGCTGACATCAATAGTGATACGCAAGAAGAATCAAGAGCAGCGTTTGGACCATATGAGCTTCTTGCCACGGGGTGCCGCTTCGGTTTCAGTTTCGCCGGCGGAACTGGTCAGATTTCATCGCTCTGCTAAATTTACCTGCGTCCGTTTTTTTTTTTGTAAATCTGAAAGCGGCAAGGGGCTAGCTCTTTGGAGGTTGAGCTCCAATTTTCTAATTTAATCCGACCGTCTGTCTCCGCTAAATAAAAAGTTAACCATTTAATTTCTCTAATTACTACTGTGATTGATGCCTATAGTCATGTTAAGGCGTCTGCCGCCACAGAAAAAGTAATTATGAAGGCAGCGAGAAAATATTGCAATTTCCTTATTTTTTTAGGATTTTCGGACCCATTTCTTGAAACACACATGCATATACACAAGAGTAATTCATGATGTTTCGTCCAGCTGTGTAGTTTTAAAGAACACCAACAGTGCCCTTGTGTCGCGTACCTCACAGGCACTGTTCTGCCACGGGCCGAGAAGGTGTCTCAGCTCCAAGCGCAAGCCGCGTTGCAAATGTAGTAGAATTTAGTACAGTCATTCATGGAAAGGTATTTTGTGAGCGTCCGCTAATTGGACTGTCCATTTTAGTGCGCGTCGATTGGACAATGTTCGCGAGCAGGCGCCAGTCGTCAGCGCAGGTCTCCAGCTCCATCCAACCAGCCCGCACTGAAATGGGCAGTTCACTCAATGTTTTACGCAGTACTTCTCCTGATCGATTAACTATGTAATGAAGCTTAGTAGACCTCTCAAAATATATGACGCCGCTGGAAGTTTACGCGGGAAGAGAAGTACGATGTCGGCGACCATATTTATTTTTCTTTCTCGTCTTGCGTGGCTTGCCAAAACTTCTGTAAGGGCATGAGCGGTTAATTTACTGCTCTAAAAGCGTAGTGCGTTTATCAATACAGCTTATCTTAACAGTTTTGTTTATTGTCGCGTTAATGTGCGATACAAGAGTGTTTGCCAGTGGTAATTTTAATTTGTCAAAGTTCTGGAGTCGTCTGTTCTATGTATGTTATATGCCAGCTCAGTGGTTAATTGTGACGTAATATAAAGATTAAATCTGGAATTGTTGTTAAATGCGATGTCATGCAACAATTAAGAACGGGAATTATTAACACGACTGAGCGTTGCGTAATGAAAGTTCATTACGAGTCAGCTAGCGCCACAGAAAAATCCCAATGGAAGGAAAATACGGAAAAAATGAGCTATCTAGCTCCACAAAAAGAACATAATATGAGATAGTTAAAATTTACAACTAAATAGGCCTTTAAAGTCTATTTAAAATGCCTCTTGCGTCATAATTAACGCTATGTACGTGTCAAAAGCATACCTGTGAAAGAATGGCATGCGAAATGGCAGCCATTTGTTTGAAGATGCGGTTCTAAATAATTAAGAAGTTAACGCTTTTCTCGCATGCTTCGTTGCAACGTCAAACAAGCACGACGACGGGCATAGGAATGTGAGCTTCTCCCGCCCTTGTATCACACACGAGACGATAGAGCTTCGGCAGTAGTGACAACGGGGAAACCAAAAAACAAATGCGGATACATTAATGTAGCGCCTATAGCTCAACACAACGGCTCGATAAAAAACAGAGGGGAGGGGGTGACACAGCTTCGTCACACATAGCTTATACTCTCGCTTGCATGGCGGTAGCGTGTATACCACGCGAGCGAAAGAGCGGTCGCAAGCTACGTCACAGCTTTAGACGACACACTGTACACGCGGCAGCAGCACACAAGAAATTACGGGGCATCTCTCAAGGACGTGAGATGGAGCTCTGTAGCCGTGTTTTCCTGTGGTTACCGCGGGCCGCATGTATGACGTTAGATATGACATCACGGCAACACGCGAGGACATCCGAGGATGGTCGGCTCAGCCATTCGAAGGCGGAAGAAGCGGAAGCTTCCCACCATAACCGCCCATTCCCCGAGACCATAGGTATGTATACGCGAGTCGAGTATACGTTAATAACGAGAGAGGTCGAAAAATAAAAAAAAAGATTACGCTCTGTATATAATGTGACAATAGGCCTTGAGAGAATGCGAACCATAAGACTGTCGAAGGTCATTCTTATGGTTAGAATACCTATGAATACTTATTAGAAAACTTATGGTTAGAAATACAAAAACAGTTAAATACTGACCAATCCAACATTGCAACCTAACCGATCGAGAGATTTGGCATTGCTGCCTACGTTTTTTGCAAGTAGTATTGCTGGTTGACATAACATCGACAGCAGCCCTCTCTAATCTCGGAAATACCTCCCTCCCTTTCCCAAAGAAAAAAAAATGAAAGAAGTCACTGACAACATTGCAACAATGTTACCTTGCACCTATATTATGCTGAACTCACTTCTTGAGCCTGCTCATTGTTCCATTGCGTGAAATTTACTAAAACAATCCAACGTGCTTACGCTCCTGTTGCATTGAAGATGTTTTGTTTTCTTCAGTTGCTATAGATGTAGCTCATCCCGCTGCCTGATAGGCCCGATTTGGCTTCATAGAATTCAACTTGAATACTAATAACTGCTGGGGCTTTACGAGCCGAAACCGCGATGTGATTATGAGGCACGCCACAGTGGAGGGTTTCGGTTATTATAGACCACCTGGTGCTCTTTAACGTGCACCTAACTCGAAGTACAGAGGCGTCTAGCATTGTCGCTTAAAGGGACACTAAAGAGAAACAATGAATTGGTTTAGATTGATAAAGTGTGCTCGGAGAACTCTTGTGTAGTTTATTTCACCACCATTGGTTTATTATTAGAGGAGAAAACCACGTCCAAAGTTTCATTTTTAAATTTCGCGCCGAACTTTGTAATTCGTGACGTAAAAGACTTCAAAGAGCATTTAACGTATTTTGGCGCCACTGGCTCGACGAAATGCCCACAAACTCGTTATGTCAAGTCTCTGGCCCCCTCAGAGGACAATGTACTTCGATTTACCCGATTAGGAACTACGTAGGCCCAAGCAAGCGCCTTCAAAAATATGTGACGTCACGGCAAATGGTGCGGGAATTCCAAGGTGGCGTCGCCACCTGTATTTTCTTTTTGAGCGTTTTCTCGCTTATTAAGCGTCTTCTCGCAGAAAGCGTGGTTTTTTTTTGGTATCGTGGAAGACTACTTTACTAATGCGAAAAAAATTGTTTTGCTCTTTAGTGTCCCTTCAAGGCCGCCGAGGCCGGGATCGAATCCGCGCCGTTCGGGTCGGCAGCCGAGCACTATAACCACTGTACCACCGAGGCGGCTCAATATAAGTCGAAATATCATCGGAGTTATAATACCATCTCTAAACCATATGGGGTTTCTCAGGTGGCGCGGGCTTAATCGCAATGGCCACGGACTATAGGTGGCGCGCCGTGCTTTTCAAGATGGCGCCAGGAGGAGGGTCAACCCGTTTGTTAGCATAGGAACAGATAGTACGTGCGGACGTACGGCCCCGTGCCACTTTCACCGGATGAAGTCATGAGCTGTGCTGAATGGGATATGAGACTAAACTACTTTCCCAAACCATGGAAAGTGCTAAGTACTCGCCACCTAATTATTTGCTGCGGTGTGAAAGGTGTTATTTCAGCTCTGTTACCGTGCATAACGATGCTTTGCGAAATCCTGTGCGTGCTGCATAAAACTACATGAACTAAAATTGACGTATGAGCAGAAAGGCACTCCGAGATAGTACGTACCGAGCCAACGTTTATAGATACGTTGTACCGAGCCTGCCTTACGGATTTGCCGCAGTAGAGGCCGCCAGCGAGTAGCGCCATCGCTGCTGCACGGGACCACACGTTTAACGTGGTGATGGTTTGCAAACATAATACGCCGTCGTCATTACTTGAGCAGTCGGGAACGCGGAGTTACGTCTTCAACGGAACACAAGCATTTAACTTCCCATTCAGTAGCGCTTGTGTCACAGCCACGCTGAGACTCTAGCCGTGTGCAATTCACTTCACTCGCATGTTGCAGGCTCGATCAGCACGATCGAAACACGAATGTCGAAAAGAATGCACACGCATCCTTTTCGCAGCGTCGACGAAGTTAGCCGAGAGGCGTGGATTGTGGCTGTGACTGCACGTTCCAACGCTCTAACCATTTCGCTTCTCTGGTCGAGCTCAAGCGTGTTGGCGGCATGCGGCGCTCCATAATATCCACAATAATTGATACGCGCAATGCACAAGAGGAACTATGCTTTTATTTTGATCTCGCTCAAGGACATTATACATAGAATACAATCAAACTGACTTACGAGCGTGAAAGAACATTAACGCACGGGGGGACGTGAAGTGCAACTCGCTCCTCGTGAGTTAGCAGCTGATCGTTCACCGTCGCTGTCACTCTCGGTGCCTTCACAGTCTTCTACGTCCAGTGAAAAATCCTCGTCGTCAAGATGGTTTCTTTCAACACCACTGCTGAAAGCAATCTGAAGAATTTCCTCCGCCGAACAACTTCGACCACTCCGCGTCACCACGTTTACAATTACAGAGACGTCTGAGCGCGGAGAACATTTCGCTCTCAGATCGGTCAACGAGCAAATCGCTTGCAGTGTGCTGCCACCTATCAACAAACGTACAAAAACAAGCGGCGCAGGCGCAGCGCTGGCTATGAAACCTATGAAACACTGGCGAAGGACGGCGTGGAAAGCGTTCGCTCCACGAAAGGCGCGGAGCAGACGCGCCCTCGAATGATTGAAACGTCGCTCGCACGATTAGTAGCAGCGCTTTGCTGACAAAGGATAGAGGCATATTTTAATGTATCGACAACTTGAGATTGCTCAGTTTTACAAGAGCACATCGCGAGCCGGCGCGACCTCCCGCGTACAGTGTTATGGGATTCATGCACTACAAGAAACACTGACCAATTGTGCTATATACAAGTAAAACAGGGTGAGCTTCAACTGAATATGTCAGACGATAACATTTAACTAACCTACGTGGCTACAGAAAGCCTCGCGAAGCTGATAGTATGCGTACGCTGTGGGCTAGCATTGAAAGCGCGAGTCGCCACGTATTTTCACGAAAACTTCGGGCATCGCAAGAACGAATCAGATTTCTCGTGTCACGGAGGGCCCGGTTTGTTCACTGATGCAGGGAACATGCCAAGTCGTAGTGTTCCTTTCTTGCCAACGCGTTAACGCTGAGGCTAGCACAGCCGAACAAGGGAGCGACTGCGTAGTGCTGCCATTTTGTCGTCTACTAACCCTCCTCGAGAGGACGCTCCTGAATTCCGCTTGGCGGCGCGACAGTCTATGGGCATTGCAAATACAGACACAAAAACCTACTGAAAGCTCGAATAATATTACTGTAGCAATCTGGCGATGTCGTTAACGGGATTTGATGATGGCGGCACACATTATCGTCGACATGTTTTGGTAAACAACGTGGAGGCGTGACGACGATGTCATTACAATGATAGCCTAACTGCGCGTTCTCCTCGGCTCGTTGTGTCCAACGAGGATAGATACTGCTACGCCTCTTCACCTTTTCCCTCACCCGCTTCCATCAGCTATACTGGAACGCAGGCTGTGCCAGACTTACAGTCTGTGTGTCTTTCTTTTTGGCGGCATTCTGTAGATACTTCTCAACTGGCCACGCTCAGGCGGATAAGAGAGAGTGAGAGAGAAAGGATGAAGAGAAAAGCGGGGAGGGTAACAGGAGCTAGATGAAAACTGGGTGCCCTGCACGGAGGAAAGGGTGAGGGTACAGAAAGAGAAAAAGAAAAAAATTCAACTAGTTCTACCAACGCCACCTAGAAAAATAACTTCAGGCCTGCTCACTGCCGCTGTAACGCCACGCTTCTTGACCGAGTGCGTGCGCGCTCGGGAGGCTGTGAAGCGCGTACCATTGCCTCCCGTGAAGGAATGATCCCGGCGAGTTTTATATGTGTAATAGCTTTGTTTTGCCGGTTGCGTTGCTAATGCATAATGCCTTAAAGTCTGTAGTAATTTATTTGCAAACCAATTTCTTATTTCTCTTAAAAATAAGGAAAGATTGTGCTCCATAGAACGCGTTGTCAATGTGTAAGAGTAATGTTTGATGGCCCAACAAAGTAACGAACTAAATAAGTTTTATTATTGCTTATTTGCAAACAGACACACCTCACACACATACATACACACTGTGTCCAGAGAATGCATGTAAAGTGTTCCAATCCTTTTGGAAAACTTCTGCAATTTCCTTAGCTGAGTGTGGGTTTTTGTTGTCGATAATACATCGGTCTTCATGGAAACGTGGTTCTTAAGGAAAGCGTTTGCCGCTGCCACAAGTGGGTTTGTCAGCACAGTGTCAGGATGGTGGTCCTTGCTGCGGACATGAAAATCGTCAGTTTAGCAGATATATTGTGACACCAACACCTACGAAGCATTAAAAAAATAAATCAGCGGTATATAATACAGCCTTTCCGCTCTACATCCCCCTCATTTACTAAATTACAAAACAAGAAAACTTTCGAGGTCTTTACAGGCATCGAAATGCGGCTGAATGGCAGCAGTACATATCGCCAGGAAATAATTGAGGGGAAAGTGCTTGAGAGACGGGTGTTAATTATAATACCGATTAAAGTCGCCGAAGCAGCTGTAAGAAATTAACCAGCTCCCCTTCCCTTTTCTTAACCAATAATTCGAAAGTGTTACAAGAAGCCTGCGGTGCCTTATGGAAAAAAATCACACCATCTCCCGCTAAAGGGGACCATGAGGCGATGCGAAGCAGTGTTTCGGCATGTAGAGCCCGCGTTTCAGAGGAGTGGTGAGGGGAAAGGGGAGTGGGGAAGTGGAGAGGGGAATGGAGAGGGGGAGGGGAAAGGGGAAGGGAGAGGCGATGTGGAGAGGGGAGAGGAGAAGGGGAAAGAGGGACGAGAGAGGGGAGGGGAGAGGGGGAAAGGGGAGGGGAGGAGAGATGGGAGGGGAGAGGAGTGGATAGGGAAGTGGAGAGGGTGTGGGAAAGGGAAAGGGAAGGGGGAGAGGGAAGGGGGAAAGGGGAGGGGAGAGGTGATGTGGAGAGGGAAAGGGGAGAGAGGGAGTGGAGAGGGGAAGTGGAGAAGGTTTGCGCATGCGCAGTAAGGGTGGTCACGCCGCACACCACCACCACCACCACCACCGGATTGAACTCCGCCATAAGATGCTTCACATCTAATCACGGAATGTTTAACGACCCCCAGGAAAATACTGAAATAACACCTGTTTTAGGAATATACCTTTCAAAGGCACAGCAAGACGCGCAGTACTGAACTGTGTAAAAATAAAACACCCTGCTTTTCGTGGAACTTGATTTCCTTTAACACATGGATATTTTTTCTTGAGCCAACCCTGGTGCTAACGATACGATATCTCAAGAATACACTGGGTCGATTCCACGAAAGATCGAAAAACGGTGTATATTTGATGTTTCCGATTTTCCTGATAATTTTGTATGTTGTGCACATATGACTGCACAGCACGAAATCGCAGTTCGTTTTCAAATAAAAATTTTTTTCAACACAGCAAAATTCGACAAGTGTCGCCGGTTGACGACGACCATTTTACGAAGAGTGCGTTTTCGTAACTTCGGAACCATGCTGGCAGCTACTCAAGCTATATATTACAAATATCTTTGTTTTGAGCGGAAGTAGAAGTAAAGAGGAAATAGCTCTTATCATTTCATGGAATTCGGAGCAAATTATGTATTTTTAAAAATTCACGAAAAACGCTGCGTTTTTGAAAATTAGTCAAATTTGGGACGCTATGGCTACTTCTGTGAACATCTTGGCTTGTTCATATTTGCAGTATGAATAGGCCTTTATGTGAATAATGAACTTCTGCATTTGTATTTCTCTAATAATTTTCAAAGTAGTAAATTTTCATGCTCGAAACACCAAAAAGAGAAAAGTGCGCCTTGATTCAAAAATCTATAATAAAAAAAACCCAATCTCAATTTTGTTCAAAGTCCCCCAAAATGTTCTCAAAGGACTGCAGAATGATATTATGAAAAGACATGTTGCATCATTTTTATTAGAACAAAAGCAGAAAATGTCAAACATTGTGTTTCCAGAGCGTGGTGGCTACTGCGTAAGGGACATCTCTAGTAACAAGAAAATACAGCAACACGTCTTTTTTCTTCTCTGAGCTTCACTAAACAACAGTAATGATCTATGGTCGGAAATTGGGAACTGTTTTGTAAAGAAAAAGACCGTTCCAATTAAATGCATTCGCGTGGTTTGCGACTTCACGCCAGTGTTAGACATCCCTCAGTCCACAGTATGCACTTTCAGTTGTAGCCTCCTTTTCTTTCAACTATTTCAGTTGAGTATAATTCATATCTTGAGTGCTAAAGAACGCATTCCCTCCATGCGTCTCTTATGATGATGTGCTGTGCCAGAATTGAGAGATTGGTATAAAAGCCAAGGTCTCTTCATGAATGGAAATGGATTTCTGGAGAGCGGTCGCCAAGAGGTGTGGTTTTTGTTGGCCCAAATGTGTACGTTGTCAAACCTTATGTGATCAATGCAGAGCTTAAAAAGAATCGATTACGTGAAGATTGGTGGCAGCAGTTCTGGCCACGGACAAAACACGTTTTGTTTGCATTGCATCTGCTTTCTTTTGCATATCCTTCTTTCTCTTGAAGGAGTGCTGGCAGATCTGGTTTCCCTCTTGAATTGAGCGCGCATCCTGCTTCATGACCCTCCGCAAATGCGTCTCGATCCAATATCTTCTACGTAACGAAAATTCTGATGCAGCGGAATTTTCTTTTTGTGCACCATGAGGCAGTCCGTACAAAATCTCGGCCATGGCTATAACGCCTACCCATAGCCACCTTCAGAGCGTAGGATAGTGATCGCATCAAAGTGAAGCACAATTTGGGTGCTTAACTTCTATCTAAGGTGGTGTTTGGCTGACTGGCACAGCCGTACTCGTTGCTGTCGTCTGCTCAGGCGGGCGTCCATCGCGCCGCCCTTTGCACCTGTCCGCCTAACGCATGCTACTCCGTTTACACGAGTGCTTGTAGCGCGGCCACACGATCCGCACGGTGCGGATACAGAGACCGGGCGGGAGAGCGACGAGCGGTGAAAAATGTATCGTGTAACCAACGCAATCGACACCCCAGCATTTTCTCGTGTAGAGCGACAAAGCCTGGCAAACCATGTGTGGCTGTTGTGCTTATAGGTTGCACTGCGGTACTCGCCGTTCACCACTGCCGCCATTTGCGATTTCTCACATTCTTACAATGCATGATCGACTCAGCTACACAAATTTCGCGTTTAGCTTTGTTGCTTTTATATAAGCGCATTTACTCAAAAAAAAAGTTATCTAGAGAAATCAAAATGTCCGTGCTGCCCGTCGACGAGGAATATAAGTGGTGTCGCAAATGCATTTAATTGGACCGCTCTTGTTTTCTTTACAAAACAGATCCCACTTTCCGACAATAGATCATTACTGTTGTTTAGCGAAGCTCAGAGAAGAAAAAAGACGTGTTACTGTAATTTCTTGTTACTAGAGATGTCCTTTACGCAGTAGCCACCACGCTCTGGAAACACAATGTTTGACATTTTCTACTTTTGTTCTAATGAAAATGATGCAACATGTTTTTGCATAATATCCTTCTGCAGTCCTTTGAGAACATTTTGCGGGACTTTGAACAAAATTGAGATTGGGTTTTTTTTATTATAGATTTTTGAATCGAGGAGCACTTTTCTCTTTTTGGTATTTCGAGCATGAAAATTTACTACTTTGAAAACTATTAGAGAAATACAAAAGCAGAGGTTCATTATTTACATAAAGGCCTATTCATACTGCAAATATGAAAAAGCCAAGATGTTCACAGAAGTAGCCATAGCGTCCCAAATTTGACTAATTTTCAAAAACGCAGCGTTTTTCGTGAATTTTTAAAAATACATAATTTACTCAGAATTCCATGAAATGATAAGAGCTATTACCTCTTTACTTCTACTTCCGCTAAAAAGAAAGATATTTGTAATATATAGCTTGAGTAGCTGCCAGCATGGTTCCGAAGTTACGAAAACGCACTCTTCGTAAAATGGTCGTCGTCAACCGGCGACACTTGGCGAATTTTGCTGTGTAGAAAAAAATTTTTATTTGAAAACGAACTGCGATTTCGTGTTGTGCAGTCATATGTGCACAACATACAAAATTATCAGGAAAATCGGAAACATCAAATATACACCGTTTTTCGATCTTTCGTGGAATCGACCACTGGTAGATGTGACACATACCTTCGGTTCACAGAGAGTACGCATATCGATGTCATCTCGATGAACGGCACGCTCTCAATCCGCTTTCTGGTCGTCCTTTGGGAGCGAAAACACTCGGACCTTCGGTCCACTGACATAATTTCCGCGACAGTTGGGCACGCAGCATCGCCCCATTGGCATAGTTTGCAGCTGTACGAAACGCGAACATCCAGTGAACGAAGCGCGTCACATGATCACGCAGCACTTGACAGACGCGGAAAAACACGTTCTCCATGCAGTCGCCAACAGAAACACCAGCACGCCGCGACAGGCTTCGTCAGGCTTAGCAATCCTGCATGCTGTCTCGAACGGCGTGAGCATGCATGCGCACGTCTATGCGGCGGGAGACGTGGGGCAAAAGTGAGTGACGTCAGAGACCATGACCGGAGTAGTGAGCAGGCCTGAAGACATTCTAGAGGGCGCTGATTCTACGCCGTGAATAGAGTCACTGGAAAAATTTCAGAGTATCGCATCTGTTTCCGCGCGCCGCCGCCGACGCGATTGGCTTACTCGCATCACGTGACCTCTCACCGCCATATCCCTTCCAAGCGCTTTGGGTGCAGGCGCGTTCAATGCAGAGCGTGGCCGGACATTTAGCCGTACCACGGTCCCCAGAAGTACTTCGTCGCTTTTTTAAACGCGTCATGCAGACAGGTGCGTAAGCAGACATTTTTTTCGGGGTGGGGGGGGGGGGGCACGGGCCCGGTGTGCCACCCCCTGGCTACGCCACTGCATGCAGATGCCAGAAGAGAGTAGCTCACAATCAATCGAACGTTACTGATGAGCTACTCTGGGAATCTCGTTTGCCGTGTGGGAAAAATGAATGTCAAAGAGCGCCGTTCTACGTGGCTGCATGGTTGGCCTGAACGAATTCTCCCCTCTCGAATAACAATCCTTCCTGCAGTGAACTACACTAACTTTGCTGGAAAAGATCTTATGCGACAGGATACTTCACCTTTTCGGTTCGCTATGGTCAGCGATATTGAAAACTACATACCTTTCTATTTGCTCGGCTGTTTATATCTCGATCTGTTGAACAGATTACGCATGCTATCCGAGTTATAAGCATGTCACGCACGAGAGCAAAATCGAAGATTTATTAAAATAATAACTGTTCACTGGTATACCTTGAAAGCAATTGTGGCAAGATCTTTGGCATTGCACAAAACAGAAGCGTGGAACTCTGTTGATAAACTTGGTATAAGGCAACGTTATCAAGCGTATTTTTAAATATGTTGCAAAAAAAAAAAATGCTGCTAATGCTGCATTGCACCGAGCGCACCCTTGAAATACTGTATAGTTGGTGAAAAATGGTCGCAGCAAAAAAAAAAAAAAAAAGAAACAGATCCCACGCGTTGAAGGAGTCGATTTTATGCGAGCCCTAAGTCTACATACATACTGTGATGCAGTAGCATGCGCTTTAAAAATTCCGGGATGTGCTATTTCTGATCAAAAGAACATAAAGCGCCGTACCGAGGAAGTTTTAATAAGAGTGCATTATGAAAAAAAAAGTGCAGCAGTGCCAAAACCGAACCCCAGCTGTTTACGCGCTGACAACGCCAAAAAAGAACTGTTTGTCGGAACACAGCAAAATATTTGCAAATGGCATTGCAAGGTTAGGAATATTAAGGAGACAAGAAATAGGAAATGCAACAATTAAGTAGTGATGTCAATCATTTTTGATGGCCTATTTTCCACGTATCGTAAGATAAGATGCACCATACCTGCCGCACGCCGATTCGCCCGTGAGTTCGGCTACTGGCTTTCCGAATCAAGACGTCGCGCACAACTTCGAATTACCGTACACACACAACTTCCATTACACATATCAACCAGTTGAACAGCAAGCACGGCGCGCAAGCAAGCTATGCGTCAGCGATCAGTCGAAGGACGCAATGTTGATTGTTCTCGATGTTGTTCGATAACGTTCTCGAGCGCAGTGAACCTGAACACCGACTGCAAAGCTAGCGCAAACAGTCAAGATTCACCAAATGTCGAAGTAAATGGTATCTCGCACGATGTCACTGCGCCAATGCAACTATGTTTACAGATCCGGACCTAGCGAACACGCCCGGGCGTGACCCGAAAAGAGACCGATGAAGCCATGAAGAGAGTTCGCGAGCACATGGCAACATTCGCCGTACGTTTCATTAGTTACACCGCTAACCGCGCAGTCGATCCATACCTGTCGATGACTCGAAATCACTTCTAATATCCTCTTGAAGAAACACACACACATAATGCCGTTCTGCCGAGCGTAACACGACACTGAGGCTAAAAGATCGGTCACTTCTCAACACACGCTAGCAACGCGGCGGACGGTCTGGAAGGGACATGGCCGCCGCCACCCAATGTTGCCCGCGTGCAGGCTACCTTTGCGGTACTCTGAGCCGTGAAAACAATCGGAGAATAACGCTGTAAGCACGCGAGTGTATGTGAGGGTAGACTAACCCAGCTTAGTCCCATTTCGCGCATCATCATCATCAGCATAAATTCGTTTTATTTATTTCTTTTTTCACTAGCTCCTCGGGTCACGTGACCTGCGTGACGCCTACTACCACTACTACTACTACCACCACTACTACTACTACTACTACTACCACCACCCCTACTACTACTACTACTACTACTACTACTGCTACTGCTGCTACTACTACTACTGCTACTACTACTACCACCACCACCACCACCACCACCACCACCACCACTACTACTACGACTACTACTACCACCACCACCTACTACTACTACTACTACTACTACTACTACTACCACCACCACCACCACCACTACTACTACTACTACTACTACTACCACCACCACCACCACCACCACCACCACCACCACCACCACTACTACTACTACTACTACTACTACCACCACCACCACTACTACTACTACTACGACTACGACTACTGCTACTACTACTACTACTACTACTACTACTACGACGACGACGACGACAACGGCACAGGGTGCACTAAGACAGCTTCGCTGTAAATGTTCGCCTCCACTCCACCGTGTGAACTGGCGGACTCTTAGACAAGCACCACCACTGTTTCGTATTACCGGTTAGGCAAGCACCACCACCAAAACTGCTGATGTAATGCCTTTAATTACGGTTTGTACCACGTGTTTGGTTGCTGTGGGTCGATACAGCACGAAACACCATTGGTTTCTCTGACGAACGAAATAAAACACTCCCGGTTTTTCTTCTTGCGCGAGATCTACATTAACATCGCCAACTACATAAATCGGCATGTCTTTTCCTTGTTTGACCCAAGCGAAGTGTGTTCTCATGAAATTTTCGATGTCTAGATACTATGGGAGCGTGGGCAAAACCCATCGACACCGCCTTTCACGTGACAAAATGTCGAGCAGCAGGAGGCCCATCTGACCAGCAACGTCTGGTGAACAGGGCCAAACCGTCAGCTCAGGCCCACGGCATCCAAGACTGCGGACTTCGCAAACATTAAATGATCCTGCCGTCGGCTCTCTCTCTCGAATAAGGTTTATTCCTCCTCTGTTTTGACTGTTCGTGGCGTGATAAGGATTATAAAGATTAAAATTGCATCACCGGTGGCGTATACCCGCGTACCCCGCGCATGTTGGTATGCGCCGGGAAGGGGATATTGTTATTAAAGACGATAGTCTTTCTTGGGGAACTTAAACGCAGTTCTGTCTTTCTGTTTGTCGGCACGTCCCTCGATTCAGCCACCCGGCCAAAGTTGAACCACTTGCCCAAGGGCTAGCCATCTTGAACGGCTGACTAGGTTCATACTTGTGTACATTGTTGATCAAGAAGCAAACATTACGCATATCTGAGGCGCAACATGACTCGGCAAGTATTAGGTGGTGTGTTCCTTTAATAGAAAACGCATACGTACGTAATTCTAAAGACCCTAGTTACTTAAGCTGCGCTGAAAATGCGATTGCGCGTTAAACTTGACTTCCTCCGTGCCCTCTGCACGAGCTCATTGTTGTGTTTCGGTTTCGGTTCTGTATTGCACTGTACGAATGCCATGGGGCGCCGCTCTGGCATTCCTTTTACCCAGGCGACGTGTAAATAAAAGGGTGTGTGGAGAGCACTCGTTGAGTGCGGACGTTTCTTATGCTTCAGTGCTTCGCGCCACACCGCGTGTTCGGGCTGGCTGGCGTCCCCACCGGTCGTGTTCGTCACCGCCGGTCTTCGCCTGCTGCTGCGCCGGGACTACCAGCCCGCAACACAGCACTGATGTTTCCCGACGTATTTCCAGATGGCGTCCATATCTCACGCAGCGCCTCTTCTATCGTCTTTAGACGACATTTGCAGCGAAGCACGCAGATACGCCGCCAATTTTTTCTTTATGATTACTTATTATTGTTATAAGATGCGCAGTGATTTCACCCATATGCCTACATCGCTAGCTGCCGTTTGAGCTCCGTCTCGGTGGCCAATGTCACTTTCTTTTCTTTCTTTCTTTTTTTTTTCAGGTGAAGGTGCCGGTATTTCTCATTTTTATGTGACCCGAAGAACGAAAAAATCCCCACCAATTAGCGCTGCTACCAGCAATCATGTGGTAGCAGCGGTAGCAGGCGGCATATAGAAGCCTTTTTTGTAGGCCTGTGGGCCTCAAGAGCTTCATCGACGCAGGTGTCGCTTGCTGCGAGGAGTTCTTTTGGGAGTAAATGCCTAGCACTTTTGTTCTGGCTCCCCAGGATTGCGTTATTACTATGCTTTCACGTATAAAACACACCTCTTTGTGGCTTCCGTTGCAGCGTGATTCTAATTCCCTACACACATTCCTTGCCCTGCCTTCTACGTTCTGTTTCCTCGTCATACCTCTCACTCCTGCTCACATTGCAGGCCCGACAACCACATACATGTCTGGTTAACATCCCTGCTTTTTCTCTGTTTCTTTCTCTCTGTCTCTCTCTGTGCAATGTTTACGATTATGCCGAAGAAGGAGCCAGGAATATTATCATTATTATTTCGTTTGGATACATAGAAAACACGAAGGCACAGAGGAAATAGGGAGGGAACAGGCTGACAACTGCCACCTAAAGGGGCGAAACGCCTGAGACCCCACGCATTAGACCTACGGAATTACGACGACAGAATGATGAGAACAGTGGGGACGACGACGGCGTGACCACGAGGGCCTGACCACCATGGGATAAATGTACTAGAATAAGAACCATGGTACGACCGCAACGGCTTGGTGGCGTCGATGGAAGTACAATGACGACGGCATGAAGACAACGTCATGGCAATTCTGGAAGCACGACCATGGTATGACAACAACGGCATGACGAGAATGGCTTGACCACAGTGGATCGACGACCACGGAACGGCGAGGACGAAACGAGCGTGCCACGGCTGCCTTTCGACTGGATGACGACGAATATGACATGACGACAACATGATGATGACCTTAGATTGACGACGATGGCATGACGGCGACGCAATGGGCGACGATGGAACGTGATGGAACGACGAATAAGGAATAATGACAGTATAATGACACTGGCGGAACAGCGATGGTGGAACGACGACGAAGAAATAGGGACGAAGCTGGAATAACCACGCTGAAGCGCAAACGAAAGCACGACGATGACTTTATCAAAGGCGGTAGCCTCTACAACCTGTCAGTATTCCTCACAGTATCCGGTAAGACAATTAAGCTACAACAGGATTACCCAGTCGTTCACACTGCAACCCTATCTCACGAAGAAACTTTAGGAGGTGCCCGAAGTACCTCTATGAAGTATCCTCGTGGAAACAAAATGTCTGTAGTTGCTCTTGTTTGGGGCAATTTCGTTCTTGAGTCCCGCAATTCATAGTTTGCGTTATATATCAAATCCAGGACAGCCAAATAAGTCATTGTCGATGCCACCGAGTTTGACTGTGTAAACACGACAATAATATGCTAACCACTTCTTGCACCACCACACTGGAGTTTCCGCCGACCCAGTACGGATGCGATAAAGGAGAGCAGTGTCGTGTTTGTGAAGCTCAGTGGTTGCGCAAGGCAAGTGCGGTTGAGACCACAGGGAGTGGTAATGCTTGAGATGACTTCCTTCATCTGTATCGCGATACGTCTTGCAAGGCAAGTACCAGAATCTGTATTTCCGATACATTAAACAATGTATCGTGTATATTAAGACACAAAATACTGCGATCGCAACACCATGGTGCGAAACAATAAAATCGGCTGATATACGCTTCTCAAGCTGATACTTCTGCTTCTAGGCCACTCTAAACAAAGCTAATTGCCGTGACATTCTTTTATCTTTCCGCCAGAGTCCTCTAGCAAGGGCAGGTGATGAGGTCTGCGTGTCACTGTTGGCGGAGCATTGTCACGTGGTGACGCTCGCGCTGTCTCGACAAAAGTAAGTGCGCGAATATCGACGCCCAACCGATCTTTTGTTTTATTGATTTTTTCTTTTTAGTTGTCAGTGCCATGACACATGCTCTTGCTCTTAGACACTGTCCTGTGCCACATACTCCAATGAGTGCGGCGTTTATCTCGCAAATTCTGATGCAGCTATAGTATCGCTATCGAGACTTCTCTTGCTAGATGCTTTGTTGCGATGTCTCACGAATGCGAGAATCGGGTTGCTTTGCGTTTCGTGACTTTCAAACATCAGCGATTTGAAGGATCTCATGGATGAGACTTACATGCGATGAGACTGTCTTAGATGCAAATAAGATTCTGACAACTACAGCACCCCGGTACCGATGCTAGATCTAATTGAACAAGCATGTACCTGACAGACGATCAAAGTAGTTTTTAAAATCATAGTTTGATTGTTAGCACAAGAGCTTTCTTAGATGTCCTTAGGCATCCCGTACATTACCTAGGTCTCTGCATTGTTCTCCCGGTCTGTTTACTGCAATATGTCTTTTCTAACGTGCTGCCAAAAAAAAGCTCTCTGCTTTTTTTTTAATCCTTACTTGTAACTGTTTGAGTCCTTACTACTACTACTTACATATTCACATTTCACAAGAGTGTTGCGGACAAATACTAGAGTATAATAATGTGGGCGTGCCTAGAATATGCTGTAACAAATATTCAGCTTACTGCTTAGCAAAATAGCGAAATTAGGCTCGCATTATAATAATAGAAATTATTGGGAGCAATCTTAACAATGTTAGGAAGGGGATTCGAGAAAAGGCGTTATACCGAATGTGCCGTTTTTCTCATTAGCACTCCAACGAGCCGTTTCGGCTATTTTTCATAGGCACTGAATTTCGTATTCTCTTACCTTAAGAGGTAAGGTGACGATACTTCATGCTTACTATATACGAAAACTGCGCGAGAAAAAAGAAAAACACCAGAGATGAAGAAGAGACACGGGACGGGCGCAGTCCCGTTCTTTTACTTCACGTGCAGTTCTACTTCATGCTTAATTGTCGTAGCTATTACGGGCGCCGCCTGTATCGCGTTTCTATACTTATTGCAGGCCCGTAGCCAGGGGATGAAAGGCTAACCCCCTGGTTTTCAGCAAGTGCCCTCCCCCCCCCCCCCCCCCCGAAAAAAAATTACTAATCACCAGGTGATCTGAGCTATGCGTGGTAACAGTGTGAATAGAAGCGCTGTGATGCAACGCTTTGTGCAACTATACAATATGTCTGAGAAGTGTCTGGGCAGCACATGCTCTGTTGTGGAAGAGAAATTGTTAAACGATTGCACGTTAGTGAGTAGGTGGTTAGTGAACGCCCGCAAATAGGCCATATATTAAAGGCCGTTACAGTTTTAAATCCTCTACGTACACATGACGCGTCACAAAACGTTTCGCTACCAGCGTTGTTGCTGCGGCACACCTGTACGGTTATCCGGTATTACGTAAACGGTAATACGTTCACGGACAAGGTAAAACTTCACACCGGTACTTGCACCATCGTGCGGAAGCTTCTTATTGAAGATCTTGTAATTAGATGGCAACCCGCTAGTTGGTTGGCAAGCAGAGCAGCGACTCCCATAAGTCACAAAGCAGACCAGCGAGAACCGCTGACAGCGCACTGTATAAAGAGCTGTCGTGCTGAGCTGCTAAAGCAACGCGAATAAGTTGTTCCGGCATGAAAGTGATGTACTTTGAGCAAGAAATGCAACACTTTTGAGATACTAACAGAGATTTTATTCAAATGAAACACTGTTGGTCGCAATTAAGAAATATTCGAGTAAACATTTTTGCGCACAGACATTTGTTGCTACATTATATAGATCTATAATAACAAATTTGCGAATGTATCGAAGTATGTTAGGATACAGTAGGAGGGTATCGGATACAATAACTGCGCTAGCATCTTGTATATCTATCCCAAATACTTGTATCTATCTTGTATCGAGATACAATATTAATGTATCTTGGCCCAGACCTATACTGCCAGCTGACACACACACACACACACACACACACACACACACACACACACACACACACACACACACACACACACACACACACACACACACACACACACACACACACACACACACTAGAGCTGTGCACGGGCCGTATTTCCGAGCCCGAGCCCGGCCCGGGCCCGCTGACTTTGTCGAAGGCCCGCCCGAGCCCGACGGCAAAGGGCTGCGAGCCCGCCCGGCCCGGCCCGACGAACGAAAACACAATCCCGGGCCCAGCCCGGCCCGGCCCGGCCTGGATTTTTGAAGGTTCGCTGCGAAAACAAAACATGGTTTTCCAGTAATTTGGAATTTTATCGAGCATATCGAATATGACCAAACGACACACGACCACGGTGTAAGAATATCCAGGTGTTGACACTGCGCGCGCCTAAGCGGCCAGAAAATGTTCGGTCGTCGGTCCGTTGAACGGCGCGCCATCTAGTGGCTTGAGGCGGAGTGCGCCGCGCTCGCCGTGCCCTCTCCTGTTGCTCTCTCGATTTCGCCCCTCGACGCCGTTTGGCGGATGCACATCATCCAACAAAATGGCACAAAAAAATTCACGTTATCAGCAGCATGCGCGTTGCTATGGAGACGACTGCCCCGCTTTTCGGAGCGCCCTCCAAGACGGCGCCGATGAAACTGCAAATCATCTGATTAGAACCCGAACATTATCTGGACGCGCGTGGATTGCGGTTTCCCATGCGTTGGGGGAAGAGTGTCATCACCTGAGTATATTCTTACACCGTGCACACGACGAACAGTCTCTATTACACAGATTACAAACTGTCGTGCAAAACAGCAAGCAGTCCCACGATTCCGGCTTCAACGAAGTGCGGCGCTTTTGCTTTATGTAGCCCGCCGAACTGAAGTTGCGTTCGCTGCTTGCACTCGTCGCCGAAATTGCTAATATCTTTTTTGCTAGCCTGGCAAGCTTGGGATATCTCTGCTGCTTGTTTTTCCAGAAGACTAAAACTTCAGATGGACAGGCGGATGATTCCATAGAGAGATAATTGGAGAGCTCCCCTTTTGTTTAAAGTAGCGAATTGAAAGGAAAAGCGGTAAAGGGCGGTCGCGGAAAAGGCGCTGTATGCGTGGTGGAGAACAATTCCCGCTCATTTTAAATATTTCGGGCTTGAGTCGGGCTTTGCGCCGGGCCTGAGCCCGGCCCAATAAAACTCCAAGTAGCCCGAGCCCGGCTCGGGCCCGAGGTGGAAATGCGCCGGCCCGCCCGAGCCCGGCCCGCGGGCCGGGTCGGGCTCGGGCTTTCGGGCTACCCGGAGCCCGTGCACACCTCTAACACACACACACACACACACACACACGAAAAATGTTTAGTTGACATGCCATATTTTCGTAAGACCACGGTGGCTCCTGATGCTATCATTCATTAGTAAATTGTCGGCCAAATGTGCATAGTGAGTTGAGTACCACAAAGATGTGAAATATTACTTAGAATGAACTGCACTTTCCGCAAAGCTCTGGAGAGCAGCTCTCACTGCATGAGTCCAGTGCTGGGCAGTATCGAAGATACATGTATCTTAGATACTCTTTGAGTATCTTGTATATGTATCGCGATAAGTCTCGCAAGACGCGTATCAGTATCTGTATTTCCGATATATTAAACAATTTATCGTGTATCTTAAGATACAGGATACTGCGATCGCAACTCCACCGTGCGAAACAATAGTCGTTGGCTGAACTCCGCTTCTCAACCTGATACTGCTGTCACTAATCCGCCTGAACAAAACTAAGGACAGTGACATCAGCGAGGACAGGCGATGAGGTCTGCTCATGCTATCAGTGGAGCAGAGTCACGGGTGGCGCTCGCGCTGTCTCGACAAAAATAAGCGTGCGAACGTCTACGCCCAGCCCGTCTCTTCTTTTGTCGGTATTTTTTAGTGAGTATCATGACACTTACTTTTAGCCACTGTCCTGTGCCGCGTACTTCAATACGTGTGGCGTCTATCGCACAAATTCTGATGCCGCTATAGTGCTGTAGCGAAATTTCTATTGCGTGGTGCCTCGTTGCGAAGTCTGAAGACTGCAAGAACGGGGTTGCTTTGCGTCTGGTGGCATTCACACAAAAACTATTTGAAGTATCTCGTGGATGTAAGCTTACTTAAATGCGATGAGATAGACTTACAGGCAAATAAGATTTTAGTAGCTATAGCCCCACCGGTACCGTTGCTATATCTAATAAAACAAGCATTTACTTAACAGAATATTCGCAATGTCCATAGACTGTTGCGCCGCCAAGCGGAATTCAGGAGCGTCCTCTCGAGGAGGGTTAGTAGACGACAAAATGGCGGCACTACGCAGTCGCTCTCTTGTTCGGCTGTGCTAGCCTCAGCGTTAACGCGTTGGCAAGAAAGGAACACTACGACTTTGCATGTTCCCTGCATCAGTGAACAAACCGGGCCCTCTGTGACACGAGAAATCTGATTCGTTCTTGCGAGACGCGAAGTTTTCGTGAAAATGCGTGGCACTCGCGCTTTCAATGCTAGCCTACAGCGTACACATACTATCAGCTTCGCGAGGCTTTCTGTAGTCACGTAGGTTAGTTAAATGTTATCGTCTGACATATTCAGTTGAAGCTCACCCTGTTTTACTTGCATACAGCATTGGTCGGTGTTTCTTATAGTGCATGAATCCCATAACACTGTACGCGGGAGGTTGCGCGAGCTCGCAATGTGCTCTTGTATAACTGAGCGATCTCAAGTTGGCGATACATTAAAATAGGGCCTCTATCCTTTGTCAGCAAAGCGCTGTTACGAATCGTGCGAGCGACGTTTCAATCATTCGAGGACGCGTCTACTCGACGCCTTTCGTGGAGCGAACGCTTTCCACGCCGTTCTTCGCCAGTGTATTCGTTTCATAGCCAGCCCTGCGCCGCTTGTTTTTGTACGTTTGTTGATAGGTGGCAGCACACTGCAAGCAATTTGGTTGTTGACCGGTCTGAGAGCAAGATGTTCTCCGCGCCCAGACGTCTCTCTAATTGTAAACATGGTGACCTGGAGTGGTCGAAGTCGTTCGGCGGAGGAAATTCTTCGGATTGCTTTCAGCAATGATGTTGAAAGAAACCATCTTGACGACGAGGATTTTTCACTGGACGTCGAAAACTGTGAAGGCACCGAGAGTGACAGTGACGATGAACGATCAGCTGCACTTCACGTCCCCTTGTGCGTTAATGTTCTTTCACGCTCGTAAGTCACTTTGATTGTATTTAATGTATAATATCCTTGAGCGAGATCAAAATAAAAGCACAGTTCATCTTGTGCATTGCTTGTATCACAATTATTGTGGATATTGTGGAGCGCCGCATGCCGCCAACACGCTCGAGCTCGACCAGTGAAGCGAAATGGTTAGAGCGATGGAACCTGCAGTCACGGCCACAATCCACGTCTCTCGGCTAACTTCTTCGACATTGCGAAAAGCATACGTGTGCATTCTTTTCGATATTCATGTTTTGATCGTGCTGATCGAACCTGCAACATGCGAGTGAAGTGAATTGCACACGGCTAGAGTCTCAGCGTGGCTGTGACACAAGCGCTACTGAATGGAATGTTAAATGCTTGTGTTCCGTTGAAGACGTAACTCCGCGTTCCCGACTGCGCAAGTAATGACGACGGCGTATTATGTTTGCAAACCATCACCACGTTAAACGTGTGGTCCCGTGCAGCAGCGATGGCTCTACTCGCTGGCGGCCTACTACTGCGGCAAATCCGTCAGGCAGGCTCGGTACGTACTACCTCGGAGTGCCGTTCAGCTCATACGTCAATTCTAGTTCATGCTGTTTTATGTAGCACGCACAGGATTTCGCAAAGCATCGTTATGCACGGTGACGGAGCTGAAATATAACCTTTCGCACCACCGCAAATAATTAGGTGGCGAGTACTTAGCACTTTCCATGGTTTGGGAAAGTATTTTAGTATCATATCCATTTCAGCGCAGCTCATGACTTCATCCGGTGAAAGTGGCACGGGGCCGTACGTCCGCACGTCCTATCTGTTCCTATGCTAACAAACGGGTTGACCCTCCTCCTGGCGCCATCTTGAAAAGCACGGCACGCCACCTATAGTTCGTGGGCATTGCGAATATATTGACGTACCTTATCTTTTTCTTCCTGCGATCTTTATTCAAAGATGTCTTAAAATCATAAATTGATTGTTAGCATAAGTGCTTTTTTAGCTGTTCTTTTCCATCACATACGCAACCTTGCTCTCACTATTGTTTTTTTTCCGGTATTTTTACTGCAATATGCATTCTGCGACGCGCTGTCAAAGTAACCTCTCTGCTTTATTCTTACTTGAACTGTTTACTATCCACCTTAGTTTAATGCTATGCCAAGGTGATGTTGAGGACAAATATATAATACTGGGAGAGCCTTGAGTACACAGTAACAAACATTCTGCTTACTACTTAAGTAACTATCGAAATTGCTAATAACAATATATGGGGTTTAACGTCCCAATATCGAAATTGAGCTTTTATAATACATCCGATGGTTCTAAGGCGAATGTGGGAAACGACGGAAGATGAGGACAGATGGAATAAACTGTTGTTCAGACTGACGCCATGCCTCTTTCGTCACGTATATAATAATGAAAATTATTAGGAGCCATCTTAAATACGTTAGGAAAGGGATTCGAGAAATATTGTTTTGCCAAATGCTTCACTTTTCTCATGAGCATCCCTACGAGCCGTCTTAGGCTATTTTCCATAGGCACTGAATTTTCACTTGTCTTACATTCACAGGTATCTTGACGACGCTTTATGCTTAATTGTCCTAGCTATTAGGGGTGCCGCCTATATCATGTTCACTGCGATTGTTTGAAACGGACTTGCTCTTTATTTTGGCTGATATATTTGCTTTCCATTTTGCGGCTTCCATATATGTTTTTACTCTTACTAATCACCACATAATCGGAGCTATAAGGGGCAATAGTGCGAATTGCGGCTGTGACCTACAACGCTTTGTGCAACTATACAATGCGTCTAAGACGTTTCTGGGCTGCACGTCTTCTCTCGTAGAAGAAAATTTGTTAAGAGATTGCACTCAGTGAGCATGTCGCTAAGGAACGCTTTACGCCATCAGATGAGTAGAATGTGAAAACTCAGTTCAGTTTTAGGTCCTGTATACGCATCAATTCTATACGTATACACGATGTGTCACCAAAAATGTCGCTACCAGCACCGTCACTGTTGTACACCTGTCCGGTGATCCGGAATTACGTAAACGGTAATACGCTTACCTACGCTCACAGACAAGGTAAAACTCCAGATCTCTATTTGCCCCATTGTGCGAAGGATTCTTATTGAAGTTCCATGTAATTAGATTGCAAGCCGCTAGCTGGTCGGCAAGAAAAGCAGCGGCTCAGATGAATTATAAAAGCGACAAGCAGAAACCGCGGACGGCGCAGTGTAAACTGCATCGGGGTGAAAATAAAATACTCTGGGCAAGAACTACAAAACTTTTGAGATACTAACAAACATTTAATTCAAATGAAACAACGTTGGTCGCAGTTAAGAAATTTTTAAGCAAGCAATTCTGTGCATAGGCGTTTCCTCCCACATCATATAGATCTATATTAACAAATTTGCGAATGTATCAAAGTATCTTAAGATACAATTGAAAAGTGTCGTATCGGATACAATGATTGCTCTAGTATCTTGTATCTGTATCTCAAATACTTGCTGCCTGAGTATCTTGTGCCGTATCGCGTTACAATTTCAAAGTACCTTTGCCCAGCCCTGCATGAGTCTCACAGAGGCGGCACAGCTGCAAAAGTACGATGAGGGTAGGCGATGACA